>NC_084550.2:21145000-21357500 GCF_033978685.3 Nerophis lumbriciformis | reverse complement strand
AACCATGGACTCGGACTTGGAGGTGCTGATTCCCATCCCAGTCGCTTCACACTCGGCTGCGAACCGATCCAGTGAGAGCTGGATATATATATATATATATATATATATATATATATATATACACGTTAGGTCAGGAAAAAACACAGGCTATTTCATCCCTACAAGCCTGTTTTGCAGGTTTCCCTGCTCTTCTATATCTTTCAACACTTTTTTTTTGTATTTGTTTGTGTTATGCCCTTACTGTAAAACATGATTCTTTTTTATATGGAAAACACAAACTTTGCAACATTTTTCTTATTTAATTGCACTTATTTAGCCTTCTTTATATCGTTTTTTTTTTTTTTATGTGCCCCGCGGGCCGTCAAAACCTTAGCTGCGGGCCACAAACGGCCCCTGGGCCGTTCTTTGGACACCCCTGGTTTAAAAGTTATTCAACCAAAGTATTCTATAGGAAACTTTTCCCCAAAAATGACTGATCTATCTTCGCTATTATTCTTATTGTGAGAAACAGCATTCTTCTTTTGTGACAGTTAACCTTTTTTTTTTTTTTTTTTTAGAAGTCTTGAATTTGGCCCTGCAAGCAATTGCACGTAATAAAAGCCAATACCTATTTTGTATTATGCCATTGATATTGTTTAAATGTTTACAATTTTTTTTGTTTTGTTTCACTTTGATATTTAGTCCTAGTTTTATTGTCGTCACAACCACTACCAACACATTTAAAGGCGCAATTACGTCATGATTAGAGATGTCCGATAATATTGGCCTGCCGATATCGGCCGATAAATGCTTTAAAATGTAATATCGGAAATTATCGGTATCGTTTTTGTTTTATTATCGGTATCGTTTTTTTGTTTGTTTTTGTTTTGTATTTTTTTTAAATTAAATCAACATAAAAAAAACACAAGATACACTTACAATTAGTGCACCAACCCAAAAAACCTCCCTCCCCCATTTACACTCATTCACACAAAAGGGTTGTTTCTTTCTGTTATTAATATTCTGGTTCCTACATTATATATCAATATATATCAATACAGTCTGCAAGGAATACAGTCCGTAAGCACACATGATTGTATTTGTTTATGACAAAAAAATAAAATAAAAATATAAAAATATCCAGTTGAGCAATGACCGTTTTTGAAAATTAAGTCCCACTAAAAGGGCCCCGCTCATAAAAGTGTTACAAACAAGTCGGCTATGTATAAATAGTCTTCTTATTTTCTTATTTTAGAATAATAAAATCCCCTGAAGAGCAGGGAAACCTGCGAAACAGGCTTGTAGGGATGTAATAGCCTCTGTTCTTTTCCTGACTAAACGTATAAATATACATATATATATATATATATATATATATATATATATATATATATATATAAATTGGCCCTAGTGTGTGAATGTTGTCTGTCTATCTGTGTTGGCCCTGCGATGAGGTGGCGACTTGTCCAGGGTGTACCCCGCCTTCCGCCCGATTGTAGCTGAGATAGGCTCCAGCGCCCCCCGCGACCCCAAAAGGGAATAAGCGGTAGAAAATGGATGGATGGATATATATATATATATATATATATATATATATATATATATATATATATATATATATATATATATATATATATATATATACATACATACACAGTATATACAGTATATATAACTTTCACTTTTTTTTATTTGTTTGTTTGATGCCCTTATTGTAAAAAAATTTTGTTTTTTATATGGCAAACACAAACTTTGCAATATTCTCCTTATTTACATTATATATCAATATAGATCAATACAGTCTGTAGGCCCGTGGGACAAATTTTCAAGCGTTGACCGGTCCGCAGTTACAAAAAGGTTAGGGATAACTGCTTTAAAACACAAAAAGTCAACAGTAAAAAAAAAATTAAAAAAATAAAATAAAATAAACATTTAAATAAAAGGGACAAGTGGGACAAAATGGATGGATGGAAACAAAAAAATAAAATCATTAAAAAAAAAAAAACAGTCAACAGTCGGTATCAAATAGATAACCGTATCGCCTCTTACGGCGGCTTTCTTTTCAAACAATAATCCCCTCAGTGGCGCGCGACGCGTCTCGTGCGCGGGAGTGGGACGCGAACAAGATCCACGTTTAAGTGGATGATGTTCCTGATAGGCAGACAATTAGCGGATTACGACACTCGAGGGGGGGGACGAACGATGGAATTTATTAACGAGCAATAAAAAAAAGATGCCTTCCACCACTTTCCACTTCTTTTTTTTTTTCCCACGCATTACTAAGTGATCACGCGTGCGCGTGAAGTTATCTCTACAAGGTTAGGAAATGCACCCTCCCTATTCTAATGTCCTCTATCCCCGTGGGCCGGGGGGGGGACGACGACGACGACGACAAGGGACAGTACAGCATTACTAAATCACGCCACTACTAAATCACGCCGTGCACTTAGCACACATATTAGATGCCAAGCTTCCTTGACAGTCGAGGAATCTCCATGCGTGGAGCTTTGGAGGTCTTTCAGAAGTCACCCCTCCCCTCTCCCACTCCCCTATTGGCCACGGCCAGGCTCATTTGCATACCCTCCCCCTATAAACCCCCTCGCAGCCGCCGCAGCTCTCCTTGCTGCGAGAACTGCACACCTTCCCCGGTGCGCACCCACGGACAGACCTATGGAACATCTATTACTCGTCTTTTAAGCGGATTCTGCAGGACATTTTTTTTTTTTTTTTTTTTGGGAACCATTAAAAAAAAAAAAAGTTGGACTCTGCTACTTTTGCTGAATTCAGGCGTTCAAAATGGAGAGAGGAAGGTGGCTGCTGTTCGTTTCCCTGGCAAGCCTGGCAGGTGCCAAGACGGTCAAGTACCAGACCTTCGAGGAGGACGCCCCGGGCACGGTGATCGGCAACTTAGCCAAGGACGTCTCCTCCGCCTATTCCTCGACAGGCTCCCGGGCCAATTTCCGGATGATGAAACAATTCAACTCCTCTTTCATCCGTCTGCGGGAGAGCGACGGGCAGCTGAGCATCGGGGAGAGGATAGACCGGGAGCGACTCTGCAAACACACCCTGCAGTGCCTCGTCGCGTTCGACGTGGTCAGCTTCTCCAAGGAGCAGTTCAAACTCATCCACGTGGAGGTGGAGGTCAAGGACATCAACGACAACTCCCCGGAGTTCCCCCGCAAGGAGTCCAGTATGGAGGTCTCGGAGAACACCGCCGTGGGGACGCGGATCCCTCTGGACTTTGCCGTGGATGAGGATGTCGGGGTGAACTACATCCAGAGCTATCAGATCTCAGTCAACAGTCACTTTTCGATTGACGTGCTCAGCAGGGCTGACGGGGTTAAATATGCGGAGCTGGTGCTCATGAAGGAGCTGGACCGGGAGACTCAGCCGTCCTACGCCCTGGAGCTGGTCGCCATGGATGGCGGGAACCCCTCCCGCTCCGGAACGACGCGCATTAACATCAAAGTGAAAGACTACAACGACAACAGTCCAGTTTTTGACAGGAACAGCTTCTCCGTGGACCTGCCGGAGGACGCCCCAGTAGGCTTCTTGCTGCTGGACCTGAATGCGGAGGACCCAGACGAAGGACTGAACGGCGAGGTGGTGTACGGCTTTGGGAACCAGGTCCCCTTAGAGATCCGCCAACTCTTCAAAGTGGACCGAAAAAGCGGGCGACTCACCTTGGAGAACCCGATTGACTTTGAAAGTAAGAACACGTACGAGTTTGACGTCCAGGCCGCCGACTTGGGTCCGAACCCAAGTCCGGCTGTGTGCAAAATTGTGGTGCAGGTGCAAGACGTTAACGACAACGCACCAGAGATCTCCATCACGCCCATGACGTCAATCACTGCAGGGATAGCGTACATCACCGAGGCAGCGGCGAAGGAGAGTTTCGTGGCTTTGGTCAGCACCTCAGACCAAGACTCCGGCGCCAACGGACAAGTGCACTGTACACTTTACGGACATGACCACTTCAGACTGCAGCAGGCCTACGAGGACAGCTTCATGATCGTGAGCACCAATCCGCTAGACCGTGAAAAAATTCCTGAATATAACCTCACTGTTGTAGCTGAAGACCTGGGCTCCCCTCCTTTCAGGACAATCACCCAGTACACAATCCGTCTCACGGACGAGAATGACAACGCTCCGGTGTTCAGTAAACCGGTGTATGAGGTCGCAGTGGTGGAGAACAACGCACCTGGGGCTTATATCACAACAGTGGTAGCACGGGACATGGACATGGGCTTAAACGGAAAGGTCACCTATAAACTAGCAGACAGCTACTTCATGGGCTCGCCTATTTCCACTTTTGTGTCCCTGGACCCCGCCAGCGGGTCTCTTTACGCGCTGCGGAGCTTCAACTTTGAGGTTATGAAACAACTGGAGCTTCGCATCACAGCCACCGACGGCGGCTCGCCGGCCCTGTCTGGCAGCGCCAATGTCTTTGTGAGAATCGCGGACCAGAACGACAACACACCCGCCATCACTCACCCGGCGCTCAACAACGGCTCGGCTGAGCTCCTCCTGCCCCGGGACGCCCCGACCGGCTACATCGTCACGCGCGTGGAGGCCAGAGACGCGGATGAGGGCATCAACTCCGAGCTTTCCTTCGGGTTGGCCACCGGTGAACCCTCCGTGTTCTCCGTCAACAAAGTGACGGGGGAGATCTACCTGAACCAGGCGCTCAACCACGACGTGGACGACACCTTGAGCGTCACCGTGACGGTGAGCGACAACGGCAGGCCAGCCCTCACCGCCACAGCCACGCTGCGCTTCCTCATCATCGCCGGCTCCCCGCCGAGTGACCGCACTGTGTACCAGGCGGGCAGCGGGAGCGAGGCGGTCGCGCAGTGGGACCTGTCGGTGGTGATCATCGTCGTCCTGGCGGGGAGCTGTACCCTCCTGCTGCTCGCCATCATCCTCATCGCCACCACATGCAACCGCCACAGAGGGGACAAGGGTGGCGAGGACAGCGACTCGTACGGGGAGAAAGACACGCTGGAGCGGGGCAGGAACCACGTAGCCGGGAACCCGCTCCTTCCTCTGCACGCGGCTGCGGGGGAGGCGGGCTTTGAGGGACACTCCTACAGCAGCCAGGCCGGAGGGTTCAACCCAGCCCACGTCGGGGGGAGCGACATGTGCTCGGCTTCGGAGGACGGCAGCGAGGTGCCGTGCGTTTATGACTCGGACACGAACAAACCGAGGGCGAATAAGCACGAGGTGAGCGCACCTTTTCAGGACGTCAAGTGCGGCTAATCATGCAGGCGTTTAACTCTGCCTTCTCTACCTTTCGCAGGGGTACTCAACTCTGCCGGGCTACGGCAACGGGAAGGAAGCCGTGAGGCCGATCACCATCTGGAAGGGCAACTCCTACACCACCATCTCCGCCCGAGACCCCGCCTTCAGCGGCAAGGACAGCGGCAAGGGGGACAGCGACTTCAATGACAGCGACAGCGACGTGAGCGGGGACACCGCCGGCTTGAAGAAAGACGGAGCCGCTCCCCCGATATGCGCCCAAAACGGTAAGAAAAAAGGACGGTTTTACCGATTTTCCTCAAGAGTCTAACGTTTCTCCGTTTAACAGCATTGTGGGCGTGCACCAGCGAGTGTAAGGTCCTGGGTCACTCGGACCGCTGTTGGAGCCCCTCGGCAGTGCGAGCCAATGCGGCGCCCTCCCCGGCGCCGACCGTCTCCTCCTTCAGCAGTCAGTCCAAGACGGCGTCCCTGCCCCGGGACCCGCAGCGCAGGGACAACTACTACCAAGCGCACATACCCAAAACAGTGGGGCTCCAGAGCGTGTACGAGAAAGTCCTGCACCGGGAGTACGACTACGTCATGGTCACCCCCACCCGGCCCGCGAGGGTCCAGGAGGTGTGCAGCGACGTCACCATTCCGGTCTACACCCCCACCCCCACGCACTGCGACGACGACAACTGAAGCACAACTCCGCACACGTACTCTCACGTACTTTCAGTATACTCCAAAAAATAATTATTTATTAGTGTAAAAATATTGTGTTTGTGCATTTTGGTTTAATGTATTCAATCACTTTTCTTCTTTCTTGAACATGTCTTATATGCAAGTTTTGTACATAGAGAGATTTTATTTTTTTATAAAAGCCATAATCAACGTGTAAATAAAAGCATGCTTCTATTTAAATCTGCCCCCAGTCCCATGAGGCTGGAACAAAGATGGAGATGTAATGAAATAATTTTGAATGTAAAAATAACTAAATTGTACATATTTTTTTGTATCATCACAATGCTGTGAGGGGGAATAAACTTTTGAAATACTGCGATAATGCCACCAGGTGTCGCTGTTCTTGCAGCAGTGCTCTTACATCCCTGAAGGTCACTTTACCTCTTTTTTTTTTTTTTTTTTGGTAACATTTTTTTTTGGTTAATACAATTAATCTGCAGGTTCCGGTAAATCAAGTGTAGCCTCAATAACGACGAGGCAAGAAACATTTTAAAATGACCTCATAAATTAAACTACACTTAGGCTGTCCTCGTATAAATGAATCACAGCCCAGTGAAATATGCACACTGGAGCGTCCACTCCCACACAACTTAAAGACTAACTTGTCAATTCATTAACGATAAACCTGAACACACATTGCTTTTATCTATCTAATATATTAGCAATGGATACGTTTCATACCGGGAGTGTAATTGAAGGCACTCGAGAGGGTACTTAAGATTTAGAATATATATATATATATATATATATATATATATATATATATATATATATATATATATATATATATATATATACACATATATACATATATATATATATATATATATACATACAGTATATATACATACAGTATATATATATATACATATATATATATACATATATATATATATATACATATATATATACGCCCAAGACCCGACCTCCTGGCTGATGATTTTAGGTTGTCCTGAAAAATTTGGAGGTTTTCATTGTCCCATTTACTCTCTGTAAAGCACCAGTTCCATTGGCAGCAAAAACAGACCCAGAGCATAATACTACCACCACCATGCTTGACGGTAGGAGTGGTGTTCCTGGGATTAAAGGCCTCACCTTTTCTCCTCCAAACATATTGCTGGGTATTGTGGCCAAACAGCTCAATTTTTGTTTCATCTGACATCACATGGACAAATATAAGACCTTCTGGACCTTCAGTAGACCCATAATAAATTCATAAAAGAAGCAAACTTCATGAATGTTTTTTTTTTGTGACCAACAAGTATGTGCTCCAATCACTCTATCACAACAAAATAAGTTGTAGAAATGACTGGAAACTCAAGACAGCCATGACATTATGTTCTTTACAAGTGTACGTAAACTTTTGACCACATATATACAGTAAATAAATAATAAATAAATATAACTGAATAAATTACTTCAATAAAATAACTGATATTAGGTAAAAGCCAAATCAAAAAGTTGAATCTTAAGCCTGCTCTTAAAAACATGAACGTTCTCTGCAGACCTGAGGTCCTCCGGCAAACTGTTCCATAGACTTTGTGTCCTTACTTTGGGAATAATTAGAAGATGAGTGCCAAAGGATCTCATGGCCCGGGAAGCAAATCTGAAAAGATAAGAAGGCCCAATACTAGAGATGTCCGATAATGGCTTTTTTTTGCCGATATCCGATATTGTCCAACTCTTAATTACCGATTCTGATATCAACCGATACCGATATATACAGTCGTGGAATTGACACATTATTATGCCTAAATTTGTTGTGATGCCCCGCTGGATGCATTAAACAATGTAACAAGGTTTTCCAAAATAAATCAACTCAAGTTATGGAAAAAAATGCCATATTTATTATTGAAGTCACAAAGTGCATTATTTTTTTTTTAACATGCCTCAAAACAGCAGCTTGGAATTTGGGACATGCTCTCCCTGAGATAATCCTGATACCCACTACAACTATGGGAAATACTATACTTTGACTTTCACAAAGTGCATTATTTTATTTTATTTTTTTAAACATGCCTCAAAACGACAGCTACAAAAACAATGAAGGCACACAGCTTCAGTCCAGAGTATACTAAAGCAGTGTTTTTCAACCACTGTGCTGCGGCACATTAGTGTGCCGTGGGTTAAATCTAATTTCACCTATTTGGGTTAAAAATATTTTTTGCAAACCAGTAATTATAGTCCGCAAATGATGTGTTGTTGTTGAGTGTCGGTGCTGTCTAGAGCTCGGCAGAGTAACCGTGTAATACTCTTCCATATCAGTAGGTGGCAGCAGGTAGCTAATTGCTTTGTAGATGTCGGAAACAGCGAGAGGCAGTGTGCAGGTAAAAAGGTATCTAATGCTTAAACCAAAAATAAACAAAAGGTGAGTGCCCCTAAGAAAAGGCATTGAAGCTTAAGGAAGGCTATGCAGAACCAAACTAAAACTGAACTGGCTACTAAGTAAACAAAAACAGAATGCTGGACGACAGCAAAGACTTACTGTGGAGCAAAGACGGCGTCCACAATGTACAACCGAACATGACATGACAATCAACAATGTCCCCACAAAGAAGGATAAAAACAACTGGAATATTCTTGATCGCTAAAACAAAGTAGATGCGGGGAATATCGCTCAAAGGAAGACATTAAACTGCTACAGGAAAATACCAAAAAAAAAAAAAAAAAAAAAAGCCACCAAAATAGTAGCGCAAGACAAGAAGTAAAACACTACATACAGGAAAACAGCAAAAAACTCAAAATAAGTCATGACAGTACACCTACTTTGAGACAAGAGCTATATTGATGCATGCTTGGTTATGGTTTAAAGTCATATCCAACAATTGCGACAACAACTTTTTACTGTCGACTGAGCTTTGTTTTTTAATGATTTCTGCTGGTGGTGTGCCTCCGCATTTTTTCAACGCAAAAAATCTGCCTCGGCAGACACTGTACTAGAGCATACTTGCCAACCTTCAGACCTCTGAATTCGGGAGATGGGTGGGGGTCGAGGTGGGCGGGGTTTGGTGGTAGTATATTGTAGTGTCCCGGAAGAGTTAGTACTGCAAGGGGTTCTGGGTATTTGTTCTGTTGTGTTATGGTGCGGGTGTTCTCCCGAAATGTGTTTGTCATTCTTGTTTGGTGTGGGTTCACAGTGTGGCGCATATTTGTAACAGTGTTAAAGTTGTTTATACGGCCACCCTCAGTTTGACCTGTATGGCTGTTGACCAAGTATGCTTGGCATTCACTTGTGTGTGTGAAAAGCTGGAGAAATTATGTGACTGGACCGGCACGCAAAGGCAGTGCCTTTAAAGGTTTATTGGCGCTCTGTACTTCTCCCTACGTTTAGCTGTGTTTTAAAATGCCGTCAATTTTGCTTTTTGAAACCGATACCGATAATTTCCAATTTTGAAGCATTTATCGGCCGGTAATATCAGTTCGATATTATCGGACGTCCCTACCCAATACCATAAAAAGAACCTTAAAATTGATCCTGAAACACACAGGGGAGCCAATACGGAGATTTTAAAACTGGTGTAATGCGAGCCCGCCTGCTGGCCACGAGTATTCAACACCTAAAATACTTTTTTTAATTCGGAAAAACGCTTGTGGAGGCAACCTGTGCGTAAATGGGCAACTTTTTTTTCCATTTCAGGAAGATGGGAGTGGTTGGAATGACCCCTCACTCCCACAAAGAGAGAGAGGGAGGAGAGAGAGAGAGAAAGAGAGAGAGTGTGTGCAAGTGGACCTGGGATCCTCAGGTGTTCGTCTCCAGTCATGGCCGGGAATTCAGAGAAAGTACCGATTGCCTCCGCGGGGCCGGAAGACGTGCAGCAGTTCATGCCTCCGGTGAGAGTTCATCCCCTCCGTGTGCCAGACGTGATCATTAACGCTCCAGGTCTTCCATTACCACATTTGGGTTTTTTTGTGCGCAGGCTTACTCTACTTTGGCGGTGAAGCCCGCCGCCACCGGGCGCTTCCTCAAGGCCGGGATCGCGGTGCTGATCGCCGGGGCCCTGCTGCTGCTCCTGGGGGCCGTCGGAGCCTTTTACTTCTGGAACAACCAAGAAAAACACGTAAGTGTGTGGTACAAGACACTAAGACTGGACAGTTTGGGGGATCATCTAAGTCCACTAAGCTAAAAAAGAGTTATCAACTTTAGAGTGGGACTCTTTTTTTTTTTTGCAGGGTGGGCAAACACACGAAGTTAAACAAGACATGTTACATGATGGAGTGCATGAATGGAGCCCTTGTGTGTATAGGATCCTGGCAGGGTGGGGTGGGGGTAGAAGGGGGTCCTCTCTGGTCCGGTTGACGGTCCGGGTGCAAGAGGTGTGAGGACAGAGGGGGGAAAACTTGCAGCTTTTTAGGGTATTTTTTAGTTTTTTACTAGGACGTGGCTGCTACTGTAATTAAGAAGTGGTATTTGTCACATGGTGTAGGCCAGGGGTCGGCAACCCAAAATGTTGAAAGAGCCTTATTGGACCAAAAATACAAAAACAATTCTGTCTGGAGCCGCAAAAAATTAAAAGCCATATTACATACAGATAGTGTGTCATGAGATATAAATTGAATTAATATGACTTAAAGGAAACTAAATGAGCTCAAATATAGCTACAAATGAGGCATTATGATGCAATATGTACATATAGCTAGCCTAAATAGCATGTTAGCATCGATTAGCTCGCAGTCATGCAGTGACCAAATATGCCTGATTAGCACTCCACACAAGTCAATAACATCAACAAAACTCACCTTTCATGCACAACATTAAAAGTTTGGTGGACAACATGAGACAGAAAAATAAGTGGCATAAAACACGTCCTAGAAAGTCGCAGAAAGATATACATGTAAACAAACTAAGGTGAGTTCAAAGACTGCCAAAATTAGGACAAAACGGCGCTCGCCAAATACTCGAATCAGTGAAGCATGTTTAATATAAACAGTGTGCTTTATAACAATTAGGGAGGTTTGTGTCATGTTTGTCCTCCTACAGAAACCATATTAAAACAAAAAATATATTTTTTTCCCCTCAACTTTTTCCATTTTTCATACATTTTTGAAAAAGCTCCAGAGAGCCACTAGGGCGGCGCTAAAGAGCCACATGCGGCTCTAGAGCCGCGGGTTGCCGACACCTGGTGTAGGCGGTGACGAACCCCAAGATGCAGAGATGGCAGGCTTTAAGCAGGAAAACATGATTTAATGTCCAAAAAAAAAAATAAAGAAAAAAAACACAAACCAGGAACCAGGAACAGGCAAACTGGAAACAGCGAACAGGAATCAGCAAACAGGAACCAAAAAGACAGCAAGCAAACAAATAAATAGCTTACCGCTACATCGACAAGTAGTAATACTCCAGTACTGACTGGAGGCCAAAGCAGGTCTAAATAGCAGCCGGCTGATTGACAGCAGGTGTGGCCAGGTGCCAATCAGCTGAGGGGAAAAGCAGGAAACAACCAAAAATAAGAGCGCTGACAGGAAATAAAACAAAGACAGGGGGAAAACTTAAACATAACCAAACTGTCAGGGACAAGCCTGGCAGTATTAAAAACCTCTAAAGCAGGGGTGTCAAATACAGAGTGGGCCAAAATTTAAAACTGAACAAAGCCGCGGGCCAAGGTCGAACAAATTAACCTTTAACGTACTCTACGAGCTATCGTCACGTCCGCTTTTCACCCATTCTAACATCGTTTAGGCCAGGGGTCGGCAACCCGCGGCTCCGGAGCCGCATGCGGCTCTTTGATCACTCTGATGCGGCTCAGGTGCATACTTGGAGACTTCCGGATTTCAGTGCCTCTCGCAGAAACCACCCGTAATTAATATTCTCCGATTTTCACCCTTGCAATAATAATAAGGGCGTGCCGTGACGATACAGCATTTAGCACCCTCTACAATCTGTATTGTCAGCATGCCAGCCCAGCCTTGTTATATGCATTTTCTGCTAGCCTACGTAAGTGACAGCAAAGCATACTTGGTCAACAGCCACACAGGTTACACTGACGGTGGCCATATAAAACAACTTTAAGACTCTTACTAATAATGCGCCACACTTTGAACCAAAACCAAACAAGAATGACAAACACATTTCAGGAGAACATCTGCACCTTAACACAACATAAACACAACAGAACAAATACCCAGAATCCCATGCAGCCCTGACTCTTCCGGGCTCCATTATACACCCCTGCTACCACCAAACCCCGCCCCCACCCCAACCCTGCTCCCTCACACATCAACCCCCCCCAGCCCCCCCTCTCTGTGCGTCGGTTGAGGTGGGCGGGGTTTGGTAGCGGGGGTGTATAATGTAGCCCGGAAGAGTTAGGGCTGCATGGGATTCTGGGTATTTGTTTTGTTGTGTTTATGTTGTGTTACGGTGCAGACGTTCTCCCGAAATGTGTTTGTCATTCTTGTTTGGTGTGGGTTCACAGTGTGGCGCATTATTAGTAAAAGTGTTAAAGTTTTTTTATACCTTCGCCGTCAGTGTAACCTGTGTGGTTGTTGACCAACGCTGGTTGTAGTGTGCGATAAATGCTGTACCATCACGGCACGTTCGAGAGAATAGTTGCCCTGAAATTCGTAGTATGACGGGAAAATCGGCAGACTACGGCTTGTCAAGTATGACGCTGTCAAGCGTCGTTCATATAAAACCCGCGGGCCGCACTAACATTAAATTTTCATATTAAGGCGTGGGCCGCGTGTCTGAGACCCTAGGTTTATACATAGCACAAAGCAAAAAAAAAACTTCCTAAACAGTGTTATTTCATGTTAAATTTCTAAAGATTTTTGTGGCTCCCATTGTTTACTTTAATTTGTGAAACTGGTCAAAATGGCTCTTTGACTGGTAAAGGTTGCCGACCCCTGGTTTAGGCCCAGTCACAAGATATGTGCGGCGTCTGTACGCATACTTCATCAACAGCCATACAAGTTACACTGAGGGTGCCAGTATAAACAACTTTAACACTGTTAGAAATATACGCCACACTGTGAACCCACACCAAACAAGAATGACCAACACATTTCGGGAGAACATCCGCACAGTAACACAACATAAACACAACAGAACAAATACCCAGAATCCTTTGCAGCACTAACTCTTCCGGGACGCTACAAAATACACCAACCCCCCCCCCCCACATACACATACCTTGTAGCGTCCCGGAAGAGTTAGTGCTGCAAAAGGTTCTGGTTTGGTGTGGATTCACAGTGTGGCGTTTATTTCTAACAGATTTTTTTATTCGGCTACCCTCAGTGTAACCTGTATCGCTGTTGATGAAGTATGCGTTGCATTCTAATGTGTGTGCATGCAGAAGCCGCACACGTTATGTGACTCGGCCAGCACTCGTTGGGCTGGCTGACTGGCTGGCGTTTGGAAGACTCCCGGGAGGATCGGCGGGCCAGCTTTAGTGTTAATTTGATATCGCCTCAAGGGCCAAGTGAAATTACACGGCGGGCCAAATTTGGCCCGCGGGCCAGAGTTTGACACCCATGCTCTAAAGGCTTAGTGGCCACATCCGTGGACAGCACCTTTTTAGCTCTTATTTCCAAAATTGTGTACATTATTGAATTGGGGTCTTATGGCCACTTATGTGGACACTTATACTGCCATCTGGTGGTGTCAGAAGAGTATAACATACAATGGAAATTTGGAAAACAAAAAGTGTAAAAATAAGAATTAGCATGCCACTAAATATGACGTACACGTCTGTGTACTTATGGACTAAGTACATCATATCAAAAGATTATTCTTAGTTTGTATTCTATTTAGGGTCTAAAAAGCCTAAATAGCAAAGAGAAATAATAAAATAAAATAAAAAGCATGTAAACAAACAGCTTGGGCCTTAAGAGGTTAAGTAGACCCATCACCAGAAATCGGAACTATAGGGCCGATAGCTTTTTGGTTACCTTCCGAACTCCAGTGTGACTTTTCTGATGGCAGTGAGTCAAAGAAAAGGAAAGTGAGGGAAGTGGAGAAATCAACACGACGAGCTCCTCCCCGTCCTGGTTGAGAGCTCGACTTAGGGCTAAAACACGCGTAAAGTTGATAGCACAGGCAAAGCCGACCTACTCAACGTGTGCAAAGTGGATCGGATCCGTCAACGGACCCGAAGAAGGTGTGCAACCCGTTTTGCCGATCATCAGAACGCCCGCAATTCTGGGCGGCGAAAATGCAAATGTAAAACTCGGGAACGCATGACGCACGCGGTCACGTCCTACCCTATTCCCCGACCCACCATCAAAGAATTCAGGAATGTTGGAGCGTGTGGAAGGAAGTTATGAGCAGTGTTGGGTTAGTTACTGAAAACCAGTAACTAGTTACTTTATTTCAAAAGTAACTCAGTTACTTACACCAAAAAGTAATGCGTTACTGTGAAAAGTAACTATTTAGTTACTTCTTTTTTAACATTTTTTATTTAAGGCTCCCATTAATGCCCTTTTAGCCTTCATTTCAGTACTGTTATTGCACTGGAGAATAATACAATCTGTTGATCAACTTCACAAGCATTTGCATCACTGAACTCTGCTAAGCAATGTGGTCTACATACCACACACAAAGACAAAGATATGTTTCAAAAAGCCAATTTATTTTGGGCCAGAACAAACACATACTGCTATACACACACCTAACCAGGCCTTTTTCCTCTCAAGGAATTGTGAAATAAAATCATGTCTTCAGGAGATCAACACTGTACTGAAGCCCAGAACACTCTACGCATTTCCCCCAGTTTTAGTTCAGAGAAGAGGGCAGATTGGCCTGGCCCACTAGGATCCCTCTTTATGTTTGTGAACTTTATAGTCTATACATTTAGAGTGATGTGATAATCAAACACTCTAGAAGTCTAGAATGAAAGAGTATATAAGAGAGTGTGTACCTTCAGTAATGAATGATGACCAGAGGCAGAGTTCGGAGTGTTTTCTTTAGCTCGCTTTCCATGTTTATGTACTCACTGTCCACTGTGTCCAGCTGCCTGAAAGCGGGTGACTCCACTGTAGAAATAGCCTGCATGTCTTCTAGTTGTAGCTAAGTTGTAGCTGTTATAATTTTCCACCACAAGGGGTCGATATTGGCACCACAGTAGTCGTGTGTTGGCGTCCTACTCAGTCGAGATTTACTCGCAATTATTTCAAGAAAATCGGAGCATGTAGAAGGAAGTTGTAGCTGTTATAATTTTCCACCACAAGGGGTCGATATTGGCACCACAGTAGTCGTGTGTTGGCGTCCCACCCAGTCGAGATTTACTCGCAATTATTTCAAGAAAATCGGAGCATGTAGAAGGAAGTTGTAGCTGTTATAATTTTCCACCACAAGGGGTCGATATTGGCACCACAGTAGTCTGTGTTGGCATCCCACCCAGTCGAGATTTACTCGCAATTATTTCAAGAAAATCAGAGCATGTGGAAGGAAGTTGTAGCTGTTATAATTTTCCACCACAAGGGGTCGATATTGGCACCACAGTAGTCGTGCCTTGGCGTCCCACCAAAAGAGAGATTTACTCGCAAATATATCAAGAAACTCGGACCATGTGGAAGGAAGTTGTAGATGTTATAATTGTCCACCACAAGGGGGCGATATTGGCACCACATACTGTCACCACTGTAGTCGTGCATTGGCGTCCCACCCAGAGTCGAGACTTACTCGCAAATGTTTCAACAGAATCGGAGCATGTGGGAGGAAGTTATGAGCGTTATAATTTTCCACCACAAGGGGGAGATGTGGTGGACAAATATCGATATCAAGTCACGATCAATTCCAGATCTTTAAGCCGCATATCAGTTTGGAAAGAGAGTTGATTATTTAAATTGAATTAATGACAGTTTGATGTTGATGGCGAGGAGCATTTTTCGCAGACAGGACCCGCCCACTAGGAGGGGGTTTGACCAGTTACTGACCCATCCGGCACATCAGGATGTCATCATCATCATTTGTACCAAATTTGAATCAAGATCTGAGTTTGTGGAACCGCGTTACAAATGCTAAAAGTTTTGTGGCGAACCATCAGATGAAAGTTTGGCGCCATGCCACGCCCACATCCTATGGCATGGGCGAAATTCTTTGGCAATTTATCATCGCGTGTAGTAAATGGCAAATTTAATCGCAGCTCATTTTGGTCAAAATCCCGAGGAGAAGTTTGTTAAAAGTACGACCCCTGTTTTTGGACGAAAAATGGTTGACTTTTATGACGTCCCCAGCGATTTTGGGGACGGAACGTAAACCCGTTGGCAGGGGTAGATTTTTTTTTCTTTTTTCTAGGGGATGCTACGTAGTCGATTTTGGAAATTTTGTGTAACGGATCACGAAAATATAGAATTATTTTTTTTCGGACTGAAAAAGCTTGCAAAAATCGGTGAGTTTTTGTGCGGGTCAAGTGCCTCAAAATGCGACTGAGATGGCAGAATAAATGTTTACCGGAGCAATTCCAATAGGGCCTTTGCAGCTAATTATTTAGCACGCGCAATGTGATTTATCAACACTCATCACCGATTCGGGAGCACTTTTTTGCGTTTTATTCAGCACGTTTTTTATTTAGGGCGTTCAAACTGCAAAGGGGACAGCCTTATCCTGGAGAAGAAACTACATGTTTAGCTTAATGCCAGCATCTAAGATACAACCTACATGTTGTCTTTCCAGACACTTACACACGAACATCTCCTTTTATGGTCAGGGTGTGCTGTCCTGACTTAGCACACACACAGAGACAGGAAGGAGGAATATAAAACTTGATGGTTTGGCTTCTCCAAGTTAGGAGCGGCTCATTTTTCCTCACCTGACCTCCTCCAGGTACTGCAGTCCCGTGTAAATGACATTCGCTGGTAATAAAGGAACTTTTGGTTCAGTAAAGTGTCTTTGTTGAAAAAATAACTGTTTAGTGAGAGCAACGGGGTAACTGTCATTGCAATTCCGTGCAAATGCTTCATTGTTTAATTGTGTGAATGCTCCAAAGAGGGCTTTACCTTGACAAGTTCCAAAAACTCCCAGATTTCCCAGAATTCCAGGACATTTTTCCCATTCAAAATGAATTGGCCATTTTTCTAACTTTTACCATTTCCACATTTTTCAACCTAATCGAACCATTTCACCTTCCACATATTCCACCATTCTGGAAATTCAATCTATCATTTTTCTAAGTTAAAAAAAATTCCAGGATTTTACAGAATTCCTGCTTTTCCAAAAGCCTATTTCCACCCTTTTTTTCTGCCGACTACTCCTTCCACATTTTTCAACCCATTTCAACCTTTCCACCGTCAAAACATTCCTCTTAATTAGGACAAAACACACAAAAAAATGTTTAACTACAAAAATTCCCGGTTTTCCCAAAATTCCAGGAATTCCGTAATAACATTTTTCAATTCAACATGTCGCCACCGATTTGAAAAATTTAAAAACCAACAATTTCAACTCATTCAGACCATTCAAGTTTTTTTGTTTTTTTTTCCAAAAAATTCCCACTTTTCCCGAAATTCTCAATTTTTCGGAATTTTCCATTGAAATCAATGGGACATTCTTTAAAGTTCCACAACTCCCACATTTTTCATCCAATTCAAACTGTTCCAACTTCAAAATATTCAACCTGTTCAGGAATTGTGTGCTCTACTTCAATAATTAAAACAAAAATTCCCGGATTTCCCATAATTCTTTTTTTTTTTTTGTATTTCCCCATTCAAAATGAATTAGCCATTTTTCAAACTTCCACAATTCCCACATTTTTCAACCCATTCCACCATTCTGGAAATTCAAACTACCCTTTTTCCAAGTTAAAAAATTCCAGGATTTTCCAGAATTCCTGCTTTTCCAAAGCCTTATTTCCACCCTTTTTTCTGGCAACTACTCCTTCCACATTTTTCAACCCATTTCAACCATTCCACCGTCAAAACATTCCTCTTAAACAGGACAAAAAATGAAGTTGTTTTTTGAACTGGAAAAATTCCCGGTTTTCCCGAAATTCCAGGAATTCCGTAATACCATTTCTCAATTCAACATGTCGCCACCGATTTGAAAAATTTAAAAACCAACAATTTCAACTCATTCAGACCATTTTTTTTCACCATTTTCCAAAAAAATTCCCGCTTTTCCCGAAATTCTCAATTTTTCAGAAATTCCCATTGGAATCAATGGGACATTCTTCAAAGTTCCACAACTCCCACATTTTTCATCCGATTCAAACTGTTCCAACTTCAAAATATTCACCTGTTCAGGAATTGTGTGCTCTACTTCAACAATTCTAAAAAAAATTCCCGGATTTCCCTTTTTTTATTTTTTTTGCATTTCCCCATTCAAAATGAATTAGCCATTTTTCAAACTTCCACAATTCCCACATTCTTCAACCTATTCAAACCATTCCACCATTCTGGAAATTCAAACTACCCTTTTTCCAAGTTCAAAAAATGTTTACAGAATTTCCCGAAATTCCCTAATACCATTTACTACTTCAACATTTCTTGCCCGATTTAAACAATTCTAACACCAACCAATTCAGCTCATTTAGGACATTCATGCTCCTAATAATTAAAAAAAAAAAAATCTCGCTTTTCCTAAAATTCCCAAATTTCCAGGAAAGTCGCATTGAAATGAATGGGACATGTTTCCAAGTTGCACAATTCCCACATTTTTCAACCTATTCAAACCATTCCAATATCAACACATTCCACTCATCCTGGACATTCAAACTAACACTTTCCCAAGTTCCGAACCAAATTTCGGTTTTCCTGGAAATTCTTCAACATTCAAACCATTCCAACATTCAAACTATTCGTACATTCATACTACATTCTGTCAGCATTTCAGTTCTACTTCAGCATTGGAGCATTCACACACAATTTCTTTAAGAATTGCCTCTTCTAGTTAGGAATGACATGCATGTTTTTGAGTACAATGCCTTTGTTGTGTAACACGATTCCTACATGGTTTTCCAATCATTAGTTAGTTTATGGGGTGTTTTCGTTAGAAAAACACAGACTTTAGCGCTTGAGTGCTAATGTTAAGTGGGGAAGAGCCACAGGAGAAATTGGGCTAGTGGTGCTAAAAGACAGCAGGCTAAAGGGTGATTCTCATACTTTAGATGCCATTCTAAAACGCAGCGTGTGTGTGTGTGTGTGTGTGTGTGTGTGTGTGTGTGTGTGTGTGTGTGTGTTCTTGTATTTCTACCCTTCTTGACACATCAACAAGGAAAAGTACCGTCCATATGAGGACCGGTGAACAAGTTAGGACCGAAATCATGGTCCCAATACGGAAAACCATTGCATCTAGTAGAGAGCCAAATACTAGAGTCCGTGAACATTGCTCCAAAGTCGGGATTTTTTTATTGATTTAATGTGCATACAAATTCTGACTTTTATCACAATATTGCCAATTTGTTGTTGTTCTTGTAAAATAGTGAAATTTTTTGAGTAAAATCATGACTTTTGTCAAGTAAAATTCAGATTATTATTATAATATTGCCAAAACTGTAAAGTTTTCTTATAAAATTGTGACCTTTGGCGAGTGAAATCACGACTCTTTTCATAAAATTGCCAAAATGTTAGGCTTTTCTTGTAAAATTGCGACTGTTATTGAGTAAAAGTCCAACTTGTATCATGATATTGCACAAATGTTCAGTTTTTCTTGAAAAATTTTGACTTGCGTTTAGTAAAATGACGACTTTTATTATAATACTGTGAAAATTCTAAGTTTTTCTTGTGAAATTGTGACCTTTCTCTTGTGAAATTCAGACTCATTTTTCACAACAATCTTTTTTATATTTGCATAGTATGTAAATATTATTATTAAACATTATTACTATATTATTAATGTTGTAAATACAAATATGTATACTGTATGTCTAGAAAGGGTGGTGCTAAAGGGATAGGCATTTTTCGGAGGTCTCAAGAAGGTAACAAATACAAGAATGTGTGTGTGTGTGTGTGTGTGTGTGTGTGTGTGTGTGTGTGTGTGTGTGTGTGTGTGTGTGTTCTTTTATTTCTACCTTTCTTGAGACATCAACACGGAACAGTACCGTCCATATGAGGACCGATGAACAAGTTAGGACATAAATCATGGTCCCGATACGGAAAAACCATTGCATCTAATAGAGAGCCAAATATTAGAATTCGTGAACATTGCTCCAAAGTCAGGATTTTTTTGTTGATTTAATGTGCATACAAATTCTGACTTTTATCACAATATTGCCAATTTGTTTTTGTTCTTGTAAAATAGTGACATTTTTTGAGTAAAATCCCGATTATTATTATAATATTGCCAAAATTGTAAAGTTTTCTTTTAAAATTGTGACTTTTGTCGAGTAAAATGACGACCCTTTTCACAAAATTGCCAAAATTTTAGGCTTTTCTTGTAAAATTGCGACTGTTATTGAGTATAATTCCAACTTGTATCATAATATTGCACACATGTTCAGTTTTTCTTGTAAAATGTTGACTTGCGTTGAGTAAAATGATGACTTTTGTTATGTAATACTGCCAAAATTCTAAGTTTTTCTTTTGAAATTGTGACCTTTCTCTTGTGAAATTCCAACTCATTTTTCACAACAACCTTTTTTATATTTGCATAGTATGTAAATATTATTATTAATGTTGTAAATACAAATATTTATATATCTAGAAAGGGTGGTGCTAAAGGGATAGGTATTTTTCATAGGTCTCAAGAAGGTAACAAATACAAAAATGTGTGAATGTGTGTGTGTTCTTGTATTTCTACCTTTCTTGAGACATCAACACGGAAAAGTGCCGTCCATATGAGGACCGATGAACAAGTTAGGACATAAATCATGGTCCCGATACAGAAAAACCATTGCATCTAATAGAGAGCCAAATATTAGAATCCGTGAACATTGCTCCAAAGTCAGGATTTTGTGTTGATTTAATGTGCATACAAATTCTGACTTTTATCACAATATTGCCAATTTGTTTTTGTTCTTGTAAAATAGTGACATTTTTTGAGTAAAATCCCGATTATTATTATAATATTGCCAAAATTGTAAAGTTTTCTTTTAAAATTGTGACTTTTGTCGAGTAAAATGACGACCCTTTTCACAAAATTGCCAAAATTTTAGGCTTTTCTTGTAAAATTGCGACTGTTGTTGAGTAAAATTCCAAATTGTATCATAACATTGTACACATGTTCAGTTTTTCTTGTAAAATGTTGACTTGCGTTGAGTAAAATTATGACTTTTTTTTATATAATACTGCCAAATTCTAAGTTTTTCTTGTGAAATTGTCACCTTTCTCTTGTGAAATTCCAACTCATTTTTCACAACAAGCTTTTTTATATTTGCATAGTATGTACATATTATTATTATATTATTAATGTTGTAAATACAAATATTTATATATCTAGAAAGGGTGGTGCTAAAGGGATAGGCATTTTTCATAGGTCTCAAGAAGGTAACAAATACAAGAACGTGTGTGTGTGTGTTCTTGTATTTCTACGCTTCTTGAGACATCTACAAGGAAAAGTACCATCCAAATGAGGACCGGTGAACAAGTTAGGACATAAATCATGGTCCCGATAAAGAAAACCATTGCATCTAATAGAGAGCCAAATACTAGAGTCCGTGAACATTGCTCCAAAGTCAGGATTTTTTTGTTGATTTAATGTGCATACAAATTCTAATTTTTATCACAATATTGCCAATTTTTTGTTGTTCTTGTAAAATAGTGACATTTTTTTGAATAAAATCATGACTTTTGTCATGATTTTGCCAAGTAAAATTCCGATTATTATTGTAATATTGCCAAAATTGTAAAGTTTTCTTATAAAATGATGAGTAAAATTACAACTTGTATCATAATATTGCACACATGTTCAGTTCTTCTTGTAAAATGTTGACTTGCGTTGAGTAAAATGATGACTTTTGTTAAATAACACTGCGAAAATTCTAAGTTTTTCTTGTGAAATTGTGACCCTTCTCTTGTGAAATTCAAACTCATTTTTCACGACAAGCTTTTTTATATTTGCATAGTATATAAATATTATTATTAATCATTATTACTATATTATTAATGTTGTAAATACAAATATGTATATGTCTAGAAAGGGTTGTGCTAAATGGATAGGCATTTTTCAGAGGTCTCAAGAAGGTAACAAATACAAGAATGTGTGTGTGTGTGTGTGTGTGTGTGTGTGTGTGTGTGTGTGTGTGTGTGTGTGTGTGTGTGTGTGTGTGTGTGTGTGTGTGTGTGTGTGTGTGTGTGTGTGTGTGTGTGTGTGTGCGTGTGTGTGCGTGTGTTTGTTCTTTTATTTCTACCTTTCTTGAGACATCAACACGGAAAAGTACCGTCCATATGAGGACCGGTGAACAAGTTAGGACATAAATCATGGTCCCGATACGGAAAAACCATTGCATCTAATAGAGAGCCAAATATTAGAATCCGTGAACATTGCTCCAAAGTCAGGATTTTTTTTGTTGATTTAATGTGCATACAAATTCTGACTTTTATCACAATATTGCCAATTTGTTTTTGTTCTTGTAAAATAGTGAAATTTTTGGAGTAAAATCCCGATCATTATTATAATATTGCCAAAATTGTAAAGTTTTCTTTTAAAATTGTGACTTTTGTCGAGTAAAATGACGACCCTTTTCACAAAATTGCCAAAATTTTAGGCTTTTCTTGTAAAATTGCGACTGTTATTGAGTAAAATTCCAACTTGTATCATAATATTGCACACATGTTCAGTTTTTCTTGTAAAATGTTGACTAGCATTGAGTAAAATGATGACTTTTGTTATATAACACTGCCAAAATTCTAAGTTTTTCTTGTGAAATTGTGACCTCTCTCTTGTGAAATTCCAACTCATTTTTCACAACAAGCTTTTTTATATTTGCATAGTATGTAAATATTATTATTATTATATTATTAATGTTGTAAATACAAATATGTATATGTCTAGAAAGGGTGGTGCTAAAGGGTTAGGCATTTTTCGGTGGTCTCAAGAAGGGAACAAATACAATAATGTGTGTGTGTGTAAGTGTGTGTGTTCTTGTATTTCTACCTTTCTTGAGACAACAAGGAAAAGTACCGTCCATATGAGGACCGGTGAACAAGTTAGGACATAAATCATGGTCCCAATACGGAAAACCATTGCATCTAGTAGAGAGCCAAATACTAGACTCCGTGAACATTGCTCCAAAGTCAGGATTTTTTGTTGATTTAATGTGCATTTTTCGGAGGTCTCAAGAAGGTAACAAATACAAGAATGTGTGTGTGTGTGTGTGTGTGTGTGTGTGTAGGTCTACAATGTCCACTACAGCATGAGCATCAATGGAAAAGTGGAGGAGGGCACCATGGAGATCGACACGGAAAACAACATGGAGAAGTTCAGCACCGGCAGCGGGGCGGACGAGGCCGTGGAGGTCCACGATTTTGAGATTGTGAGTCATCCAACACTTTAAGAACGTTAAATCTCAATGAAAGACCTTTTAAATTGTGATTTAACATTGAGTACAACAGCGTTCTCTCGATTATTGCGATTATTTTTTTACGCTCCAGACCCCCTGTAGTAGGTGAATTTTCCCTATTTATTTGATTAATGTTATATTTATAGTATACCGGTACACAATATTGCCAAAAGTATTTGGCCACCCATCCAAATGATCAGAATCAGGTGTCCTAAACACTTGTGTATAAAATCAAGCACCTAGGCATGGAGACTGTTTTTACAAAAATATGTGAAAGATTGGGCCGCTTTCAGTGATTTCCAGCGTGGAACTGTCACATTTTAGGTTGTCCTAAAAAATTTGGAGGTAATCCTCCTTTTTCATTGTCCCATTTACTCTCTGTAAAGCACCAGTTCCACTGGCAGCAAAACAGGCCCAGAGCATAATACTACCACCACCATGCTTGACGGTAGGTGTGGTGTTCCTGGGATTAAAGGCCTCACATTTTCTCCTCCAAACATATTGCTGGATATTGTGGCCAAACAAGCACCTGTTACGTTTGTTTTGCCGATTCCTTTATTTCTACCCGCAGGTAAATTTGTCTCAGAGTGAGAGACATTCATACAAAACAATATAATACATAACAAATTAAAAACATTTTTTTCCGGCTATTTGGTTTTCGATTACGATTTTCACCAACATTTTTTTCCCCGTTTTCGTATAGCTTCTCAGTAAACGTACGATCAACATTGCTCGTTAAAATTTAGAAAAATACAACCCCCTTGAAATATTTATTTTTTCTATCAGTCTTTACTAAATGATCCAGATGCAAGACAATGCATGTTGCAAGAATTGGTTTTCATATAGGAGAGATACAATTTTAATATATCTCCTGTAAGAAAAAAAACTACATAAAAACATAATTTAAAAAAGTGACCAGCAGTCTGCAAAAATGAAAGCTGCGTGGGCCACTTTGATATATTAAAGATACTAAAACCGATACAATGTAGGTCAATCAATTTTTGCTAAAGTATCTGCACAAAACATTCCCAACGTAGCTTTGTTTTGTAGTTAAAGTAATTTAGAGTAATATAACCCCCTCTAAATATTCATTTTTTCTATCAGTCTTTACTACATGATCCAGATACAAGACAATGCATGTTGCAAGAATTGGTTTTCATATAGGAGAGATACAATATTAATATCACTCCCATAAGAAAAAAACTACATAAAAACGTATTTAAAACGTAACATTGCTCGTTAAAAAAAAAAAAAAAGGTTTGTTTACATGCAAAATTGGGCGCCCAAACAAAGAATCCCACACATTGGGGACGGTCTATCTGCTTTTCTTTATAGAGTATTATTGCAAAATAAGCATAATATAAGCAAAATAACCATAGGGGCCAGAGAAAGTTGTGAGTGCCAGCACTTCCAAGTTGAGAAACATTATTGAATTCAATTCAAGGCAAGAGCCTTAAATTAAAAAGGTACTAATGATAGTAAATTTGCATTTGTAATTATTCTTTGTTTGAAAACAATAAAAATGAGCTTTTAAATTTGGGTTTTGGAATGAATAACTAAGGAAAACAAAAAGTTTTAACGTTTTTTTCCCACCCACAAATGTATATCGGAATGTAAATCAAAGTCTATGTGCTTTTCTTTGTGGAGATCTATTGAAAAATAAGCTACTATGGGGCCAGAGAAAGTTGTGAGTGCCAGCACTTTGATACAAAAGTTGAGAAACATTATTGAATTCAATAAAGGAGTTCAATTTAAAGCAAGAGCCTTAAATTAAAAACGGTACTAGTTATAGTACATTTTCATTTGTAATTATTCTTTGTTTTTAAAAAAAGTAATTAGCGCGTAAATGTGGGTTTTGGAACGAATAACTAATGAAAACTAAGAGTTTTAAAGTTTTTCTTCTAAGATATGATAAAGTATCTGCACAAAACATTCCCAACTTAGCTTTGTTTTGTAGTTAAAGCAATTTAGAGTAATATTGAAATATTTATTTTTTCTATCAATCTTTACTAAATGATCCAGTGGCAAGACAATGCATGTTGCAAGAATTGGTTTTCATATAGGAGGGAACAAATTTTAATATCACTCCTGTAAGAAAAAAATACTATATAAAAACGTAATTTAAAAGTGACCAACAGTCTGTAAAATTGAAAGATGCGTGGGCCACGTTGATATATTAAAGATACTAAAACCGATACAATGTAGGTCAATCAGTATATGATAAAATATCTGCACAAAACATTCCCAACTTAGCTTTGTTTTGTAGTTAAAGCAATTTAGAATAATACAACCCCCTTGAAATATTTATTTTTTCTATCAGTCTTTACTAAATGATCCAGATGCAAGACAATGCATGTTGCAAGAATTGGTTTTCATATAGGAGGGAAACAAATTTAATATCACTCCTGTAAGAAAAAAACTACATAAAAACGTAACATTGCTCGTTAAAAAAAATAAAAATGGTTTGTTTACATGCAAAATTGGGCGCCCAAACAAAGAATCCCACACATTGGGGACGGTCTATCTGCTTTTCTTTATGGAGTATTATTGCAAAATAAGCATAATATAAGCAAAATAACAATGGGGCCAGAGAAAGTTGTGAGTGCCAGCACTTCGAAGTTGAGAAACATTATTGAATTCAATTTAAGGCAAGAGCCTTAAAATAAAAAGGTACTAATGATAGTAAATTTGCATTTGTAATTATTCTTTGTTTAAAAACAATAAAAATTAGCGTGTAAAATTGGTTTTTGGAACGAATAAATAAAGAAAACAGAGTTTTAAAGTTTTTTTTCCCACCCAAAAAGGTCTATCGGAATGTAAATCAAATGTCAAGTCAAAATCAAAAGCTCAGCTTCTTCCTACTCCTTTTCATTCCGGTTAAATAGTGCAAGTGTAAACAAGATGTTACGCCACAAAGTTGTGTTTTTTTTTTTGTTTGTTTTTTTTTATTTTTTTTTTTTTTTTTCGCTCTATGCTTTTTTTAACCTGTAAAGCACTTTGGTTCAATTTAAAAGTTGTCGTAAACGTGCTATATAAATAAAGTTGACTTGACTTGACACAAAGGTGTTAAAATAGGTGGAAAAGTGGTAAAAAAAAGAAAAAGAAAAAGAAGAAAAAATACATTTTTACAATTTACAGTTCAACCTTTTTTCAGAAGCATACCATTGTACCACTGATTATTGCAAAAAATTAAAAAATTCATTATTTAAAAAAAAATTTAAATAAAAAATTAAAGACTTAAAACTATTTTCAGAGACGGGATATAAACTATAACAAACAGCCTGAGACCTTGGTCCATTTTAATATGATTTTTACGTGTTTGTTTTGCCTTGTCTCTGGTTGTTTGCTTCATGCCTTGTTACGTAAATCTTGTTTGTTCATGCCACAGTTTGTAAGTTTTTCTCGTCCATAGTTTATGCCAAGTGTTAGTTTAGCTTCGAGTGCGATCAGGCTCGCTTTCTGTTTTGTACTCCTTTTGATTTTGTGAGGATTAAATCATGTTCTTACCTGCACGCCTTGTCCGGAGTAGTCCGTCTGCATTCCTGGGAGAACGACCCCCGCGGTAAGCTGCGAAAGCCCCTGATTAGTGCTCAGGTAGCAGGTGAGCGGCCGAAGACTAATCAGAGACAGGTGAACATAATGAGCAACTATGGCAACCAAAGCAAACTCAGGAGGTGCACAAACAGGAACTAAAGGAGTCCAAAACTAACAGAAAACACAAAAACATGATCCGGATTAAGGATCGTGACAGTTTGGAGGAGAAAAGGTGAGGCCTTTCATCCCAGGAACACAAACAATTCCTACTGTCAAGCATGGTGGTGGTAGTATTACGCTATGGACCTGTTTTGGTGCTTTACAGAGAGTAATGAAAAAAGGAGGATTACCTCCAAATTCTTCAGGACAAGCCCGGAGGTTGGGTCTCGGGCGCAGTTGGGTGTTCCAACAGGACAATGACCCCAAACACACGTCAAAAGTGGTAAAGGAATGGCTAAATCAGGCTAGAATTAAGATTTTAGAATGGCCTTCCCAAAGTCCTGACTTAAACGTGTGGACAATGCGTAATCTCCTCCAACCTCCGAGGACAAAGCTGCGAACAACGGGAGACCGGGCTTTCAGCTCCACCGCTGTGGAACGCTCTCCCTGACCACCTGAGGGCACCACAGACTGTGGATGCTTTTTAAAAAAGCCTTTTTTTTTTCTTTTTCTTTTTTTAAGATGTATGCATATTAGGTTTAGCTACTTGGCTGTTCTAGTTTTTATTTTTATTTACTTTTTATTATCTTTTTTTTTTTTTTTAATACACTGTAGCACTTTGAGGTTGTTTACTCAATGTAAAGTGCTTTTTTACAAATAAAAGCTATTATTATTATTATAATGCTGAAGAAACAAGTCTATGTCAGAAAAACCAACAAATTTAGCTGAACTGCACCAATTTTGTCAAGAGGAGTGGTCAAAAATTCCAGCAGAAGCTTATGGATGGCTACCAAAAGCGCCTTATTGCAGTGAAACTTGCCAAGGGACATGTAAGCAAATATTAACATTGCTGTATGTATACTTTTGACCCACATTTTCAGTAGACCCATAATAAATTCATAGAAGACCCAAACTTCATGAATGTTTTTTTTTGTGACCAACAAGTATGTGCTCCAATCACTCTATCACAAAAAAATAAGAGTAGCAATGGTAGCTACTGCATGAGGTCTAACTGTACATTTTCTCCAGGGAATCACTGGGATTCGCTTTTCAGGCAGTGACAAGTGCTACATCAAGACCCAGGTGAAAGCTCGCCTGCCCGACGTGGAGACCCTCGACAAGGACTCGATGACCTTTGACTTGGTGGGTTGGCCCTTTGTGTGTTGTCGCTTTTATAAATTATTCTCACATGTACTTTGAGGCAAAAATAGGAAGATACCATGTAAAGTCGGATAGGAAATTAATTCCCCACCAAAAATTAAATACACTTTATTTTTGGTTTTAAAAACATTATTTTCACATTTTTTGTAATATTCAGTCAAATTTTAGATTGCGATTCTTTATTTTTACCCGCAGGTAAATTTGGCTCGCAGTGAGAGACATTAATACAAAACAATACAATAATAATAACAAATATATAAAACCATTTTCGGCTATTTGGTTTTCGATTGCAATTTTCACCAACATTTTTTTCCGGTTTTTGTACAGCTTTTCAGTAAATGTGTACGGAGCCCCTAAAGGGACATGGGGGGAATTGTATTTTTTATATCTTTTTTTTTTTTTTTTTTTTTTTTTTTAAGACATGCATCTTGTGCGCACGAGAAACTTTTGATAAAGTTATAAAAAAATTTTTTTAAATTTAATAATTTTTATTTATTTATTTATTTTAGACATGTATCTCGTGCGTGTCTAAAAAAAAAAATAGAAAAAAAAGTTTTAGACATGTATCTCGTGCGCTCCTCTCTGAGCTGCCACCTTACCGTGGTAGAGGAGTTTGCGTGTCCCAATGATCCTAGGAGCTATGTTGTCCGGGGGCTTTATGCCCCCTGGTAGGGTCTCCCAAGACAAACTGGTCCTAGGTGAGGGATCAGACAAAGAGCAGCTCGAAGACCTCCATGACGAATAAAAATAAAGGACCCAGATTTCCCTCGCCCGGACGCGGGTCACCGGGGCCCCCCTCCGGAGCCAGGCCCGGAGGTGGGGCACGATGGCGAGCGCCTGGTGGCCGGGCCTGTCCCCATGGGGCCCGGCCGGGCACAGCCCGAAGAGGCAACGTGGGTCCCCCCTCCAATGGGCTCACCACCCATAGCAGGGGCCATAGAGGTCGGGTGCATTGTGAGCTGGGCGGCAGCCGACGGCAGGGCACTTGGCGGTCCGATCCTCGGCTACAGAAGCTAGCTCTTGGGACGTGGAACGTCACCTCGCTGGGGGGGAAGGAGACTGAGCTAGTGCGCGAGGTTGAGAAGTTCCGGCTAGATATAGTCGGACTCACTTCGACGCACAGCAAGGGCTCTGGAACCAGTTCTCTCGAGAGGGGCTGGACTTCGGGTGGGGGGACGGGTCCTGACTGTGGTTTGCGCTTACGTGCCAAACCGCAGCTCAGAGTACCCACCCTTTTTGGATTCGCTCGAGGGAGTACTGGAGAGTGCTCCCCCGGGTGATTCCCTCGTTCTACTGGGGGACTTCAATGCTCATGTTGGCAGCGACAGTGAAACCTGGAGAGGCGTGATTGGGAAGAATGGCCGCCCGGATCTGAACCCGAGTGGTGTTCTGTTATTGGACTTTTGTGCCCGTCACAGATTGTCCATAATGAACACCATGTTCGAACATAAGGGTGTCCATATGTGCACTTGGCACCAGGACACCCTAGGCCGCAGTTCCATGATCGACTTTGTAGTTGTGTCATCGGATTTGCGGCCTCATGTTTTGGACACTCGGGTGAAGAGAGGGGCGGAGCTTTCAACCGATCACCACCTGGTGGTGAGTTGGCTGCGATGGTGGGGGAGGATGCCGGACAGACCTGGCAGGCCCAAACGCATTGTGAGGGTTTGCTGGGAACGTCTGGCAGAGTCTCCTGTCAGAGAGAGTTTCAATTCCCACCTCCGGAAGAACTTTGAACATGTCACGAGGGAGGTGCTGGACATTGAGTCCGAGTGGACCATGTTCCGCACCTCTATTGTCGAGGCAGCTGATTGGAGCTGTGGCCGCAAGGTAGTTGGTGCCTGTCGTGGCGGTAATCCTAGAACCCGTTGGTGGACGCCGGCGGTGAGGGATGCCGTCAAGCTGAAGAAGGAGTCCTATCGGGTTCTTTTGGCTCATAGGACTCCTGAGGCAGCGGACAGGTACCGACAGGCCAAGCGGTGTACGGCTTCAGCGGTTGCGGAGGCAAAAACTCGGACATGGGAGGAGTTCGGGGAAGCCATGGAAAACTACTTCCGGACGGCTTCGAAGCGATTCTGGACCATCATCCGCCGCCTCAGGAAGGGGAGGCAGTGCACTATCAACACCGTGTATGGTGAGGATGGTGTTCTGCTGACCTCGACTGTGGATGTTGTGGATCGGTGGAAGGAATACTTCGAAGACCTCCTCAATCCCACCAACACGTCTTCCTATGAGGAAGCAGTGCCTGGGGAATCTGTGGTGGGCTCTTCTATTTCTGGGGCTGAGGTTGCCGAGGTAGTTAAAAAGCTCCTAGGTGGCAAGGCCCCGGGGGTGGATGAGATCCGCCCGGAGTTCCTTAAGGCTCTGGATGCTGTGGGGCTGTCTTGGTTGACAAGACTCTGCAGCATTGCGTGGACATCGGGGGTGGTACCTCTGGATTGGAAGACCGGGGTGGTGGTTCCTCTCTTTAAGAAGGGGAACCGGAGGGTGTGTTCTAACTATCGTGGGATCACACTCCTCAGCCTTCCCGGTAAGGTCTATTCAGGTGTACTGGAGAGGAGGCTACGCCGGATAGTCGAACCTCGGATTCAGGAGGAACAGTGTGGTTTTCGTCCTGGTCGTGGAACTGTGGACCAGCTCTATACTCTCGGCAGGGTCCTTGAGGGTGCATGGGAGTTTGCCCAACCAGTCTACATGTGTTTTGTGGACTTGGAGAAGGCATTCGACCGTGTCCCTCGGGAAGTCCTGTGGGGAGTGCTCAGAGAGTATGGGGTATCGGACTGTCTGATTTTGGCGGTCCGCTCCCTGTATGATCAGTGTCAGAGCTTGGTCCGCATTGCCGGCAGTAAGTCGGACACGTTTCCAGTGAGGGTTGGACTCCGCCAAGGCTGCCCTTTGTCACCGATTCTGTTCATAACTTTTATGGACAGAATTTCTAGGCGCAGTCAAGGCGTTGAGGGGATCTGGTTTGGTGGCTGCAGGATTAGCTCTCTGCTTTTTGCAGATGATGTGGTCCTGATGGATTCATCTGGCCAGGATCTTCAGCTCTCGCTGGATCGGTTCGCAGCCGAGTGTGAAGCGACTGGGATGAGAATCAGCACCTCCAAGTCCGAGTCCATAGTTCTCGCCCGGAAAAGGGTGGAATGCCATCTTCGGGTTGGGGAGGAGATCCTGCCCCAAGTGGAGGAGTTCAAGTACCTCGGAGTCTTGTTCACGAGTGAGGGAAGAGTGGATCGTGAGATCGACAGGCGGATCGGTGCGGCGTCTTCAGTAATGCGGACGTTGTATCGATCCGTTGTGGTGAAGAAGGAGCTGAGCCGGAAGGCAAAGCTCTCAATTTACCGGTCGATCTACGTTCCCATCCTCACCTATGGTCATGAGCTTTGGGTTATGACCGAAAGGACAAGATCACGGGTACAAGCGGCCGAAATGAGTTTCCTCCGCCGGGTGGCAGGGCTCTCCCTTAGAGATAGGGTGAGAAGCTCTGTCATCCGGGGGGAGCTCAAAGTAAAGCCGCTGCTCCTCCACATCGAGAGGAGCCAGATGAGGTGGTTCGGGCATCTGGTCAGGATGCCACCCGATCGCCTCCCTCGGGAGGTGTTTAGGGCACGTCCGACCGGTAGGAGGCCACGGGGAAGACCCAGGACACGTTGGGAAGACTATGTCTCCCGGCTGGCCTGGGAACGCCTCGGGATCCCCCGGGAGGAGCTGGACGAAGTGGCTTGGGAGAGGGAAGTCTGGGCTTCCCTGCTTAGGCTGCTGCCCCCGCGACCCGACCTCGGATAAGCGGAAGAAGATGGATGGATGGATGGATGTATCTCGTGCGCACGAGGTACATGTCTAAAAATAAATAAATAAATAAATTATACATTTTTTTATAACTTTATAAAAAGTTTCGAGATAGTTTCTCATGCGCACGAAATACATGTATTAAAAAAAAAATTGTTTTTTTAATTTAAAAAAAAATTCCCCCATGTCCCTTTAGGGGCTTCGTAGTCGTGCGATCAACAAAAAAAAAAGTTTGTTTACGTGCAAAATTGGGCACCAAAACAAAGAATCCCACATGTTGGTGACAATCTGTGCTTTTCTTTATGGAGAACTATTGAAAAATAAGCTACTATGGGGCCAGAGAAAGTTGTGAGTGCCAGCATTTTGATACAAAAAGTTGAGAAACATTATTGAATTCAATAAAGGAATTCAATTTAAGGCAAGAGCCTTAAATTTAAAAAGGTACTAGTGATAGTACATTTTAATTTGTAATTATTCTTTATTTAAAAAACACCATTGTCGGATAGGAAATTAATTCCCCACCAAAATTAAATACTCTATTTTTGGTTTTAAAAACATTATTTTCACGTTTTTTGTAATATTCAGTCAAATTTTAGATTGCGATTCTTTATTTTTACCCGCAGGTAAATTTGGCTTGCAGTGAGAGACATTAATACAAAACAATACAATAATAATAACAAATAAATAAAACCATTTTCGGCTATTTTGTATTCGATTGCAATTTTCACCAACATTTTTTTTCGGTTTTCGTACAGCTTTTCAGTAAACGTGTACGGAGACCCTAAAGGGACATGGGGGGAATTGTATTTTTTATACCTTTATTTTTTATTTTTAAGACATGCATCTTGTGCGCACGAGAAACTTTTTATAAAGTTATAAAAAATGTTTTTAAAATTTAATAATTTTTATTATTATTATTTTTTTTAGACATGTATCTCGTGCGAATGAGAAACTTTCTCGTGCGCACAAGATACATGTCTAAAAAAATAATAATAAATAAATAAATTATAAAAAAATTTTTACATTTTTTTTATAACTTTATAAAAATTTTCGAGATAGTTTCTCATGCGCACGAGATACATGTATAAAAATAAATAAATAAATAAATAAATCAAATAAAAATTCCCCCATGTCCCTTTAGGGGCTCCGTAATCGTGCGATCAACATTGCTAGTTAAAAAAAAAAAAAAAAAGTTTGTTTACGTGCAAAATTGGGCGCCAAAACAAAGAATCCCACATGTTGGTGACAATCTGTGCTTTTCTTTATGGAGAACCATTGAAAAATAAGCTACTATGGGGCCAGAGAAAGTTGTGAGTGCCAGTACTATTGATAGTAAATTTTAATTTGTAATTATTCTTTATTTAAAAAACACCATTGTCGGATAGGAAATTAATTCCCCACCAAAATTAAATACTCTATTTTTGGTTTTAAAAACATTATTTTCACGTTTTTTTGTAATATTCAGTCAAATTTTAGATTGCGATTCTTTATTTTTACCCGCAGGTAAATTTGGCTCGCAGTGAGAGACATTAATACAAAACAATACAATAATAATAACAAATAAATAAAACAATTTTCGGCTATTTTGTATTCGATTGCAATTTTCACCAACATTTTTTTCAAGTTTTCGTACAGCTTTTCAGTAAACGTGTACGGAGCCCCTAAAGGGACATGGGGGGAATTGTATTTTTTATATCTTTTTTTTTTTTTTTTTTAAGACATGCATCTTGTGCGCACGAGAAACTATTTATAAAGTTATAAAAAAAAAAATGTAATAATTTTAATTTTTTATTTTTTTTTTAGACATGTATCTCGTGCGCATGAGAAACTTTCTCGTGCGCACGAGATACATGTCTAAAAAATTAATAAATAAATAAATAAATTATACTTTTTTTTTTTACTTTTTTTTATAACTTTATAAAAAGTAGAGATAGTAAATTTTAAATTGTAATTATTCTTTATTTAAAAAACACCATTGTCGGATAGGAAATTAATTCCCCACCAAAATTAAATACTCTATTTTTGGTTTTAAAATTATTATTTTCACGTTTTTGTAATCAGTCAAATTTTAGATTGCGATTTCTTTATTTCTGCCCGCAGGTAAATTTGACTGGCAGTTAGAGACATTCCTACAAAAAATAATATAATAATATAATAAATAACTAATTTAAAACATTTTTTTCGGCTATTTGGTTTTCGAATGCAATTTTCACCAACATTTTTTTCCCAGTTTTCGTATAACTTCTCGGTAAATGTACGATCAACATTGCTCGTTAAAAAAAAAAAAAGTTTGTTTACATGCAAAATTGGGCGCCCAAACAAATAATCCCACACGTTGGTGACAGTCTGTGCTTTTCTTTATGGAGAACTATTGAAAAATAAGCTACTATGGGGCCAGAGAAAGCTGTGAGTGCCAGCACTTTGATACAAAAGTTGAGAAACATTATTGAATTCAATAAAGGAATTCAATTTAAGGCAATAGTCTTAAATTAAAAAGGTACTAGTGATAGTAAATTTTAATTTGTAATTATTATTTGTTTAAAAAAAAAAAAAAAATTAGCGCATAAATGTGGGTTTTGGATCGAATAACTAATGAAAACTAAGAGTTTTAAAGTTTTTTTTCTAATATATGATAAAGTATCTGCACAAAACATTCCCAACGTAGCTTTGTTTTGTAATTAAAGCAATTTAGAGTAATACAACCTCCTTGAAATATGTATTTTTTCTATCAGTCTTTACTAAATGATCCAGTTGCAAGACAATGCATGTTGCAAGAATTGCAATTACAATTTTAATATCTCTCCTGTAAGAAAACAACTACATAAAAACGTAATTTAAAATTCCAGCAGTCTGCAAAATTGAAAGATGCGTGGGCCACATTGATATATTAAAGATACTAAAACCGATACAATGTAAGTCAATCACTATATGATAAAGTATCTGGACAAAACATTCCCAACATAGCTTTGTTTTGTAGTTAATGCAATTCAGAGTAATATTGAAATATTTATTTTTTCTATCAGTCTTTACAAAATGATCCAGGTGCAAGACAATGCATGTTGCAAGAATTGGTTTTCATATAGGAGAGGTACAATTTTAATATCACTCCTATAAAAAAAAAATACATAAAAACTTAATTTAAATGTGGCCAGCAGTCTGCAAAATTGAAAGATGCGTGGGCCACTTTGATATATTAAAGATACTAAAACCGATACAATGTAGATCAATCAATATATGATAAAGTATCTGAACAAAACGTTCCCAACTTAGCTTTGTTTTGTGGGTAAAGCAATTAAGAGTAATATAACCCCCTTGAAATAAGTATAAACATTAACTTGAAATTTTTGAATGAAATAAACTGCTGTTCTAAATGTGTCCACTAGATGCCGCAATAGCAATCCTTTGTATCTTCGTAGACGATGCTACATGTGTAGAAAATAAACCACATGATTTTAGTGCACCAGTCGAGGAAAATGATCAAACTACATAAATAACATCCTGTAATTTGATTGTGATATAATTTTTTTATCTTGATAGATCATTTATGCCTGTGTCATAATGGAGTGTTTACTATAAGAACAGGGGTCCTTTTTGATGCATGTTGGACAATAAAAGATGCTTAAACCAATCCAATGTACAGTCGGTAAGGGATTTATACGGCCCCATTCCTGGGTGGATCGGCCGTGACAGGAATGCAATGCAGTCCGCTGAAATGATGGAAAGCGCCACTCTGCATAGCAACTTCGACGCTGTGGTCAAACTTGGAATTTCCACAAAACACATTTTAAGACATTCTGGTGGCTAAAGTGGAGAGTGCAACCCGCCTCCCCCAATCCGTCACGTTTCCTGTGTCAGGTTATTCGCCACAAATGGGGCCATAAGGATCCCCTCCCCTACTGTACGTGTTAAACTATTTGAACAAGACATTTGCGTTGTATCAGAGTAACAGCTAATGGTATTCATCGATAAAATGTATTTTTAGAACACGCCGTGGGGGCGATAAAAAAACAAATGGGGGGCATAAATCGAATTTTGACACCCTTGAATTGGAACAGAGTGTGCAGGCATTAGTGGTTAGGGAGCAAAGGCATGTCTATTATACATTCAATATACTGTACACACACACACACACACACACACACACACACACACACACACACACACACACACACACACACACACACACACACACACACACACACACACACACACACACTTAGAGCCATTGTGCTTGTTCAACTGAAGCTGTGTGATAATTAAAATCATTTAATTCTCCATAAGCTTCACGTCCGCATAAATCCACATCACCACAACGGCCTTCGTAAACACACACTCTCAGTCCCACACTCCCACACACACACACACTCCCACACACACACACAGAGACGTCATTATCACGCTAAGGCTGTTCTTATTGCCTCTGCATGCGCCATAAACGATCATTTATTTCACATTTGTGCCTTTGTGCGTGATTGTGTTACTCTCTTTGCCTCCTAAATGATTGTTCCGTGTGTGTGTGTGTGTGTGTGTGTGTGTGTGTGTGTGTGCGTGTGTGTGTGTGTGTGTGTGTGTGTGTTCTTGTATTTCTACCCTTCTTGAGACATCAACAAGAAAAAGTACCGTCCATATGAGGACCGGTGAACAAGTTAGGACCGAAATCATGGTCCCAATACGGAAAAATCGTTGCATCGAATAGAGAGCCAAATACTAGAGTCCGTGAACATTGCTCCAAAGTCAGGATTTTTTTTGTTGATTTAATGTGCATACAAAAGTAAACATTGTATGATGTACAAATACACTACGGTACTAAGACTATGGTGGCCATTAACAGTTAGCTTCTACAGCTGGGTTGCCCTAAGTGCGGCACAGGGGCCATCTGTGGTCCCTGACTCCTTTGTCATCGGCCTTAAGCACATTACAAAAAAAAAAAAAAGATCTGGTGGTGAAATCTATCAAAATGAGGGTGGTCCCAAAAAGGAGGGATTTTTCACATTGACTGTGTGTCGGTTTTAAAAGTGCGCACACTATGGTCAACATATGAAATAACAAGTGTGTGCAAGAAATTTGAAGTGCTCCCCCTCTGGCCAACATATGTAATAACAAGTGTTTGTAAGAAATTGAAATTTCCCCCCTTTGGCCAAAATGTATTTAAAATAAAAACATAAAATAAATATATAGAGACATACTGTGATAACTTGAAGTAAATAATGAATATTAAAAAACAATTACAAACCAAAAATTAAAAAAAATTAAATAAAATTGTGACTTTTGTCTAGTAAAAATACGACTCTTTTCATAAAATTGCTTAAATTTTAAGCTTTTTTTGTAAACTTGCGACTGTCATTGAGTAAAATTCCAACTTGTATCATAATATTGCACAAATGTTCCGTTTTTCTTGTAAAATTTTGACTTGCGTCGAGTAAAATGACGACTTTTATTATAAAAATGCCGAGAAATTCTTAATTTTTCTTGTGAACTTCCAACTCATTTTTCACAACAAGCTTTTTTTACATTTGCATAGTATGTATATATTATTAATGTTGTAAATACAAATATTTATATAACTAGAAAGGGTGGTCGTAAAGAGGTAGGCATTGTAAAATTGACTTTTGTCGAGTAAAATTACGACTCTTTTCATAAAATTGCCAACATGTTCAGCTTTTTCTGGTAAAATTGCGACTGTTATTGAGTAAAAGTCCAACTTTTATCATAATATTGCACATGTTCCGTTTTTCTTGTAACATTTTGAGTAAAATTACTACTTTTATTATAACACTGCCAACATTCTAAGTTTTTCTTGTGAAATTCCAACAAATTTTTCACAACAAGCTTTTTTATATTTGCATAGTATGTATATATTATTAATGTTTCTGTGATATTGCAATATTTTCTCATAAAATTATTACAGTTGTATGTAAAATTATTACTTTTTAATGCAAAACGGTGACATTTGTCATATGAAATTCTGACTTATCACAATATTGACAATTTTTTTGTTGTTCTTGTAAAACAGTGACATTTTTTTTGAGTAAAATGATGACTTATCATTTTGCCAAGTAAAATTCCGATTATTATTATAATATTGCCAAAATTTTAAAGTTTTCTTATAAAATTGTGACTTTTGTCGAGTAAAATTACGACTCTTTTCATAAAATTGCCAACATGTTCAGCTTTTTCTTGTAAAATTGCGACTGCTATTGAGTAAAATTCCAACTTTTATCATAATATTGCACAAATGTTCAGTTTTTCTTGTAACATTTTGAGTAAAATGACGACTTTTATCATAACACTGCCAACATCCTAAGTTTTTCTTGTGAAATTCCAACTAATTTTTCACAACAAGCTTTTTTATATTTGCATAGTATGTATATATTATTAATGTTTCTGTGATATTGCAATATTTTCTCATAAAATTATTACAGTTGTATGTAAAATTATTACTTTTTAATGCAAAACGGTGACATTTGTCATATAAAATTCTGACTTATCACAGTATTGCCAATTTTGTTGTTGTTCTTGTAAAACAGTGACATTTTTTTGAGTAAAATTATGACTTTTGTCATCATTTTGCCAAGTAAAATTCTGATTATTATTATAATATTGAACGTTTTCTTGTAAAATTGTGACTTGTTGCATAAAATTACGACTCTTTTCATAAAATTGCCAACATGTTAAGCTTTTTCTTGTAAAATTGCGACTGTTATTGAGTAAAATTACAACTTGTATCATAATATTGCACAAATGTTCAGTTTTTCTTGTAAAACAGTGACATTTTTTGAGTAAAATTCCAATTATTACTATAATACTGCCCAAATTTTTATGTTTTCTTATAAAATTGTGACTGTTATTGAGTAAAATTCCAACTTTTATCATAATATTGCACACATGTTCAGCTTTTCTTGTAAAGTTTTGAGTAAAATGACGACTTTTATTATAACAAGTTTTTCATGTGAGATTCCAACTCATTTTTCACAACAAGCTTTTTTATATTTGCATAGTATGTACCGGTATATATTATTAATGTTGTAAATACAAATATTTATATATCTAGAAAGGGTGGTCCTAAAGAGGTAGGCATTTTTCTCATTTCTCAAGAAGGTCTAAAATACAAGAATGTGTGTGTTTGTGTGTGTATGTTTGTGTGTGTGCGTGTGTGTTCTTGTATTTCTATGCTTCTTGAGACATCAACAAGGAAAAGTACCTTCCATATGAGGACCCCTGGTGGTGAAATCCATCAAAATTAGGGTGGTCCCCAAAAAAATTGACTGTCAACATATGAAATAACAAGTGTGTGTAAAAATATGAAGTGCTCCCTCTCTGGCCAACATATGTAATAACAAGTGTGTGTAAGAAATTGAAATGTGCCCCCTTTGGACACAATTTATTTAAAAAAAAAAAAAAAAAAAAAAATATATATATATATATATATATATATATATATAAAAATAAATAAATGATAAATGGGTTGTACTTGTATAGCGCTTTTCTACCTTCAAGGTACTCAAAGCGCTTTGACACTACTTCCACATTTACCCATTCACACACACATTTACACACTGATGGAGGGAGCTGCCATGCAAGGCGCTAACCAGCACCCATCAGGAGCAAGGGTGAAGTGTCTTGCTCAGGACACAACGAGGTTGGTACTAGGTGGGGATTGAACCAGGGACCCTCGGGCTCCCACTGCGCCACGTCGTCCTATATATATATAGAGACATACTGTAATAACTTGAAGTAAATAATGAATATTAAAAAACAATTACAAACCAAAAAAATAATAATAATAATAAAATTGTGACTTTTGTCGAGTAAAATTACGACTCTTTTCATAAAATTGCTTAAATTTTAAGCTTTTCCTGTAAACTTGCGACTGTCATTGAGTAAAATTCCAACTTTTATCATAATATTGCACAAATGTTCTGTTTTTCTTGTAAAATTTTGACTTGCGTCGAGTAAAATGACGACTTTTATTATAAAAATGCAGAGAAATTCTTAATTTTTCTTGTGAACTTCCAACTAATTTTTCACAACAAGCTTTTTTTATATTTGCATAGCATGTATATATTATTAATGTTCTAAATACAAATATTTATATATCTAGAAAGGGTGGTCCTAAAGAGGTAGGCATTTTTCGGAGGTCTCAAGAAGATCAAATATACAATAATGTGTGTGTGTGTGTATGTGTGTGTGCGTGTGTGTGCGTGTTCTTGTATTTCTATGCTTTTTGAGACATCAACAAGGAAAAGTACCTTCCATATGAGGACCCCTGGTGGTGAAATCCATCAAAATTAGGGTGGTCCCCAAAAAATTGACTGTCAACATATGAAATAACAATTGTGTGTAAAAATATGAAGTGCTCCCTCTCTGGCCAACATATGTAATAACAGGTGTGTGTAAGAAATTGAAATGTGCCCCCTTTGGCCACAATTTATTTAAAAAATATATATATATATATATAAATAAATATGTATATAGAGACATACTGTAATAACTTGAAGTAAATAATGAATATTAAAAAACAATTACAAACCAAAAATTAAAAAAAAAAAATTAAATTGTAAACTTTTTAATGCAAAATGGTGACATTTGTCATATAAAATTCTGACTTATCACAATATAGCCAATTTTTTTGTTGTTCTTGTAAAACAGTGACATTTTTTTGGAGTAAAATGATGACTTTTGTCATCATTTTGCCAAGTAAAATCCTGATTATTATTATAATATTATCTTGTAAAATTGTGACTTTTGTCGAGTAAAATTACGACTTTTCATAAAATTGCCAACATATTAAGCTTTTTCTTGTAAAATTGCGACTGTCATTGAGTAAAATGACTACTTTTATTATAACACTGCCAAAATCCTAAGTTTTTCTTGTGAAATTCCAACTCATTTTTCACAACAAGCTTTTTTATATTTGCATAGTATGTATATATTATTGATGTTGTAAATACAAATATTTATATATCTAGAAAGGCTGGTCCTAAAGAGGTAGGCATTGTAAAATTGACTTTTGTCGAGTAAAATTACGACTCTTTTCATAAAATTGCCAACATGTTCAGCTTTTTCTTGTAAAATTGCGACTGTTATTGAGTGAAATTCCAACTTTCATCATAATATTGCACACATGTTCCGTTTTTCTTGTAAAATTTTGAGTAAAATGACGACTTTTATTATAACACTGCCAAAATCCTAAGTTTTTCTTGTGAAATTCCAACTCATTTTTCACGACAAGCTTTTTTATATTTGCATAGTATGTATATATTATTAATGTTGTAAATACACATCTTTATATATCTAGAAAGGGTGGTCCTAAAAAGGTAGACATTTTTCACAAGGCTCAAGAAAGTCAGAAATACAAAAATGTGTGTGTGTGTGTAAACAGGGAGATGTTGTTCTAATGGTTGCTGCAGGCTGGCCATTTACTATAATTTAGAGTGATGGCAAATACGGCGCACACACACACACACACACACACACACACACACACACACACACACACACACACACACACACACACACACACACACCCCCAAGCAGAGAGAATGGGTCAGATAAACTCTTATCAGTGAAGACGGACCCTCGCCTTATTTTCCCCTCTAGCAAATCATTTGTGCTGGGGAGAAAAAAAAAACCCACAAAAGGCAGAAGATATGTCTGCAACAAGAAATGCCTGTGGGTAAAAACCACTCCCACCTGCAGGCCGTGTTTACAGTCCCAACGTCTACAAACCTTCACTGCTGCTCATTTCTTAGCAACCTGGAAACTTGGCCCATGCAATCTTTTTCCTCCCTGCAGATCTTGATGACTTCTGACGTTGGGGTATTCAGCTAAATGTGGCGTAAACAGGGCTGGTGTACTCAAGCCTCGGGGGTGGTGGTGGGATCCTGGCGTGATTTGTCATCGCCCTGCAAAGGGGAAAGGCTGACGCCATCAATCGAGCGGGGAACGGTCGGTCGGTGTCGTTTCCACTCATTTCCTCTCACCGTTTTTCCCCGCAGGACGACGAAGTGATGCCGGCCAGGTTCGAGGACGACCTGGTGTGGGTGGCGGCCGGCGCGCCTCTCTCGGATTCCGCCTTCCTCAGCAAGAAGATCAAGGATTTGTGCGGAGACCTGCCAATCTTCTGGCTCCGCCCCACCTACTCCACAAGTAAGCAGTCATTAGCAACTACCCTATTTTCCCGGACTATAAGGCGCACTTAAAATCCTTTCCTTTTCTCAAAAGACGCCTTATAATACGGAATAATTCTGGTTGTGCTTACCGACCTCGAAGCAATTTCATTTGGTGCATGGTGTAATGATAAGTGTGACCAGTAGATGGCAGCCACACATAAGAGATACGTGTAGACTGCAATACGACGACAACATCGAAACCTTAAATGTTCCATTGAGAATACAGAACATTACCTAACCGAGGACCAAGCTACGCCGCTCCCAGTCAGTCATACTTGCCAACCCTCCCGAATTTTCCGGGAGACTCCCGAAATTCAGCGCCTCTCCCGAAAACTTCCCGGAACAAATATTCTCCCGGAAAATATCCCGATTTTCAGCCGGAGCTGGAAGCCACGCCCCCTCCAGCTCCATGCGGACCTGAGTGAGGACAGCCTTTTTTCATGACGGGAGGACAACAGGTTGACAAGAACTAAATCATCCAGACTAGAGATAAATTGTATTATGTTTATCTTACCTAAAAATAAATATATTTATTAATTAAAAAAAATAAATAAATAAATACATTTTTACTATATTTTGCTAAAAACATCAAAATAAATTGTATTTTTATTTGTATTTTTTCGTGACTCCTTATTACATCCAGCCATGGAATTATACATTAAAATAAACATATTTGAAATAATTGATTTTAAATTATCATTATAATTCATTTAAAATTACCATATTTAATTATTAAAATAATTGCTTGTTTATCAACAACTTTAGCATTTTATTCATTACATTTTGAAACTCTCAGAAGCCAAGTTATGTTACATTCCTTAATATTTATTTATGCAAGTTTGAAGTATCAATTGTCTAAACACAGTTTGTTTGCATATTTTCAGGATGTAGATATATATATAAATATATATATATATATATATATTTAAAAAAAAAAAAAATATATATATATATATATATATGTATGAAATACTTGGCTTGGTGAATTCTAGCGGTCAATATACTCCTCCCCTCCTAACCACGCCCCCAACCACGCCCCGCCCCACCCCCGACCACGCCCCCACCTCCCGAAATCGGAGGTCTCAAGGTTGGCAAGTATGCAGTCAGTGGAACGCTCTCCCTGACCACCTGAGGGCACCACAGACTGTGGATGTTTTTTTGTTTTGTTTTTATTGTTTTTTTTTTTATAGTTTATTATCCTTCGGTCAATCGTCAACAAAATAAACAAACGGTTGTACATTCATATATTGAAAATGAAAATGTCGCAGACCGACAGGGTTTAGGCTGAAGTTAAAAACACTTATTGCGCCTAACCCTATAAATAATGTCAAGTACAAGATTAACTTCCGAAAATTATAAATACACATTACCGTATTTTTCGGAGTATAAGTCGCACCGGAGTATAAGTCGCACCGGCCGAAAATGCATAATAAAGAAGGGAAAAAACATATATAAGTCGCACTGGAGTATAAGTCGCATTTTTTGGGGAAATGTATTTGATAAAAGCCAACACCAAGAATAGACATTTGAAAGGCAATTTAAAATAAATAAAGAATAGTGAACAACAGGCTGAATAAGTGTACGTTATATGAGGCATAAATAACCAACTGGTATGTTAACGTAACATATTATGGTAAGAGTCATTCAAATAACTATAACATATAGAACATGCTATACGTTTACCAAACAATCTGTCACTCCTAATCGCTAAATCCCATGAAATCTTATACGTCTAGTCTCTTACGTGAATGAGATAAATAATATTATTTGATATTTTACGCTAATGTGTTAATCATTTCACACATAAGTCGCTCCTGAGTATAAGTCGCACCCCCGGCCAAACTATGAAAAAAAACTGCGATTTATAGTCCGAAAAATACGGTATACACAACGTAAACACAGTTTTTAAAAAGGCTTGGAAACCCTTCTTTTTTTAGATATATGCATACTAGTTCTTTCTATTTGGCTGTTCTAGTTGTTATTTTTATTAATATTTTTATTATCTTTTTATTTTTATTTTTTTAATACACTGTAGCACTTTGAGGTTGTTTACTCAATGTAAAGTGCTTTTTACAAATAAAATACATTATTATTATTATTACACACGGTAGGGCTGGGGGATATGGGCGAAAATGTACCGTATTTTTCGGAGTATAAGTCGCACCGGAGTATAAGTTGCACCTGCCGAAAATGCATAATAAAGAAGGAAAAAAACATATATAAGTCGCACCAAACTATGAAAAAAACTGCGACTTACAGTCCAAAAAATACGGTATATCTCGATATATTTTTTACTTAAACTCGATATATATCTTGATATATTTTTCTGTGAAAGTATACATGTAAAGATATTTGTTTTTGAGCGATATTCACTGAAATTGAAGTGAATGGCAACTGTACTGTAAACACTTTTATTAATCCAGTTAGTCCAGATGGGTTTTAACAGCACAGAAAATAAACTGTTTCAGTACAGAATTACATAACATAAATAAAATAGAAAATATTATTCCTACGTACAATTAATAACATAGCTGTGCAAATACCGTATTTTTCGGACTATAAGTCGCAGTTTTTTTCATAGTTTGGCCGGGCTCCAGTGCGACTTATATATGTTTTTTTCCTTTTTTATTATGCATTTTCGGCAGGTGCGACTTATACTCCGGTGCGACTTATACTCCGAAAAATAATACAAAATGCATCAAACTACATTTGCAGGCAGGCACTTTGTGATTTCCCTTCCTGGTTCGATGACCCGCCCTATCTTGCCTCTGATTGGCCGGTCCCTAACCAATCGTGACTCATCATAGTAATAAAGCATGCCTTAGAAGGAGGAAGGGGAGGGGTTTAGTAGCCGTGGAAAGGGAGAACAAGGAACATAACAAATAAGCGGCGTTTGGTCATTTTAACGTGAAATAAATTATATCGATGTTACGATATTTTCTTAATTCATATCTTGTTTAAAAATATATCGATAAATCTTACAAACTCGATGTATCGCCCAGCCCTAACACACAGCACTCAAATATCTGTCCAAAATGTTTTAGTATGACTTTGAAGCCGCAACGCTTGATGGATTGTCGGCCCATTACGGCTACCGTATTATTATGGTGTGTGTATAAGGACCGCAAATGGCACCCGTTAGCAGACGTTATCTGGTGTTTTGTTCCACAATATGCAAAAACAACTTTTCTTACCTTCTGCTGATGTGTATTTGGGATCTGCATAAGTCCTGGAAATTTGCACACGTCCGCCACTGTAGTCCGTTATCGATACAATTCTTCTTTTTCTCTATCTTCTTGTTATGGGACATTCATCCTCTGCTGTTGCCATTTCTAATATAAAGTAGTGTAAAGTCCTTACTTATATCTTGCGATCAAAACGCTAAAACATACCGGTGTAGTGAGTTTACATTATTCACCCAAGGAACTTTAGTTATTAGAGAGTTCCGGTCGGACGGTTTTTCACGGGACACATTTCGGGCATTGTTGTTGCACTAGTGAGCCACGGATGAGGAGATGCCGCTCCCTTGTTGATTGTTTTGACACTTCTTCCACTCCCGTCCTTGCACGCTACACCGCTACAACAAAGATGACGGAGAGAAGACGCTGTCGAAGGTGAGCCACGTAAATAAGACCCAACCACAAAACGGCGCATTCTGAAGCGACTGTCAGAAAGCAACTTGAAGATGATCTGTAAAACACAATCTATGCCAGTTTGTTTTTTCAACCTTTTTTGAGCCAGGGCACATTTTTTTCATTGGAAAAAATGCAGAGGCACACCGCCAGCAGAAATCATTAAAAAAATGAAACTCAGTTGACAGTAAAAAGTCGGTAAACCATAACCAAGCATGCATCAATATAGCTCTTGTCTCAAAGTAGGTGTACTGTCACCACCTGTCACATCACGCCCTGACTTATTTGAGTTTTTTTGCTGTTTTCCTGTGTGTAGTGTTTTAGTTCTGGTCTTACGCTCCTATTTTGGTGGCTTTTTGTCTTTTTTCGGTATTTTCCTGTAGCAGTTTCATGTCTTCCTTTGAGCGATATTTCCCGCATCTACTTTGTTTCAGCAATCAAGAATATTTCAGTTGTTTTTATCCTTCCTTGTGGGGACATTGTTGATTGTCATGTCATGTTCGGATGTACACTGTGGACGCCGTCTTTGCGCCTCAGTAAGTCTTTGCTGTCGTCCAGCATTCTGTTTTTGATTACTTTGCAGCCAGTTCAGTTTTAGTTTCTTTCTGCATAGCCTTCCCTAAGTTTTTCAACCCAAATGTTGGGTCATTTTGCCTGCACTGCTTGGTTAATTTTACCAAATTAATTGATTATATATTCAACCCAAATGCTGGGTCATTTTAACTGCAATACGTGGTTAATTTTACCAAGTACACTGGTTATATATTCAACCCAAATGCTGGGTAATTTTGCCTGCAATGCTGGGTTAATTTGAACAAATAAATTGATTATATATTCAACCCAAATGCTGGGTCATTTTAACTGCAATGCTTGGTTAATTTTACCTAATAAATTGATTATATATTCAACCCAAATGCTGGGTCGTTTTAACTGCAATGCTGGGTTAATTTTAGTAAAATAAATTGATTATATATTCAACCAAAATGCTGGGTCATTTTAACTGCAAAGCTGGGTAAATTTTACCACATACACTGGTTATATATTCAACCCAAATGTTGGGTCATTTTGCCTGCAATGCTGGGTTAATTTGAACAAATAAATTGATTATATATTCAACCCAAATGCTGGGTCATTTTAACTGCAATGCTTGGTTAATTTGACCTAATAAATTGATTATATATTCAACCCAAATGCTGGGTCGTTTTAACTGCAATGCTGGGTTAATTTTAGTAAAATAAGTTGATTATATATTCAACCCAAATGCTGGGTCATTTTAACTCCAAAGCTGGGTTAATTTTACCAAATACACTAGTTATATACTCAACCCAAATGTTGGGTAATTTTGCCTGCAATGCTGGGTTAATTTGAACAAATAAATTGATTATATATTCAACCCAAATGCTGGGTCATTTTAACTGTAATGCTTGGTTAATTTTACCTAATAAATTGATTATATATTCAACCTAAATGCTGGGTCGTTTTAACTGCAATGCTGGGTTAATTTGAATAAAATAAATTGATTATATATTCAACCCAAATGCTGGGTCATTTTAACTGCAAAGCTGGATTAATTTTACCACATACACTGGTTATATATTCAACCCAAATGTTGGGTCATTTTGCCTGCAATGCTGGGTTAATTTTACCAAATTCATTGATTATATATTCAACCCAAATGCTGGGTCATTTTAACTGCAATGCGTGGTTAATTTTACCAAATACACTGGTTATATATTCAACCCAAATGTTGGGTCATTTTGCCTGCAATGCTGGGTTAATTTGAACAAATAAATTGATTATATATTCAACCCAAATGCTGGGTCATTTTAACTGCAATGCTTGGTTAATTTGACCTAATAAATTAAAAAGTTAAAAGTTAAAGTACCAATGATTGTCACTCACACACTAGGTGTGGTGAAATTTGTCCTCTGCATTTGACCCATCACCCTTGATCACCCCCTGGGAGGTGAGGGGAGCAGTGGGCAGCAGCGGTGCCGCGCCCGGGAATCATTTTTGGTGATTTAACCCCCAATTCCAACCCTTGATGCTGAGTGCAAAGCAGGGAGGTAATGGGTACCATTTTTTTTTATAGTCTTGGTATGACTCGGCCGGGGTTTGAACTCACAACCTACCGATCTCAGGGCGGACACTCTAACCACTAGGCCACTGCAATGCTTGGTTAATTTGACCTAATAAATTGATTATATATTCAACCCAAATGCTGGGTCGTTTTAACTGCAATGCTGGGTTAATCAAAGTATAATAAGTTGATTATATATTCAACCCAAATGCTGGGTCATTTTAACTGCAATGCTTGGTTACTTTTACCTAATAAATTGATTATATATTCAACCCAAATGCTGGGTTGTTTTAACTGCAATACTGGGTTAATTTTAGTAAAATAAATTGATTATATATTCAACCCAAATGCTGGGTCATTTTAACTGCAAAGCTGGGTTAATTTTACCAAATACACTGGTTATATATTCAACCCAAATGTTGGGGCATTTTGCCTGCAATGCTGGGTTAATTTTACCAAGTTAATTGATTATATATTCAACCCAAATGCTGGGTCATTTTAACTGCAATGCTTGGTTAATTTGACCTAATAAATTGATTATATATTCAACCCAAATGCTGGGTTGTTTTAACTGCAATACTGGGTTAATTTTAGTAAAATAAAATGATTATATATTCAACCCAAATGCTGGGTCATTTTAACTGCAAAGCTGGGTTAATTTTACCAAATACACTGGTTATATATTCAACCCAAATGTTGGGTCATTTTGCCTGCAATGCTGGGTTAATTTTACCAAGTTAATTGATTATATATTCAACCCAAATGCTGGGTCATTTTAACTGCAATGCTTGGTTAATTTGACCTAATAAATTGATTATATATTCAACCCAAATACTGGGTCATTTTAACTGCAATGCTGGGTTAATTTTAGTAAAATAAATTGATAATCTATTCAACCCAAATGCTGGGTCATTTAACTGCAAAGCTGGGTTAATTTTACCAAATACACTGGTTATATATTCAACCCAAATGCTGGGTCATTTTACCTGCAAAGCTGGGTTAATTTTACCAAATACACTGGTTATATATTCAACCCAAACGTTGGGTCATTTTGCCTGCAATGCTGGGTTAATTTGAACAAATAAATTGATTTTATATTCAACCCAATTGCTGGGTCATTTTAACTGGAATGCGTGGTTAATTTTACCAAATACACTGGTTATATATTCAACCCAAATGTTGGGTCATTTTGCCTGCAATGCTGGGTTAATTTGAACAAATAAATTGATTATATTTTCAACCCAAATGCTGGGTCATTTCAACTGCAATGCTTGGTTAATTTTACCTAATAAATTGATTATATGTTCAACCCAAATGCTGGGTCGTTTTAACTGCAATGCTGGGTTAATTAAAGTAAAATAAGTTGATTATATATTCAACCCAAATGCTGGGTCATTTTAACTGCAAAGCTGGGTTAATTTTACCAAATACACTGGTTATATATTCAACCCAAATGCTGGGTCGTTTTAACTGCAATGCTGGGTTAATTTTAGTAAAATAAGTTGATTATATATTCAACCCAAATCCTGGGTCATTTTAACTGCAAAGCTGGGTTAATTTTATCAACTACACTGGTTATATATTCAACCCAAATGTTGGGTCATTTTGCCTGCAATGCTGGGTTAATTTGAACAAATAAATTGATTATATATTCAACCCAAATGCTGGGTCATTTTAACTGCAATGCTTGGTTAATTTTACCTAATAAATTGATTATATATTCAACCCAAATGCTGGGTCGTTTTAACTGCAATGCTGGGTTAATTTTAGTAAAATAAGTTGATTATATATTCAACCCAAATGCTGGGTCATTTTAACTGCAATGTTGGGTTGATTTTAGTAAAATAAATTGATTATATATTCAACCCAAATGCTGGGTCATTTTAACTGCAATGCGTGGTTAATTTGACCAAATACACTGGTTATATATTCAACCCAAATGTTGGGTAATTTTGCCTGCAATGCTGGGTTAATTTTAGTAAAATAAATTGATTATATATTCAACCCAAATGCTGGGTCATTTTAACTGCAATGCGTGGTTAATTTGACCAAATACACTGGTTATATATTCAACCGAAATGTTGGGTAATTTTCCCTGCAATGCTGGGTTAATTTGAACAAATAAATTGATAACATATTCAAACCAAGTGCTGGGTCATTTTAACTGCAATGCTTGGTTAATTTTACCTAATAAATTGATTATATGTTCAACCCAAATGCTGGGTCATTTTAACTGCAATGATGGGTTAATTTTAGTAAAATAAGTTGATTATATATTCAACCCAAATGCTGGGTCATTTTAACTGCAATGATGGGTTAATTTTAGTAAAATTAGTTGATTATATATTCAACCCAAATGCTGGTTCATTTTAACTGCAAAGCTGGGTTAATTTTACCAAATACACTGGTTATATATTCAACCCAAATGTTGGGTCATTTTGCCTGCAATGCTGGGTTAATTTGACCTAATAAATTGATTATATATTCAACCCAAATGCTGGGTCGTTTTAACTGCAATGCTGGGTTAATTTTAGTAAAATAAGTTGATTATATATTCAACCCAAATGCTGGGTCATTTTAACTGCAATGTTGGGTTGATTTTAGTAAAATAAATTGATTATATATTCAACCCAAATGCTGGGTCATTTTAACTGCAATGCGTGGTTAATTTGACCAAATACACTGGTTATATATTCAACCGAAATGTTGGGTAATTTTCCCTGCAATGCTGGGTTAATTTGAACAAATATATTGATAACATATTCAACCCAAGTGCTGGGTCATTTTAACTGCAATGCTTGGTTAATTTTACCTAATAAAATGATTATATGTTCAACCCAAATGCTGGGTCATTTTAACTGCAATGATGGGTTAATTTTAGTAAAATAAGTTGATTATATATTCAACCCAAATGCTGGGTCATTTTAACTGCAATGATGGGTTAATTTTAGTAAAATTAGTTGATTATATATTCAACCCAAATGCTGGTTCATTTTAACTGCAAAGCTGGGTTAATTTTACCAAATAGACTGGTTATATATTCAACCCAAATGTTGGGTCATTTTGCCTGCAATGCTGGGTTAAAGTGACCTAATAAATTGATTATATAATCAACCCAAATGCTGGGTCATTTTAACTGCAATGCTGGGTTAATTTTACCACACACACTGGTTATATATTCAACCCAAATGTTGGGTCATTTTGCCTGCAATGCTGGGTTAATTTGAACAAATAAATTGATTATATATTCAACCCAAATGCTGGGTCATTTTAACTGCAATGCGTGGTTAATTTTACCTAATAAATTGATTATATATTCAACCCAAATGCTGGGTCATTTTAACTGCAATGCTGGGTTAATTTGAGTACAATAAATTGATTATATATTCAACCCAAATTCTGGGTCATTTCAACTGCAAAGCTGGGTTAATTTTACCACATACACTGGTTATATATTCAACCCAAATGTTGGGTCATTTTGCCTGCAATGCTGGGTTAATTTGAACAAATAAATTGATTATATATTCAACCCAAATGCTGGGTCATTTTAACTGCAATGCGTGGTTAATTTTACCTAATAAATTGATTATATATTCAACCCAAATGCTGGGTTATTTTAACTGCAATGCTGGGTTAATTTGAGTACAATAAATTGATTATATATTCAACCCAAATGCTGGGTCATTTCAACTGCAATGCTTGGTTAATTTGACCCAATAAATTAATTATTTATTCAACCCAAATACTGGGTGGTTTTAACTGCAATGCTGGGTTAATTTTAATAAAATAAATTGATTATATATTCAACCCAAATGCTGGGTCATTTTAACTGCAATGCTTGGTTAATTTTACCTAATAAATTGATTATATATTCAACCCAAATGCTGGGTCGTTTTAACTGCAATGCTGGGTAAATTAAAGTCAAATAAATTGATTATATATTCAACCCAAATGCTGGGTCATTTTAAGTGCAAAGCGTGGTTAATTTTACCAAATACACTGGTTATATATTCAACCCAAATGTTGGGTCATTTTGCCTGCAATGCTGGGTTAATTTGAACAAATAAATTGATTATATATTCAACCCCAATCCTGGGTCATTTTAACTGCAATGCTTGGTTAATTTTACCTAATAAATTGATTATATGTTCAACCCAAATGCTGGGTCGTTTTAACTGCAATGCTGGGTTAATTAAAGTAAAATAAGTTGATTATATATTCAACCCAAATGCTGGGTAATTTTAACTGCAAAGCTGGGTTAATTTTACCAAATAAATTGATTATATATTCAACCCAAATGTTGGGTAATTTTGCCAGCAATGCTGGGTTAATTTGAACAAATAAATTGATTATATATTCAACCCAAGTGCTGGGTCATTTTAACTGCAATGCTTGGTTAATTTTGCCTAATAAATTGATTATATATTCAACCCAAATACTGGGTTGTTTTAACTGCAATGCTGGGTTAATTTTAGTAAAATTAATTGACTATATATTCAACCCAAAAGCTGGGTCATTTTAACTGCAAAGCTGGGTTAATTTTACCAAATACACTGTTTATATATTCAACCCAAATATTGGGTCATTTTGCCTGCAATGCTGGGTTAATTTGAACAAATAAATTGATTATATATTCAACCCAAATGCTGGGTCATTTTAACTGCAAAGCTGGGTTAATTTTACCAAATACACTGTTTATATATTCAACCCAAATATTGGGTCATTTTGCCTGCAATGCTGGGTTAATTTGAACAAATAAATTGATTATATATTCAACCCAAATGCTGGGTCATTTTAACTGCAATGCTTGGTTAATTTTACCTAATAAATTGATTATATATTCAACCCAAACGCTGGGTCGTTTTAACTGCAATGCTGGGTTAATTTTAGTAAAATAAGTTGATTATATATTCAACCCAAATGCTGGGTAATTTTAACTGCAAAGCTGGGTTAATTTTTATCAAATACACTGGTTATATATTCAACCCAAATGTTGGGTAATTTTGCCTGCAATGCTGGGTTAATTTGAACAAATAAATTGATTATATATTCAACCCAAATGTTGGGTCATTTTGCCTGCAATGCTGGGTTAATTTGAACAAATAAATTGATTATATATTCAACCCAAATGCTGGGTCATTTTAACTGCAATGCTGGGTTAAATTGACCTAATAAATTGATTATATAATCAACCCAAATGCTGGGTCATTTTAACTGCAATGCTGGGTTAATTTTACCACACACACTGGTTATATATTCAACCCAAATTCTGGGTCATTTCAACTGCAAAGCTGGGTTAATTTTACCACATACACTGGTTATATATTCAACCCAAATGTTGGGTCATTTTGCCTGCAATGCTGGGTTAATTTGAACAAATAAATTGATTATATATTCAACCCAAATGCTGGGTCATTTTAACTGCAATGCTTGGTTAATTTGACCCAATAAATTAATTATTTATTCAACCCAAATACTGGGTGGTTTTAACTGCAATGCTGGGTTAATTTTAATAAAATAAATTGATTATATATTCAACCCAAATGCTGGGTCATTTTAACTGCAATGCTTGGTTAATTTTACCTAATAAATTGATTATATATTCAACCCAAATGCTGGGTCGTTTTAACTGCAATGCTGGGTAAATTAAATTCAAATAAATTGATTATATATTCAACCCAAATGCTGGGTCATTTTAAGTGCAAAGCGTGGTTAATTTTACCAAATACACTGGTTATATATTCAACCCAAATGTTGGGTCATTTTGCCTGCAATGCTGGGTTAATTTGAACAAATAAATTGATTATATATTCAACCCCAATCCTGGGTCATTTTAACTGCAATGCTTGGTTAATTTTACCTAATAAATTGATTATATGTTCAACCCAAATGCTGGGTCGTTTTAACTGCAATGCTGGGTTAATTTTAGTAAAATAAGTTGATTATATATTCAACCCAAATGCTGGGTCATTTTAACTGCAAAGCTGGGTTACTTTTACCAAATAAATTGATTATATATTCAACCCAAATGTTGGGTAATTTTGCCAGCAATGCTGGGTTAATTTGAACAAATAAATTGATTATATATTCAACCCAAGTGCTGGGTCATTTTAACTGCAATGCTTGGTTAATTTTGCCTAATAAATTGATTATATATTCAACCCAAATACTGGGTTGTTTTAACTGCAATGCTGGGTTAATTTTAGTAAAATTAATTGACTATATATTCAACCCAAAAGCTGGGTCATTTTAACTGCAAAGCTGGGTTAATTTTACCAAATACACTGTTTATATATTCAACCCAAATATTGGGTCATTTTGCCTGCAATGCTGGGTTAATTTGAACAAATAAATTGATTATATATTCAACCCAAATGCTGGGTCATTTTAACTGCAAAGCTGGGTTAATTTTACCAAATACACTGTTTATATATTCAACCCAAATATTGGGTCATTTTGCCTGCAATGCTGGGTTAATTTGAACAAATAAATTGATTATATATTCAACCCAAATGCTGGGTCATTTTAACTGCAATGCTTGGTTAATTTTACCTAATAAATTGATTATATATTCAACCCAAACGCTGGGTCGTTTTAACTGCAATGCTGGGTTAATTTTAGTAAAATAAGTTGATTATATATTCAACCCAAATGCTGGGTCATTTTAACTGCAAAGCTGGGTTAATTTTACCACATACACTGTTTATATATTCAACCCAAATATTGGGTCATTTTGCCTGCAATGCTGGGTTAATTTGAACAAATAAATTGATTATATATTCAACCCAAATGCTGGGTCATTTTAACTGCAATGCTTGGTTAATTTTACCTAATAAATTGATTATATATTCAACCCAAACGCTGGGTCGTTTTAACTGCAATGCTGGGTTAATTTTAGTAAAATAAGTTGATTATATATTCAACCCAAATGCTGGGTAATTTTAACTGCAAAGCTGGGTTAATTTTTATCAAATACACTGGTTATATATTCAACCCAAATGTTGGGTAATTTTGCCTGCAATGCTGGGTTAATTTGAACAAATAAATTGATTATATATTCAACCCAAATGTTGGGTAATTTTGCCTGCAATGCTGGGTTAATTTGAACAAATAAATTGATTATATATTCAACCCAAATGCTGGGTCGTTTTAACTGCAATGTTGGGTTTATTTTAGTAAAATAAATTGATTATATATTCAACCCAAATGCTGGGTCATTTTAACTGCAAAGCTGGGTTAATTTGACCAAATACTCTGGTTATATATTCAACCCAAATGTTGGGTAATTTTGCCTGCAATGCTGGGTTAATTTGAACAAATAAATTGATTATATATTCAATCCAAATGCTGGGTCATTTTAACTGCAATGCTTGGTTAATGTTTCCTAATAAATTGATTATATATTCAACCCAAATGCTGGGTTGTTTTAACTGCAATGCTGGGTTAATTTTAGTAAAATAAATTGATTATATATTCAACCCAAATGTTGGGTCATTTTGCCTGCAATGCTGGGTTAAATTGAACAAATAAATTGATTATATATATTCAACCCAAATGCTGGGTCATTTGAACTGCAATGCTTGGTTAATTTTACCTAATAAATTAAATATATATTCAACCCAAATGCTGGGTCATTTTAACTGCAAAGCTGGGTTAATTTTACCAAATACACTGGTTATATATTCAACCCAAATGTTGGGTCATTTTGCCTGCAATGCTGAGTTAATTTTACCAAATTAATTGATTATATATTCAACCCAAATGCTGGGTCATTTTAACTGCAAAGCTGGGTTAATTTTACCAAATACACTGGTTATGTATTCAACCCAAATGTTGGGTCATTTTACCTGCAATGCTGGGTTAATTTGACCAAATTAGATGATTATATATTCGACCCAAATGCTGGATCATTTTAACTGCAAAGCTGGGTTATTTTTACTTAATAAATTGATTATATATTCAACCCAAATGCTGGGTCGTTTTAACTGCAATGCTTGGTTAATTTTACCTAATAAATTGATTATATATTCAACCCAAATGCTGGGTTGTTTTAACTGCAATGCTGGGTTAATTTTAGTAAAATAAATTGATTATATATTCAACCCAAATGTTGGGTCATTTTGCCTGCAATGCTGGGTTAAATTGAACAAATAAATTGATTATATATATTCAACCCAAATGCTGGGTCATTTGAACTGCAATGCTTGGTTAATTTTACCTAATAAATTAAATATATATTCAACCCAAATGCTGGGTCATTTTAACTGCAAAGCTGGGTTAATTTTACCAAATACACTGGTTATATATTCAACCCAAATGTTGGGTCATTTTGCCTGCAATGCTGAGTTAATTTTACCAAATTAATTGATTATATATTCAACCCAAATGCTGGGTCATTTTAACTGCAAAGCTGGGTTAATTTTACCAAATACACTGGTTATATATTCAACCCAAATGTTGGGTCATTTTGCCTGCAATGCTGGGTTAATTTGACCAAATTAATTGATTATATATTCAACCCAAATGCTGGATCATTTTAACTGCAAAGCTGGGTTATTTTTACTTAATAAATTGATTATATATTCAACCCAAATGCTGGGTCGTTTTAACTGCAATGCTGGGTTAATTTTAGTAAAATAAATTGATTATATATTCAACCCAGATGCTGGGTCATTTTAACTGCAAAGCTGGGTTAATTTTACCAAATACACTGGTTATATATTCAACCCAAATGTTGGGTCATTTTGCCTGCAATGCTGGGTTAATTTGAACAAATAAATTGATTATATATTCAACCCAAATGCTGGGTCATTTTAACTGCAATGCTTGGTTAATTTTACCTAATAAATTGATTATATATTCAATCCAAATGCTGGGTCGTTTTAACTGCAATGCTGGGTTAATTAAAGTATAATAAGTTGATTGAAACGACGTGGTCGCATCGTGATGCGGGTGTGGTTCTCCCAAGGATGCAGACGGCTTCGGACACAGCTTGCAGGTACGAATATGATTTATTTAAAATATAAATCATACGGTGGATAAACAAAAAGACATGCACGTAGCACAAAAGGCAAGAAACAAAAGGACTAGCGTGGGAGCTAGCAGGCAAAATGGCATAGCGTGAAAACTAGCAGCTAAGGAACATGAAATAATCGTCGTCATCAGTTGTATGGGAACAAACTAGGAAGCCAGATCGAGTGAGGCCAGGGAAAAGACTAAATAGCCCTCTGATTAGCGCCCGGGCAACAGGTGCGCGTCCCGCACACTAACCAGAGGCAGGTGTATACAATCTGCCGTCATGGCAACAGAAATAACCGAAACTCAAGGTGCTGAAAACACATGTGACGAGAAACATAAACAAACTATGATCCGTGCAGCGGATCGTAACAGTACCCCCCCCTTAAAGGACAGATTCCAGATGTCCCTTGACACGAAATAAAACTAGAACCCAAAAAACAAGAAACAGTTCAAGAGACCAGGGAGGGCGGAGGGAGGATTTGGTGGTGGGTCGCCAGGCCACGTGTCCCCGAATCCACCGGGGAAGAGTCAGGTGGCGGCGGCGAGTGGAACGCCGCTGCCGCAGGCGAGGCGGGCGACCACGGAAAGGCCACATTCGTGGCTGCCGAGAAGGTGGGCGTGAGTGGCGCCAGAAGTTCAGCAGCCGCAGAGTTCTACGACTACGTCTCAGGTGTCGCTGCTGTTTGCGCCACTGGCGTCCATAAACAAACCTCCGAGAGCGCCGCTTGCGCAGCCAGACCACTCGAGGTCGCTGAGACGAAGACGAGGAGAGAGCAGACGTCGCCGTGGAAACAGGAGGAGCCGACGTCGCCGTGGAAGCAGGAGGAGCCGACGTCGCCGTGGAGGCAGGAGGAGCCGACGTCGCCGTGGAGGCAGGAGGAGCCGACGTCGCCGTGGAGGCAGGAGGAGCCGTCGTCGCCGTGGAGGCAGGAGGAGACGTCGTCGCCGTGGAGGCAGGAGGAGACGTCGTCGCCGTGGAGGCAGGAGGAGACGTCGTCGCCGTGGAGGCAGGTGCAGGTTCTGGTACCAGCCGTGGAGCAGGTGCAGGTTCTGGTACCAGCCGTGGAGCCGGCGCTGGTGTGGGTACCAGCCGTGGAGCCGGCGCTGGTGTGGGTACCAGCCGTGGAGCCGGCGCTGGTGTGGGTACCAGCCTTGGAGCCGGCGCTGGTGTGGGAACCAGCCTTGGAGCCGGCGCTGGTGTGGGAACCAGCCTTGGAGCCGGCGCTGGTGTGGGAACCAGCCTTGGAGCCGGCGCTGGTGTGGGAACCAGCCTTGGAGCCGGCGCTGGTGTGGGAACCAGCCTTGGAGCCGGCGCTGGTGTGGGAACCAGCCTTGGAGCCGGCGCTGGTGTGGGAACCAGCCTTGGAGCCGGCGCTGGTGTGGGAACCAGCCTTGGAGCCGGCGCTGGTGTGGGAACCAGCCGAGGAACTTGGCATGGTGGAGCTTGGCGTGGTGGAGGTACAGGAGACGAAGCTTGGTGTGTCAGCCGAGGTGCAGGAACAGGTGCTAGCCGAGGTGCAGCTGGAGGTGGCCTAGCTGGCGGTTGTGGCTTAGCAGGCCAAAGGACTGGTGGCGGTGGCCATGCAGGAGGTTGCGGCTTAGCACGCCGAAAGACTGGTGGCGGGGGCCGTGCAGGAGGTTGCGGTTTAGCACGCCGAAAGACTGGTGGCGGTGGCCGTGCAGGAGGTTGCGGCTTAGCACGCCGAAAGACTGGTGGTGGTGGCCGTGCAGGGGGTTGCAGCTTAGCACGCCGAAAAACTGGTGGCGGTGGCCGTGCAGGAGGTTGCGGCTTAGCTGAGCGCAATGGTGCCACCCCACTAGCACAGTTCCCGGTACTAGCCCCCCCCCCTCAAGACGCGGATACCAGACGCGCTCTTTGCGGTTTGGAACCGTCTTCAAGGGTGGGTGGGGGGAGGTATGGAGGGGGGTATACTCCTCCTCTTTAAATTGTCCAAATTGTCTATTCTCATCCCCCACTTGAGATTGGGTGAGAGAACAGGGGGAGAAAATATGTGCAGTGGGCGGAGCAATAGTCACTGGGGGCGGAACCAAAGTCACTGGAGGTGGAGTTTGAAAATCAGAATGTGACTGACTAGACTTACACTTAATAAAAATGTCCTGATAATGTTTTATCTTGGAATACAAGTTATTTGGAATTGGCTGACAGAAAGAAGCAGATGATGGAAAAAAAAAAATTCTTGCTCAATGACGTCATCGGGAGTGGGCGGAGTTACCTCTTCGGGGGGCGCCAATGAAATGACGTCATTGTTGGAAATGTCCATGTGACTGACAGCCCAATCAGAGAACTGTTTGGCGAAGTGGTCGATGGGGTTGCCAAACATCTGAGGAGGGGAAGTTTGGGCTGAATGTAGCTTGCTTCGGTCCGGGGGAGGAGTTTGCAGGAGCGGCGCGTCTTGGCGGCGAGGGAAAGACCTCCTGGCCGGCTTCCGTCTTTGACGGCGCGCACTGTACTGCGGTGTAGCGGCGATGTCTTCCGACCAGAGGGAGTCGATGGGGATAAGAGAGCCTCCAGCTCCCCACATGAGATTCGACCTCTCCTCCGTCGAATAGCGAAGCGTCTCGGCGTCCATCGCTCGCAACACCATGAGCGTACCTTCGTCCCACTCCTCGTTAGTCGGTGCGGGAGAATTGTCTTCTGCTGGCTTCCTACTGAAACGACGTGGTCGCATCGTGATGCGGGTGTGGTTCTCCCAAGGATGCAGACGGCTTCGGACACAGCTTGCAGGTACGAATATGATTTATTTAAAATATAAATCATACGGTGGATAAACAAAAAGACATGCACGTAGCACAAAAGGCAAGAAACAAAAGGACTAGCGTGGGAGCTAGCAGGCAAAATGGCATAGCGTGAAAACTAGCAGCTAAGGAACATGAAATAATCGTCGTCATCAGTTGTATGGGAACAAACTAGGAAGCCAGATCGAGTGAGGCCAGGGAAAAGACTAAATAGCCCTCTGATTAGCGCCCGGGCAACAGGTGCGCGTCCCGCACACTAACCAGAGGCAGGTGTATACAATCTGCCGTCATGGCAACAGAAATAACCGAAACTCAAGGTGCTGAAAACACATGTGACGAGAAACATAAACAAACTATGATCCGTGCAGCGGATCGTAACATTGATTATATATTCAACCCAAATGCTGGGTCATTTTAACTGCAAAGCTGGGTTAATTTGACCAAATACACTGGTTATATATTCAACCCAAATGTTGGGTCATTTTAACTGCAATGCTTGGTTAATTTGACCTAATAAATTGATTATATATTCAACCCAAATGCTGGGTCGTTTTAACTGCAATGCTGGGTTAATCAAAGTATAATAAGTTGATTATATATTCAACCCAAATGCTGGGTCATTTTAACTGCAATGCTTGGTTAATTTTACCTAATAAATTGATTATATATTCAACCCAAATGCTGGGTCGTTTTAACTGCAATGCTGGGTTAATTTTAGTTAAATAAATTGATTATTTATTCAACCCAAATGCTGGGTCATTTTAACTGCAAAGCTGGGTTAATTTTACCAAATACACTGGTTATATATTCAACCCAAATGTTTGGTCATTTTGCCTGCAATGCTGGGTTAATTTTACCAAATTAATTGATTATATATTCAACCCAAATGCTGGGTCATTTTAACTGCAATGCGTGGTTAATTTTACCTAATAAATTGATTATATATTCAACCCAAATGCTGGGTTGTTTTAACTGCAATACTGGGTTAATTTTAGTAAAATAAATTGATTATATATTCAACCCAAATGCTGGGTCATTTTAACTGCAAAGCTGGGTTAATTTTACCAAATACACTGGTTATATATTCAACCCAAATGTTGGGTCATTTTGCCTGCAATGCTGGGTTAATTTTACCAAGTTAATTGATTATATATTCAACCCAAATGCTGGGTCATTTTAACTGCAATGCTTGGTTAATTTGACCTAATAAATTGATTATATATTCAACCCAAATGCTGGGTCATTTTAACTGCAATGCTGGGTTAATTTTAGTAAAATAAATTGATAATCTATTCAACCCAAATGCTGGGTCATTTAACTGCAAAGCTGGGTTAATTTTACCAAATACACTGGTTATATATTCAACCCAAATGCTGGGTCATTTTACCTGCAAAGCTGGGTTAAGTTTACCAAATACACTGGTTATATATTCAACCCAAACGTTGGGTCATTTTGCCTGCAATGCTGGGTTAATTTGAACAAATAAATTGATTATATATTCAACCCAATTGCTGGGTCATTTTAACTGGAATGCGTGGTTAATTGTACCAAATACACTGGTTATATATTCAACCCAAATGTTGGGTCATTTTGCCTGCAATGCTGGGTTAATTTGAACCAATAAATTGATTATATTTTCAACCCAAATGCTGGGTCATTTCAACTGCAATGCTTGGTTAATTTTACCTAATAAATTGATTATATGTTCAACCCAAATGCTGGGTCGTTTTAACTGCAATGCTGGGTTAATTAAAGTAAAATAAGTTGATTATATATTCAACCCAAATGCTGGGTCATTTTAACTGCAAAGCTGGGTTAATTTTACCAAATACACTGGTTATATATTCAACCCAAATGCTGGGTCGTTTTAACTGCAATGCTGGGTTAATTTTAGTAAAATAAGTTGATTATATATTCAACCCAAATCCTGGGTCATTTTAACTGCAAAGCTGGGTTAATTTGAACAAATGAATTGATTATATATTCAACCCAAATGCTGGGTCATTTTAACTGCAATGCTTGGTTAATTTTACCTAATAAATTGATTATATATTCAACCCAAATGCTGGGTCGTTTTAACTGCAATGCTGGGTTAATTTTAGTAAAATAAGTTGATTATATATTCAACCCAAATGCTGGGTCATTTTAACTGCAATGCTTGGTTAATATGACCTAATAAATGGATTATATATTCAACCCACATTCTGGGTCGTTTTAACTGCAATGTTGGGTTGATTTTAGTAAAATAAATTGATTATATATTCAACCCAAATGCTGGGTCATTTTAACTGCAAAGCTGGGTTAATTTTAGTAAAATAAATTGATTATATATTCAACCCAAATGCTGGGTCATTTTACCTGCAAAGCTGGGTTAATTTTACCAAATACACTGGTTATATATTCAACCCAAATGTTGGGTAATTTTGCCTGCAATGCTGGGTTAATTTTAGTAAAATAAATTGATTATATATTCAACCCAAATGCTGGGTCATTTTAACTGCAATGCGTGGTTAATTTGACCAAATACACTGGTTATATATTCAACCCAAATGTTGGGTAATTTTCCCTGCAATGCTGGGTTAATTTGAACAAATAAATTGATAACATATTCAACCCAAGTGCTGGGTCATTTTAACTGCAATGCTTGGTTAATTTTACCTAATAAATTGATTATATGTTCAACCCAAATGCTGGGTCATTTTAACTGCAATGATGGGTTAATTTTAGTAAAATAAGTTGATTATATATTCAACCCAAATGCTGGGTCATTTTAACTGCAATGATGGGTTAATTTTAGTAAAATAAGTTGATTATATATTCAACCCAAATGCTGGTTCATTTTAACTGCAAAGCTGGGTTAATTTTACCAAATACACTGGTTATATATTCAACCCAAATGTTGGGTCATTTTGCCTGCAATGCTGGGTTAATTTGAACAAATAAATTGATTATATATTCAACCCAAATGCTGGGTCATTTTAACTGCAATGCTTGGTTAATTTTACCTAATTAATTGATTATATATTCAACCCAAATGCTGGGTCATTTTAACTGGAATGTGTGGTTAATTTGACCAAATACACTGGTTATATATTCAACCCAAATGTTGGGTGAAATAACTGAAAACATGTTTTATATTCTAGATCTTCAAAATAGCCACCCTTTGCGCTGATTACTGCTTTGCACACTCTTGGCATTCTCTCCATGAGCTTCAAGAGTCACCTGAAATGGTTTTCACTTCACAGGTGTCATAGTTTTGATGCCTTTAGTGACAATCTACAATGTAAATAGTCATGAAAATAAAGAAAACACATTGAAATGAGGTGTGTCCAAACTTTTGGCCTGTACTGTACTTTTAACATGTCGCATTTCCCAGTTAAATGTTATCTTGATATTGTTTGTATTTCATCTTGTTTAGGAGTTCTTAAAACGCATAGAAAAACCTAAACGAGTTAAGATTTTACCAAAAGGTAGGAATAATAAATGAAGTTTTCAGTACACACACACATTTACATTTATAGTTATATTTTGATAAAGACGGGGAAAACCACAAGCGTGCATCAACAAGGCAACGTGGCTGAAACTTACCCCGGAATTGCAGTTACACTGAGCCGTGATCGCTTGTCCCTTTTCTTTCACAGCGAGCAAAGTCTTCAGTGGCGTCCCTGATTATCTTTATGAGGGGAAAATGGAAAACAGTGAATCAAGGCTATCGAGCGCTACACGCAGTTGCTTTACAAGGACGCGTCCTCGCGAGACGCCAAGTTAAATCATGAAATGCAACCTTACCCGAGCAAAAAAAGAGGCATATTTATCCAGGAGAGTCTTGATAGTCATTTCCTTGACCCAGCTGTGAACAAAGAAGATGTAGACCTCCATGCTTTTCCAAGTTTCCAGTTTTGCCATGTAGACGTCTCGAGCACCAGATGTCTGGGAACACATCAGACGGATAATCCTTGATATCACTCGACTAATCTTTTAAGGATCGGTTCTACTGCATAGTTTGATTTTTTTGCTCGTGTCTGCTTTTAGTGGTAAGATCTAGGCCCAGTGTTTCCCACACATTCATTTATTTGTGGCGGCCCGCCACGAAAGAATTACGTCCGCCACAAATGGATTTTTCGGCTTTTGACTCGGTCGACCGCTCATAAAAGCAATGGGACTGTCTGTGAATGTTGCTTGTAGTTACACCTCAGGTGCAGTAGGTGGCGGTAGCCTACTATGCACTATGCAATAGCACTTAATTCACCTCGTGGGCCAGAAGAAGAAGAAGAAGAAGAAGAAGAGTGACGGACGGACGGAATCAAAATACTCGCCGGCTACTTTTCATAATGATGGCGCTTCCTACGTTTCTACCTCAAACGTCCAAAAGCTGCTGAAAGCCTTGATCCAGGATGCCATGGGGAAAAAACTTAAATGGTGCCTTTTGGCGACAGTTAGCAGCTTGGTGGCTCATAGCCTTGCTTGCTAGCGTGGTAGCATTGCTTCATTTTTACAGGTGTTATAGGTAGATAGTAGTGATGGGTCCGGCAACACCGATGCATCGGCGCATGCGTCGAGCTCATAGAGCAAAACCCTGTGTCGGTGCGCGTACCGCTTTTAGAAAGTCACGTGACCGATCATGAGCTGTTTTGGTCACGTGACCGATACGCGAACTGTGTCGCACTGACGCCTCCTCTGTGCCCTGTGAGCGGCTCTTTTCTACAGCCGGAGAAATAATAACTAAGAAGAGAAAGCGTCTAAAATTGAATACGTTGGAAAAACTGTTTTTTTTTTAATAAAAATGTGTAAAAATAAATAAATAATAATTTCCAGGTCCACAAGCATCCTCATTCACAACACGTTCTCTTAGATTTCCATGTTATGATACATGTTCACATTATTTATTGACTGTATCTAAAAAAGACAAAAAATATATTTTTATTTAAATGAAGTTATGAAATAATCCTAAATGAAATACAATGACTTGGTTTATATTATTGTATATACTAGGTCAGTGGTTCTCAACCTTTTTTCAGCAATGTACCCCCTGTGATTTTTTTTTAAATTCAAGTACCCCCTAATCAGAGCAAAGCATTTTTGGTTGAAAAAAAAAAGATAAAGAAGTAAAATACAGCACTATGTCATCAGTTTCTGATTTATTAAATTGTATAACAGTGCAAAATATTGCTCATTTGTAGTGGTCTTTCTTGAACTATTTGGAAAAAAAAGATATAAAAATAACTAAAAACTTGTTGAAAAATAAACGAGTGATTCAAATATAAATAAAGATTTCTGCACCTAGAAGTAATAATCAACTTAAAGTGCCCTCTTTGGGGATTGTATTAGAGATCCATCTGGATTCATGAACTTAATTCTAAACATTTCTTCACAAAAAAAATAAATCTTTAACATCAATATTTATGGAACATGTCCACAAAAAATCTAGCTGTCAACACTGAATATTGCATAGTTACATTTCTTTTCACAGTTCTTTTTGACAGACATTTTAGTGACAAACCTGAGCTTGTGCTTCACTGAGTTTATGAACTTACATTCATATTTTGTTGAAGTATTATTCAATAAATATATAAAGGATTTTTTAATTGTTGCTATTTTTAGAATATTTTTTAAAAATCTCACGTACCCCTTGGCATACCTTCAAGTACCCCCAGGGGTTCGCGTACCCCCATTTGAGAACCACTGTACTAGGTCATAAAATCAGTGTCAGTTGAGTCGGTCCATAGGTTGCCTGTAGGGATTTTTAATGTCCAGCAGATGTCATTATTTAGTGACACAGTATCGACACAGTATCAATACAGTTTTGCAATGTGTCAAAACGCTTCATGACGCCTCATCAACCCATCACTAGTAGATAGGTTATAGCTGCATCGCTCGCGGCTCTTCATATATTTAACGTTAATCCGTGATTTCACCGAGCGTTTCACTGACGGTGAGCAGCCTGACGCTGCTTCATTAACTAACTTCATTGACTCGTGGCCCGGGGCAGACGCTCGTAGTAACAATCACGTGTTACAATACCGACGAGCTAACGTGTCCAGGTTATAACCATGTTGTCAATAAACACACATGGACTGAAGCTAAATTGTCCACTGTCCACTGCAGCATGTGAATGCAATGAAAAGAATAAAATCTGAGCCAACCAGCTGTTAAAATGTTGTCCAGGTTAATGTTTTGGCCATTAAAGGCCCTTCATTTCAAGATTTCAACTGTGATCGGTCGGGCTTTAAACATGTGGCTGACCTGTTCAGATGTGTGTAACTGCTACTGGTCAAATAATGTGAAATAGCGTTTAATTTTACATGTATGCAATGCCATTTAAATGCAATTATAGATAATAATAATAATAAATACTGTGTAGTGTTGTAAATAGTCAACGGGAAGGATTCTATTAAGATATAAGCCATGAGCACTACACAGCCAGAAAAAAACCTAGGCAGGACAAGTACAAATATTGGGGCAAGTAGATTTGAGAAGTCAGGCAAGTAGAAAAAAAACTTAACGTTGAACCCTGCATGTGTTGAGCTGCTGCCGCTTAAGGTTAGACGGCACTGTACATAGAGCGGTTCTGCTCGTTAGTAATAAATTCTAATGTTGGATGTTCACTCCTTCACACAGATGAGTATAGAAAAATATTTTCAACGGCCGAAAAGGGCTCGACTTGGAGAGGAGGTAGGCCTACAGTTCGGACCACAGGTGCGACCTGTTCAGCAGCAGCAGGAGGAGGAGGAGGAGGAGGTTGACTGACTGTGGCAGGACACCTCTGCCTCTGTTTCACTTCATGTTGCTGGTAAATAATATGGTTGTAGTAGTAGGCTAAAGTTAAATTATTTAGTATTCACTAATTAAAGGGGCAGAGCTTTAAGAGACATTTTAGCTTTTATATTTTATAAGATATATTTTTTGTAAGAACCACAATTAATAAATATATTTCAGTGAATCACTAATTGTTCAAATCTGTATATAAATATGTACATAAAATGTTGTAATTATATTCCAACTCCGCGTTCTTCTTGGTCATCGCCGCTGCCTTGAAAATCAACTTTTACCTTGAAAATCAGTTTTTACCTTGAAAATCAGTTTTTGCCTGAAAATCAACTTTTACCTTGAAAATCATTTTTTACCTTGAACATCAGTTTTGCCTTGAAAATCATTTTTTACCTTGAAAATCAGTTTTTACCTTGAAAATCAGTTCTTGCCTTCAAAATCAACTTTTACCTTGAAAATCAGTTTTTGCCTTGAAAATCAGTTTTTGCCTTGAAAATCAGTTTTTACCTTGAAAATCAGTTTTTATCTTGAAAATCAGTCTTTGCCTTAAAAATCAACTTTTACCTTGAAAATAAGGTTTTACCTTGAAAATCAACTTTTACCTTGAAAATCAGTTTTTACCATGAAAATCAGTTCTTGCCTTGAAAATCAACTTTTACCTTGAAAATCAGTTCTTGCCTTCAAAATCAACTTTTACTTTGAAAATCAGTTCTTGCCTTCAAAATCAACTTTTACCTTGAAAATCAGTTTGAAAATCAGTTTTTACCTTGAAAATCAGTTTTTGCCTTGAAAATTAGTTTTTGCCTTGAAAATCAGTCTTTATCTTGAAAATCAGTTTTTGCCTTAAAAATCAACTTTTACTTTGAAAATAAGGTTTTACCTTGAAAATCAACTTTTACCTTGAAAATCAGTTTTTATCTTGAAAATCAGTTTTTGCCTTGAAAATCAGTTTTTGCCTTGAAAATCCGTTTTTACCTTGAAAATCAGTTTTTGCCTTAAAAATCAACTTTTACCTTGAAAATAAGGTTTTACCTTGAAAATCAACTTTTACCTTGAAAATCAGTTTTTACCATGAAAATCAGTTCTTGCCTTGAAAATCAACTTTTACCTTGAAAATCAGTTCTTGCCTTCAAAATCAACTTTTACTTTGAAAATCAGTTCTTGCCTTCAACATCAACTTTTACCTTGAAAATCAGTTTTTACCTTGAAAATCAGTTTTTGCCTTGAAAATCAGTTTTTGCCTTGAAAATCAGTTTTTACCTAGAAAATCAGTTTTTATCTTGAAAATCAGTTTTTGCCTTGAAAATCAACTTTTACCTTGAAAATAAGGTTTTACCTTGAAAATCAACTTTTACCCTGAAAATCAACTGTTACCTTGAAAATCAGTTTTTACCATGAAAATCAGTTCTTGCCTTGAAAATCAACTTTTACCTTGAAAATCAGTGTTTACCTTGAAAATCAGTTTTTACCTTGAAAATCAGTTCTTGCCTTGAAAATCAACTTTTACCTTGAAAATCAGTGTTTACCTTGAAAATCAGTTTTTACCTTGAAAATCAGTTCTCCCCTTGAAAATCAACTTTTTGTCATGATCGTTACCCGGATCATGGCATGATTTATGTTGGTTATGTTTCTGGTTTTAGTCTGTTTCCTGGTTGCACCCTCTTTTCCTGTTTATTCTTGGTTTCCATGGGCACTGATTCTCCTCACCTGTCTTAGTTTTGCAATTAGTGTTTCCACCAGGTGTTTTGGCTAATCACTCCCCTTTATAGTTTCCTGTCACCCAGCAGTAAGTGCTGGGTCAATGTTTGCTTTATGCAACATTTACGTTTCCTCTGGTTTTCTCCTCATAGTAAGTTTGTGCACGCTAGCATTCCTTGTTTATCACCCTTGGTGACATTTTGGTTTTTTGTTTAGCTCCACGCTTGCTAGCGTCCTCAGTTTCGTATTTTTGTCCTGCCTTTTATTTATTAAAAATACTTAATCCTACCTGCACACTCCTCCTGCTTGTCTTCTGTACTGGAAGGAACACACCAGCACAGCTATGCGTCCCCGAAGACGTAACACTTTTACCTTGAAAATCAGTTTTTACCTTGAAAATCAGTTTTTGCCTTGAAAATCAACTTTTACCTTGAAAATCAGTTTTTACCTTGAAAATCAGTTTTTGCCTGAAAATCAACTTTTACCTTGAAAATCATTTTTTACCTTGAACATCAGTTTTGCCTTTAAAATAATTTTTTACCTTGAAAATCAGTTTTTACCTTGAAAATCAGTTCTTGCCTTCAAAATCAACTTTTACCTTGAAAATCAGTTTTTATCTTGAAAATCAGTTTTTGCCTTAAAAATCAACTTTTACCTTGAAAATCAACTTTTACCTTGAAAATCAGTTTTTACCATGAAAATCAGTTCTTGCCTTGAAAATCAACTTTTACCTTGAAAATCAGTTCTTGCCTTCAAAATCAACTTTTACCTTGAAAATCAGTTTTTACCTTGAAAATCAGTTTTTGCCTTGAAAATCAATTTTTGCCTTGAAAATCAGTTTTTGCCTTGAAAATCAGTTTTTACCTAGAAAATCAGTTTTTATCTTGAAAATCAGTTTTTGCCTTAAAAATCAACGTTTACCTTGAAAATAAGGTTTTACCTTGAAAATCAACTGTTACCTTGAAAATCAGTTTTTACCATGAAAATCAGTTCTTGCCTTGAAAATCAACTTTTACCTTGAAAATCAGTGTTTACCTTGAAAATCAGTGTGTACCTTGAAAATCAACTTTTACCTTGAAAATCAGTTTTTATCTTGAAAATCAGTTTTTGCCTTGAAAATCAGTTTTTGCCTTGAAAATCAGTTTTTACCTTGAAAATCAGTTTTTATCTTGAAAATCAGTCTTTGCCTTAAAAATCAACTTTTACCTTGAAAATAAGGTTTTACCTTGAAAATCAACTTTTACCTTGAAAATCAGTTTTTACCATGAAAATCAGTTCTTGCCTTGAAAATCAACTTTTACCTTGAAAATCAGTTCTTGCCTTCAAAATCAACTTTTACTTTGAAAATCAGTTCTTGCCTTCAAAATCAACTTTTACCTTGAAAATCAGTTTTTACCTTGAAAATCAGTTTTTGCCTTGAAAATCAGTTTTTGCCTTGAAAATCAGTTTTTACCTAGAAAATCAGTTTTTATCTTGAAAATCAGTTTTTGCCTTAAAAATCAACTTTTACCTTGAAAATAAGGTTTTACCTTGAAAATCAACTTTTACCCTGAAAATCAACTGTTACCTTGAAAATCAGTTTTTACCTTGAAAATCAGTTCTTGCCTTCAAAATCAACTTTTACCTTGAAAATCAGTGTTTACCTTGAAAATCAGTTTTTACCTTGAAAATCAGTTCTCCCCTTGAAAATCAACTTTTACCTTGAAAATCAGTTTTTACCTTGAAAATCAGTTTTTGCCTTGAAAATCAACTTTTACCTTGAAAATCAGTTTTTACCTTGAACATCAGTTTTGCCTTGAAAATATTTTTCTACCTTGAAAATCAGTTTTTACCTTGAAAATCAGTTCTTGCCTTCAAAATCAACTTTTACCTTGAAAATCTGTTTTTATCTTGAAAATCAGTTTTTGCCTTAAAAATCAACTTTTACCTTGAAAATCAGTTTTTACCATGAAAATCAGTTCTTGCCTTGAAAATCAACTTTTACCTTGAAAATCAGTTCTTGCCTTCAAAATCAACTTTTACTTTGAAAATCAGTTCTTGCCTTCAAAATCAACTTTTACCTTGAAAATCAGTTTTTACCTTGAAAATCAGTTTTTGCCTTGAAAATCAATTTTTGCCTTGAAAATCAGTTTTTGCCTTGAAAATCAGTTTTTACCTTGAAAATCAGTTTTTATCTTGAAAATCAGTTTTTGCCTTAAAAATCAACTTTTACCTTGAAAATAAGGTTTTACCTTGAAAATCAACTGTTACCTTGAAAATCAGTTTTTACCATGAAAATCAGTTCTTGCCTTGAAAATCAACTTTTACCTTGAAAATCAGTGTTTACCTTGAAAATCAGTGTTTACCTTGAAAATCAACTTTTACCTTGAAAATAAGGTTTACCTTGAAAATCAACTTTTACCTTGAAAATCAGTTTTTACCATGAAAATCAGTTCTTGCCTTGAAAATCAACTTTTACCTTGAAAATCAGTTCTTGCCTTCAAAATCAACTTTTACTTTGAAAATCAGTTCTTGCCTTCAAAATCAACTTTTACCTTGAAAATCAGTTTTTACCTTGAAAATCAGTTTTTGCCTTGAAAATCAATTTTTGCCTTGAAAATCAGTTTTTGCCTTGAAAATCAGTTTTTACCTTGAAAATCAGTTTTTATCTTGAAAATCAGTTTTTGCCTTAAAAATCAACTTTTACCTTGAAAATAAGGTTTTACCTTGAAAATCAACTGTTACCTTGAAAATCAGTTTTTACCATGAAAATCAGTTCTTGCCTTGAAAATCAACTTTTACCTTGAAAATCAGTGTTTACCTTGAAAATCAGTGTTTACCTTGAAAATCAACTTTTACCTTGAAAATCAGTTTTTATCTTGAAAATCAGTTTTTGCCTTGAAAATCAGTTTTTGCCTTGAAAATCAATTTTTGCCTTGAAAATCAGTTTTTGCCTTGAAAATCAGTTTTTACCTTGAAAATCAGTTTTTATCTTGAAAATCAGTTTTTGCCTTAAAAATCAACTTTTACCTTGAAAATAAGGTTTTACCTTGAAAATCAACTGTTACCTTGAAAATCAGTTTTTACCATGAAAATCAGTTCTTGCCTTGAAAATCAACTTTTACCTTGAAAATCAGTGTTTACCTTGAAAATCAGTGTTTACCTTGAAAATCAACTTTTACCTTGAAAATCAGTTTTTATCTTGAAAATCAGTTTTTGCCTTGAAAATCAGTTTTTGCCTTGAAAATCAGTTTTTACCTTGAAAATAAGGTTTTACCTTGAAAATCAACTTTTACCTTGAAAATCAGTTTTTACCATGAAAATCAGTTCTTGCCTTGAAAATCAACTTTTACCTTGAAAATCAGTTCTTGCCTTCAAAATCAACTTTTACTTTGAAAATCAGTTCTTGCCTTCAAAATCAACTTTTACCTTGAAAATCAGTTTTTACCTTGAAAATCAGTTTTTGCCTTGAAAATCAGTTTTTGCCTTGAAAATCAGTTTTTACCTAGAAAATCAGTTTTTATCTTGAAAATCAGTTTTTGCCTTAAAAATCAACTTTTACCTTGAAAATAAGGTTTTACCTTGAAAATCAACTTTTACCCTGAAAATCAACTGTTACCTTGAAAATCAGTTTTTACCTTGAAAATCAGTTCTTGCCTTCAAAATCAACTTTTACCTTGAAAATCAGTGTTTACCTTGAAAATCAGTTCTCCCCTTGAAAATCAACTTTTACCTTGAAAATCAGTTTTTACCTTGAAAATCAGTTTTTGCCTTGAAAATCAACTTTTACCTTGAAAATCAGTTTTTACCTTGAAAATCAGTTTTTGCCTGAAAATCAACTTTTACCTTGAAAATCATTTTTTACCTTGAACATCAGTTTTGCCTTGAAAATATTTTTCTACCTTGAAAATCAGTTTTTACCTTGAAAATCAGTTTTTGCCTTCAAAATCAACTTTTACCTTGAAAATCTGTTTTTATCTTGAAAATCAACTTTTACCTTGAAAATCAGTTTTTACCATGAAAATCAGTTCTTGCCTTGAAAATCAACTTTTACCTTGAAAATCAGTTCTTGCCTTCAAAATCAACTTTTACTTTGAAAATCAGTTCTTGCCTTCAAAATCAACTTTTACCTTGAAAATCAGTTTTTACCTTGAAAATCAGTTTTTGCCTTGAAAATCTATTTTTGCCTTGAAAATCAGTTTTTGCCTTGAAAATCAGTTTTTACCTTGAAAATCATTTTTTGCCTTGAAAATCAACTTTTACCTTGAAAATCAGTTTTTACCTTGAAAATCAGTTTTTGCCTGAAAATCAACTTTTACCTTGAAAATCATTTTTTACCTTGAACATCAGTTTTGCCTTGAAAATATTTTTCTACCTTGAAAATCAGTTTTTACCTTGAAAATCAGTTCTTGCCTTCAAAATCAACTTTTACCTTGAAAATCTGTTTTTGCCTTAAAAATCAACTTTTACCTTGAAAATAAGGTTTTACCTTGAAAATCAACTTTTACCTTGAAAATCAGTTTTTACCATGAAAATCAGTTCTTGCCTTGAAAATCAACTTTTACCTTGAAAATCAGTTCTTGCCTTCAAAATCAACTTTTACTTTGAAAATCAGTTCTTGCCTTCAAAATCAACTTTTACCTTGAAAATCAGTTTTTGCCTTGAAAATCAGTTTTTACCTTGAAAATCATTTTTTGCCTTGAAAATCAACTTTTACCTTGAAAATCAGTTTTTACCTTGAAAATCAGTTTTTGCCTGAAAATCAACTTTTACCTTGAAAATCATTTTTTACCTTGAACATCAGTTTTGCCTTGAAAATATTTTTCTACCTTGAAAATCAGTTTTTACCTTGAAAATCAGTTCTTGCCTTCAAAATCAACTTTTACCTTGAAAATCTGTTTTTATCTTGAAAATCTGTTTTTGCCTTAAAAATCAACTTTTACCTTGAAAATAAGGTTTTACCTTGAAAATCAACTTTTACCTTGAAAATCAGTTTTTACCATGAAAATCAGTTCTTGCCTTGAAAATCAACTTTTACCTTGAAAATCAGTTCTTGCCTTCAAAATCAACTTTTACTTTGAAAATCAGTTCTTGCCTTCAAAATCAACTTTTACCTTGAAAATCAGTTTTTACCTTGAAAATCAGTTTTTGCCTTGAAAATCAATTTTTGCCTTGAAAATCAGTTTTTGCCTTGAAAATCAGTTTTTACCTTGAAAATCAGTTTTTATCTTGAAAATCAGTTTTTGCCTTAAAAATCAACTTTTACCTTGAAAATCAGTTTTTACCTTGAAAATCAACTGTTACCTTGAAAATCAGTTTTTACCATGAAAATCAGTTCTTGCCTTGAAAATCAACTTTTACCTTGAAAATCAGTGTTTACCTTGAAAATCAGTGTTTACCTTGAAAATCAGTTTTTGCCTTGAAAATAAACTTTTACATTGAAAATCAGTTTTTACCTTGAAAATCAGTTCTTGCCTGAAAATCAACTTTTACCTTGAAAATCATTTTTTACCTGAACATCAGTTTTGCCTTGAAAATCATTTTTTACCTTGAAAATCATTTTTTACCTTGAAAATCAGTTCTTGCCTTCAAAATCAACTTTTACCTTGAAAATCAGTTTTTACCTTGAAAATCAGTTTTTGCCTTGAAAATCAACTTTTACCTTGAAAATCAGTTTTTACCTTGAAAATCAGTTTTTGCCTGAAAATCAACTTTTACCTTGAAAATCATTTTTTACCTTGAACATCAGTTTTGCCTTGAAAATAATTTTTTACCTTGAAAATCAGTTTTTACCTTGAAAATCAGTTCTTGCCTTCAAAATCAACTTTTACCTTGAAAATCAGTTTTTACCTTGAAAATCAGTTCTTGCCTTCAAAATCAACTTTTACCTTGAAAATCAGTTTTTGCCTTGAAAATCAGTTTTTACCTAGAAAATCAGTTTTTACCTAGAAAATCAGTTTTTGCCTTAAAAATCAACTTTTACCTTGAAAATAAGGTTTTAAATAAATGATAAATGGGTTGTACTTGTATAGCGCTTTTCTACCTTCAAGGTACTCAAAGCGCTTTGACACTACTTCCACATTTACCCATTCACACACACATTCACACACTGATGGAGGGAGCTGCCATGCAAGGCGCTAACCAGCTAACCATCAGGAGCAAGGGTGAAGTGTCTTGCTCAGGACACAACGGACATGACGAGGTTGGTACTAGGTGGGGATTGAACCAGGGACCCTCGGGTCACGCACGGCCACTCTTCTACTGCGCTTGAAAATCAACTTTTACCCTGAAAATCAACTGTTACCTTGAAAATCAGTTTTTACCATGAAAATCAGTTCTTGCCTTGAAAATCAACTTTTACCTTGAAAATCAGTGTTTACCTTGAAAATCAGTTTTTACCTTGAAAATCAGTTCTCCCCTTCAAAATCAACTTTTACCTTGAAAATCAGTTTTTACCTTGATAATCAGTTTTTGCCTTGAAAATAAACTTTTACCTTGAAAATAAGGTTTACCTTGAAAATCAACTTTTATCTTGAAAATCAGTTTTTACCATGAAAATCAGTTCTTGCCTTGAAAATCAACTTTTACCTTGAAAATCAGTTCTTGCCTTCAAAATCAACTTTTACTTTGAAAATCAGTTCTTGCCTTCAAAATCAACTTTTACCTTGAAAATCAGTTTTTACCTTGAAAATCAGTTTTTGCCTTGAAAATCAATTTTTGCCTTGAAAATCAGTTTTTGCCTTGAAAATCAGTTTTTACCTTGAAAATCAGTTTTTATCTTGAAAATCAGTTTTTGCCTTAAAAATCAACTTTTACCTTGAAAATAAGGTTTTACCTTGAAAATCAACTGTTACCTTGAAAATCAGTTTTTACCATGAAAATCAGTTCTTGCCTTGAAAATCAACTTTTACCTTGAAAATCAGTGTTTACCTTGAAAATCAGTGTTTACCTTGAAAATCAACTTTTACCTTGAAAATCAGTTTTTATCTTGAAAATCAGTTTTTGCCTTGAAAATCAGTTTTTGCCTTGAAAATCTGTTTTTACCTTGAAAATAAGGTTTTACCTTGAAAATCAACTTTTACCTTGAAAATCAGTTTTTACCATGAAAATCAGTTCTTGCCTTGAAAATCAACTTTTACCTTGAAAATCAGTTCTTGCCTTCAAAATCAACTTTTACTTTGAAAATCAGTTCTTGCCTTCAAAATCAACTTTTACCTTGAAAATCAGTTTTTACCTTGAAAATCAGTTTTTGCCTTGAAAATCAGTTTTTGCCTTGAAAATCAGTTTTTACCTAGAAAATCAGTTTTTATCTTGAAAATCAGTTTTTGCCTTAAAAATCAACTTTTACCTTGAAAATAAGGTTTTACCTTGAAAATCAACTTTTACCCTGAAAATCAACTGTTACCTTGAAAATCAGTTTTTACCTTGAAAATCAGTTCTTGCCTTCAAAATCAGTTTTTACCTTGAAAATCAGTTCTTGCCTTCAAAATCAACTTTTACCTTGAAAATCAGTGTTTACCTTGAAAATCAGTTCTCCCCTTGAAAATCAACTTTTACCTTGAAAATCAGTTTTTACCTTGAAAATCAGTTTTTGCCTTGAAAATCAACTTTTACCTTGAAAATCAGTTTTTACCTTGAAAATCAGTTTTTGCCTGAAAATCAACTTTTACCTTGAAAATCATTTTTTACCTTGAACATCAGTTTTGCCTTGAAAATATTTTTCTACCTTGAAAATCAGTTTTTACCTTGAAAATCAGTTTTTGCCTTCAAAATCAACTTTTACCTTGAAAATCTGTTTTTATCTTGAAAATCAGTTTTTGCCTTAAAAATCAACTTTTACCTTGAAAATAAGGTTTTACCTTGAAAATCAACTTTTACCTTGAAAATCAGTTTTTACCATGAAAATCAGTTCTTGCCTTGAAAATCAACTTTTACCTTGAAAATCAGTTCTTGCCTTCAAAATCAACTTTTACTTTGAAAATCAGTTCTTGCCTTCAAAATCAACTTTTACCTTGAAAATCAGTTTTTACCTTGAAAATCAGTTTTTGCCTTGAAAATCAATTTTTGCCTTGAAAATCAGTTTTTGCCTTGAAAATCAGTTTTTACCTTGAAAATCATTTTTTGCCTTGAAAATCAACTTTTACCTTGAAAATCAGTTTTTACCTTGAAAATCAGTTTTTGCCTGAAAATCAACTTTTACCTTGAAAATCATTTTTTACCTTGAACATCAGTTTTGCCTTGAAAATATTTTTCTACCTTGAAAATCAGTTTTTACCTTGAAAATCAGTTCTTGCCTTCAAAATCAACTTTTACCTTGAAAATCTGTTTTTATCTTGAAAATCAGTTTTTGCCTTAAAAATCAACTTTTACCTTGAAAATAAGGTTTTACCTTGAAAATCAACTTTTACCTTGAAAATCAGTTTTTACCATGAAAATCAGTTCTTGCCTTGAAAATCAACTTTTACCTTGAAAATCAGTTCTTGCCTTCAAAATCAACTTTTACTTTGAAAATCAGTTCTTGCCTTCAAAATCAACTTTTACCTTGAAAATCAGTTTTTACCTTGAAAATCAGTTTTTGCCTTGAAAATCAATTTTTGCCTTGAAAATCAGTTTTTGCCTTGAAAATCAGTTTTTACCTTGAAAATCAGTTTTTATCTTGAAAATCAGTTTTTGCCTTAAAAATCAACTTTTACCTTGAAAATCAGTTTTTACCTTGAAAATCAACTGTTACCTTGAAAATCAGTTTTTACCATGAAAATCAGTTCTTGCCTTGAAAATCAACTTTTACCTTGAAAATCAGTGTTTACCTTGAAAATCAGTGTTTACCTTGAAAATCAGTTTTTGCCTTGAAAATAAACTTTTACATTGAAAATCAGTTTTTACCTTGAAAATCAGTTCTTGCCTGAAAATCAACTTTTACCTTGAAAATCATTTTTTACCTGAACATCAGTTTTGCCTTGAAAATCATTTTTTACCTTGAAAATCATTTTTTACCTTGAAAATCAGTTCTTGCCTTCAAAATCAACTTTTACCTTGAAAATCAGTTTTTACCTTGAAAATCAGTTTTTGCCTTGAAAATCAACTTTTACCTTGAAAATCAGTTTTTACCTTGAAAATCAGTTTTTGCCTGAAAATCAACTTTTACCTTGAAAATCATTTTTTACCTTGAACATCAGTTTTGCCTTGAAAATAATTTTTTACCTTGAAAATCAGTTTTTACCTTGAAAATCAGTTCTTGCCTTCAAAATCAACTTTTACCTTGAAAATCAGTTTTTACCTTGAAAATCAGTTCTTGCCTTCAAAATCAACTTTTACCTTGAAAATCAGTTTTTGCCTTGAAAATCAGTTTTTACCTAGAAAATCAGTTTTTACCTAGAAAATCAGTTTTTGCCTTAAAAATCAACTTTTACCTTGAAAATAAGGTTTTAAATAAATGATAAATGGGTTGTACTTGTATAGCGCTTTTCTACCTTCAAGGTACTCAAAGCGCTTTGACACTACTTCCACATTTACCCATTCACACACACATTCACACACTGATGGAGGGAGCTGCCATGCAAGGCGCTAACCAGCTAACCATCAGGAGCAAGGGTGAAGTGTCTTGCTCAGGACACAACGGACATGACGAGGTTGGTACTAGGTGGGGATTGAACCAGGGACCCTCGGGTCACGCACGGCCACTCTTCTACTGCGCTTGAAAATCAACTTTTACCCTGAAAATCAACTGTTACCTTGAAAATCAGTTTTTACCATGAAAATCAGTTCTTGCCTTGAAAATCAACTTTTACCTTGAAAATCAGTGTTTACCTTGAAAATCAGTTTTTACCTTGAAAATCAGTTCTCCCCTTCAAAATCAACTTTTACCTTGAAAATCAGTTTTTACCTTGAAAATCAGTTTTTGCCTTGAAAATAAACTTTTACCTTGAAAATAAGGTTTACCTTGAAAATCAACTTTTATCTTGAAAATCAGTTTTTACCATGAAAATCAGTTCTTGCCTTGAAAATCAACTTTTACCTTGAAAATCAGTTCTTGCCTTCAAAATCAACTTTTACTTTGAAAATCAGTTCTTGCCTTCAAAATCAACTTTTACCTTAAAAATCAGTTTTTACCTTGAAAATCAGTTTTTGCCTTGAAAATCAATTTTTGCCTTGAAAATCAGTTTTTGCCTTGAAAATCAGTTTTTACCTTGAAAATCAGTTTTTATCTTGAAAATCAGTTTTTGCCTTAAAAATCAACTTTTACCTTGAAAATAAGGTTTTACCTTGAAAATCAACTGTTACCTTGAAAATCAGTTTTTACCATGAAAATCAGTTCTTGCCTTGAAAATCAACTTTTACCTTGAAAATCAGTGTTTACCTTGAAAATCAGTGTTTACCTTGAAAATCAACTTTTACCTTGAAAATCAGTTTTTATCTTGAAAATCAGTTTTTGCCTTGAAAATCAGTTTTTGCCTTGAAAATCAGTTTTTACCTTGAAAATAAGGTTTTACCTTGAAAATCAACTTTTACCTTGAAAATCAGTTTTTACCATGAAAATCAGTTCTTGCCTTGAAAATCAACTTTTACCTTGAAAATCAGTTCTTGCCTTCAAAATCAACTTTTACTTTGAAAATCAGTTCTTGCCTTCAAAATCAACTTTTACCTTGAAAATCAGTTTTTACCTTGAAAATCAGTTTTTGCCTTGAAAATCAGTTTTTGCCTTGAAAATCAGTTTTTACCTAGAAAATCAGTTTTTATCTTGAAAATCAGTTTTTGCCTTAAAAATCAACTTTTACCTTGAAAATAAGGTTTTACCTTGAAAATCAACTTTTACCCTGAAAATCAACTGTTACCTTGAAAATCAGTTTTTACCTTGAAAATCAGTTCTTGCCTTCAAAATCAACTTTTACCTTGAAAATCAGTGTTTACCTTGAAAATCAGTTCTCCCCTTGAAAATCAACTTTTACCTTGAAAATCAGTTTTTACCTTGAAAATCAGTTTTTGCCTTGAAAATCAACTTTTACCTTGAAAATCAGTTTTTACCTTGAAAATCAGTTTTTGCCTGAAAATCAACTTTTACCTTGAAAATCATTTTTTACCTTGAACATCAGTTTTGCCTTGAAAATATTTTTCTACCTTGAAAATCAGTTTTTACCTTGAAAATCAGTTTTTGCCTTCAAAATCAACTTTTACCTTGAAAATCTGTTTTTATCTTGAAAATCAGTTTTTGCCTTAAAAATCAACTTTTACCTTGAAAATAAGGTTTTACCTTGAAAATCAACTTTTACCTTGAAAATCAGTTTTTACCATGAAAATCAGTTCTTGCCTTGAAAATCAACTTTTACCTTGAAAATCAGTTCTTGCCTTCAAAATCAACTTTTACTTTGAAAATCAGTTCTTGCCTTCAAAATCAACTTTTACCTTGAAAATCAGTTTTTACCTTGAAAATCAGTTTTTGCCTTGAAAATCAATTTTTGCCTTGAAAATCAGTTTTTGCCTTGAAAATCAGTTTTTACCTTGAAAATCATTTTTTGCCTTGAAAATCAACTTTTACCTTGAAAATCAGTTTTTACCTTGAAAATCAGTTTTTTCTGAAAATCAACTTTTACCTTGAAAATCATTTTTTACCTTGAACATCAGTTTTGCCTTGAAAATATTTTTCTACCTTGAAAATCAGTTTTTACCTTGAAAATCAGTTCTTGCCTTCAAAATCAACTTTTACCTTGAAAATCTGTTTTTATCTTGAAAATCAGTTTTTGCCTTAAAAATCAACTTTTACCTTGAAAATAAGGTTTTACCTTGAAAATCAACTTTTACCTTGAAAATCAGTTTTTACCATGAAAATCAGTTCTTGCCTTGAAAATCAACTTTTACCTTGAAAATCAGTTCTTGCCTTCAAAATCAACTTTTACTTTGAAAATCAGTTCTTGCCTTCAAAATCAACTTTTACCTTGAAAATCAGTTTTTACCTTGAAAATCAGTTTTTGCCTTGAAAATCAATTTTTGCCTTGAAAATCAGTTTTTGCCTTGAAAATCAGTTTTTACCTTGAAAATCAGTTTTTATCTTGAAAATCAGTTTTTGCCTTAAAAATCAACTTTTACCTTGAAAATCAGTTTTTACCTTGAAAATCAACTGTTACCTTGAAAATCAGTTTTTACCATGAAAATCAGTTCTTGCCTTGAAAATCAACTTTTACCTTGAAAATCAGTGTTTACCTTGAAAATCAGTGTTTACCTTGAAAATCAGTTTTTGCCTTGAAAATAAACTTTTACATTGAAAATCAGTTTTTACCTTGAAAATCAGTTCTTGCCTGAAAATCAACTTTTACCTTGAAAATCATTTTTTACCTGAACATCAGTTTTGCCTTGAAAATCATTTTTTACCTTGAAAATCATTTTTTACCTTGAAAATCAGTTCTTGCCTTCAAAATCAACTTTTACCTTGAAAATCAGTTTTTACCTTGAAAATCAGTTTTTGCCTTGAAAATCAACTTTTACCTTGAAAATCAGTTTTTACCTTGAAAATCAGTTTTTGCCTGAAAATCAACTTTTACCTTGAAAATCATTTTTTACCTTGAACATCAGTTTTGCCTTGAAAATAATTTTTTACCTTGAAAATCAGTTTTTACCTTGAAAATCAGTTCTTGCCTTCAAAATCAACTTTTACCTTGAAAATCAGTTTTTACCTTGAAAATCAGTTCTTGCCTTCAAAATCAACTTTTACCTTGAAAATCAGTTTTTGCCTTGAAAATCAGTTTTTACCTAGAAAATCAGTTTTTACCTAGAAAATCAGTTTTTGCCTTAAAAATCAACTTTTACCTTGAAAATAAGGTTTTAAATAAATGATAAATGGGTTGTACTTGTATAGCGCTTTTCTACCTTCAAGGTACTCAAAGCGCTTTGACACTACTTCCACATTTACCCATTCACACACACATTCACACACTGATGGAGGGAGCTGCCATGCAAGGCGCTAACCAGCTAACCATCAGGAGCAAGGGTGAAGTGTCTTGCTCAGGACACAACGGACATGACGAGGTTGGTACTAGGTGGGGATTGAACCAGGGACCCTCGGGTCACGCACGGCCACTCTTCTACTGCGCTTGAAAATCAACTTTTACCCTGAAAATCAACTGTTACCTTGAAAATCAGTTTTTACCATGAAAATCAGTTCTTGCCTTGAAAATCAACTTTTACCTTGAAAATCAGTGTTTACCTTGAAAATCAGTTTTTACCTTGAAAATCAGTTCTCCCCTTCAAAATCAACTTTTACCTTGAAAATCAGTTTTTACCTTGAAAATCAGTTTTTGCCTTGAAAATAAACTTTTACCTTGAAAATCAGTTTTTGCCTTGAAAATCAACTTTTACCTTGAAAATCAGTTTTTACCTTGAAAATCAGTTTTTACCTTGAAAATCAGTTTTTGCCTTGAAAATAAACTTTTACCTTGAAAATCAGTTTTTACCTTGAAAATCAGTTTATACCTTGAAAATCAGTTTTTGCCTTGAAAATAAACTTTTAGTAGCCAATATTGGTTTGATCGACCACCACTTTGTTAACCGGAACGTAACGTGTCCAAAACAGTCACGTGACTGAAAACCAAGGATATCATTTTTGCTGTTGTTGCCGGGTTTGGCTGGTATCAGAAATTGGTACTTTGCCTTTTCTGGTGACAAAACAATTTGATAGTGACCACACTTCCCACGGAATGAGACAATCTTTGGGGGATATCCGGCGATACCTTCTCCTCAGTCAAGGAAAGGCCTTATTAGTTTGATATTCTGTAGATGTCTTCAGGAATAGGAAGGTTTGATAGAGGTGTGAAAGGAGGAGGTTTGGGTCGATGATTGTTTGCTTACGGCAATGTCCGGACATATCTCCACCCACGTTAGTCTTATTCCACAGGACCATGGAATGGGACAATATTTGGGGGGATGTCAGGAGATACCTTCGCCTCTGTTTAGGAGAGGCCTTACTAGTTTGATATTCTGCAGATGTCTATTCAGGAATAAGGAGGGTTTTATAGTTTGACAGAGGTGTGAAAGGAGGAGGTTTGGGTCTTTGTTTGCTTTTGGCAAGGTCTGGACATATCTTCAACAAAGTTAGTCCCATTCCACAGGACCATGGAATGAGACAATCTTTGGGGGGATGTCAGGAGATACAGTATGTTCACCTCTGTTTAGGAGAGGCCTTACTAGTTTGATATTCTGTAGATGTCCTCTTCAGGACATCTACAGGAGGTTTTATAGTTTGAAAGAAGTGTGAAAGGAGGAGGTTTGGGTCTTCGTTTGCTTACGGAAATGTCCAGACATGTCCGCCAAAGTTAGTCTCATTCCACAGGACCATGGAATGAGACAATCTTTGGGGGGATGTCAGGAGACACAGTATGTTCTCCTCTGTTTAGGAGAGGCCTTACTAGTTTGATATTCTGTAGGAGGTCCATTCAGGAACAGGGATGTTTGATGCTTTGAAAGGAGGAGGTTTGGGTCTTTGTTTGCTCACGGAAATGTCCAGACATGTCCCCCAAAGTTAGTCTCATTCCATAGGACCATGGAATGAGACAATCTTTGGGGGGATGTCAGGAGATACAGTATGTTCTCCTCTGTTTAGGAGAGGCCTTACTAGTTTGATATTCTGTAGAGGTCCTTTCAGGAATAGGGATGTTTGATGGTTTGAAAGGAGGAGGTTTGGGTTGTTGATTGTTAGCATATCCCCCAAAGATTGTCTCATTCCACAGATGTCGGGCGGTATGTTCTCCTCTGTTTGAGAAAGGCCTTACAAGTTTGATATACTGTTTATGTCTTTTTAGAAATAGGGAGGTTTAATTAATTGAAAGAGGTGTGAAAGGAGGAGGTTTGGGTTGTTAATTGTTTGCTTTTGGCAATGTTTGGACATATCTTCAACAAAGTTAGTCCCATTCCACAGGACCATGGAATGCGACACTCTTTATTCTCCTCTGTTTAGGAGAGGCCTTACTAGTTTGATATTCTGTCGAGGTAATTTCAGGAATAGGGAGGTTTGATGGTTTGAAAGAGGTGTGAAAGGAGGAGGTTTGGGTTGATGATTGTTTGCTTTCGGCAATGTCCGGACATATCTCCACCAAAGTTAGTCTCATTCCACAGGACCATGGAATGAGACAATATTTGGGGGATGTCAGGCGATACCTTCTTTTCTGTTTAGGAGAGGCCTTACGAGTTTGATATTCTGGAGATTTTCTTTCAGGAATAGGGAGGTTTTATAGTTTGAAAGAGGTGTGAAAGGAGGAGGTTTGGGTTGAGGATTGTTTGCTTATGACAATGTTCGGACATATCCCCCAAAGATTGTCTCATTCCCCAGGAATGTCGGGCGATGTGTTCTCCTTTGTTTAGGAAAGGCCTTACTAGTTTGATATACTGTTGTCTTTTTAGGAATAGGGAGGTTTAATTACTTGAAAGTGGTTTGAAAGGAGGAAGTTTGGGTAAATGATTGTTTGCTTACGGCAATTTCTGGACATATCCCCCAAAGATTGTTTCATTCCACAGGGATGTCGGGCGATATGTTCTCCTTTGTTTAGGAAAGGCCTTACTAGTTTGATATACTGTTGTCTTTTTAGGAATAGGGAGGTTTAATTACTTGAAAGTGGTTTGAAAGGGGGAAGTTTGGGTCAATGATTGTTTGCTTACGGCAATTTCTGGACATTTCCCCCAAAGATTGTCTCATTCCACAGGGATGTCGGGCGATATGTTCTCCTTTGTTTAGGAAAGGTCTTACTAGTTTGATATACTGTTGTCTTTTTAGGAATAGGGAGGTTTAATTACTTGAAAGTGGTTTGAAAGGAGGAAGTTCAGGTCAATGATTGTTTGCTTACGGCAATTTCTGGACATATCCCCCAAAGATTGTCTCATTCCACAGGGATGTCGGGCGATATGTTCTCCTTTGTTTAGGAAAGGCCTTACTAGTGTGATATACTGTTGTCTTTTTAGGAATAGGGAGGTTTAATTACTTGAAAGTGGTTTGAAAGGAGGAAGTTTGGGTCAATGATTGTTTGCTTATGGCAATTTCTGGACATATCCCCCAAAGATTGTCTCATTCCACAGGGATGTCGGGCGATATGTTCTCCTTTGTTTAGGAAAGGCCTTACTAGTTTGATATAATGTTGTCTTTTTAGGAATGGGGAGGTTTAATTACTTGAAAGTGGTTTGAAAGGAGGAAGTTTGGGTCAATGATTGTTTGCTTACGGCAATTTCTGGACATATCCCCCAAAGATTGTCTCATTCCCCAGGAATGTTGGGCGATGTGTTCTCCTTTGTTTAGGAAAGGCCTTACTAGTTTGATACACTGTTGTCTTTTTAGGAATAGGGAGGTTTAATTACTTGAAAGTGGTTTGAAAGGAGGACGTTTGGGTCAATGATTGTTTGCTTACGGCAATTTCTGGACATATCCCCCAAAGATTGTCTCATTCCACAGGGATGTCGGGCGATATGTTCTCCTTTGTTTAGGAAAGGCCTTACTAGTTTGATATACTGTTGTCTTTTTAGGAATAGGGAGGTTTAATTACTTGAAAGTGGTTTGAAAGGAGGAGGTTTGGGTCGTTGATTGTTTGCTTACGACAATGTCCGGACATATCTCCACCCAAGTTAGTCTCATTCCACAGGACCATGGAATGAGACAATATTTGGGGGATGTCAGGCGATACCTTCTCCTTTGTTTAGGAAAGGCCTTACTAGTTTGATATTATAGAGATGTCCTTTCAGGAATAGGGAGGTTTGAAAGAGGTGTAAAAGGAGGAGGTTTGGGTCTTTCATTGTTTGCTTTCGGCAATGTCCAGACATTTTTATATATTTGCACATTGTTTTTCTAGCATGCACACATCGCACTGTATGGAATGGCCTCAATCTCGTTACCTTGCGTAATGACAATAAAGCTGATTCTGATTCTGATTCTGACATATCTCCACCCCAAGTTAAGTCTCATTCCACAGGACCATGGAATGAGACAATATTTGGGGGATGTCAGGCGATACCTTCTCCTTTGTTTAGGAAAGGCTTTACTCGTTTGATATTATGGAGATGTCCTTTCAGGAATAGGGAGGTTTGATGGTTTGAAAGAGGTGTGAAAGGAGGAGGTTTGGGTCTTTCATATGTCCAGACATATCTCCACCAAAGTTTGTCCCATTCCACAGGAACATGGAATGAGACAATCTTAGGTGGGGATGTCAGGAGATACAGTATGTTGTCCTCTGTTTACGAGAGGCCTTACCAGTTTTATATTCTGTTGATGTTTTGTCAGAAATAGGGAGGTTTTATAGGAGGTGTGAAAGGAGGAGGTTTAAGTCTTTGATTGTTTGCTTACGGCAATGTCCAGACATGTCTCCCAAAGATTGTCTCATTCCACAGGGACGTCAGGCGTTATGTTCTCCTCTGTTTAGAAAGGCCTTACAAGTTAAGTTTGATGTACTGTTGTATTTTTAGGAATAAGGAGGTTTAATTACTTGAAAGTGGTTTGAAAGGAGGACGTTTGGGTCAATGATTGTTTGCTTACGGCAATTTCTGGACACATCCCCCAAAGATTGTCTCATTCCACAGGAATGTCGGGCGGTATGTTCACCTCTGTTTAGGAAAGGCCGTAGTAGTTTGATGTACTGTTGTCTTTTTAGGAAAAGGGAGGTTTAATTACTTGAAAGTGGTTTGAAACGTTTGGGTTGATGATTGTTTGCTTGCAGCAATGTCCAGACGTTTGCCCCAAAGATTGAGCAACGGCGCACAACCTAAACTGCTCACCAGTCAAACATAAACCAGAAATTCCAAAAATGTTTTGGACATTGTGGTATTGGACATAAAATAGTCTCAAACGTGCTTTTCAAAGTTTCCCAAATGCACTTTTTGTAGCCTGGCAGAAGGTTAAAAGTTGTCAAAACCTTCTTCTTCACCATTTTTAAAACAGCCAAAAGAATGGAGGTATCCGGCATCAGCGCCCTACTGCTCTTTTAAAAGTTTGTGATGTCATGCAGGCGGACAAAGGAAGACGGGGGCCGCCTCCCGCCGCCGCCGTCAGGCACGCAGGGATGAGGTGGAAGAGGACGTGGAGGCAGAGTTCAACCCCGAGAACCCCTATCAGGTGAGTCAGGACCACGGGACGTGCAAACGTGTCCTCGTCTGCCGCAAGAGCCAGAACTGTCCGCTCCAATCTGCCGTCCACCTGAGGAGGCTTTGCGGGAGGAGGTGTTTCTCACAGCAGCAGATGCCGAGGTCACGGCGGAGGGCCGTGGATTGTCACTGCAAATCTGAGCGTATCCGTCGGTGAGGAGCTCTTTAGGAGAACTTTCCTTTCAGCGGCCAGGCTCTATGAATAATTCCACAGACGCCTCCTCCTCCTCGGGACTGTTTGTCCGGCCGAGCTCACACAGACTCCATACATACACATGGTCACCCCTGCCCTTCCTCGCGCCATACACACATCTTTGTCTCGTCCTAATCCCCGTCCTCCCCCACCGCAACTTCTGCCACACACACCTGACAACTAGAAGACGGTAAACAGAGAGCGGTTTGAACCCTGTGCGCCAAAAGGGGAAAATATTTAACGACAAGGATGCTCAAGAAAGAGCAGACTACCGCCAATAATCAAATATTTGCCATCTAAATGAATGCGTGTTTTGACATGAGGATCTACATTTTAAATGAGAATTTCCTGCAAAACACAAAGATCCACTGCAGAGGATCGCGGTTCTAAAGGAGGTTGTCCGAAGAGGATAACCTGACACCGAATACAGCTTTTTGCAAATGATTCAATTAATTAGTGAGCTGGCTTGATGTGGGAAAAGCAATCCCCCTCTTAATAAATCAACCCATCAAAGACCAAGCTGGGGTCAGTCTTAGCATTCACACACAGGCCGGATAACTGCCAGACCTGTTCAGTCTGGTGACACTTCATTGGACCCCGTGTCCAGAGGCGTCAAAGTGGAGATGTTGTACCGGGTCCTTAAGGACAGGGGGCACCCATGGGCTTTTGTCGAGTTTTAAGGTTTTTTTTCTGTCGTTTAAAAATGGAAGTTGTAAAGGGCCATGAAAGTGTAACAAAAATGTTGCTTGATTGAAATTAAGAGTGTCTAAAACATGTGACAACCTTCTAAAGTTTTGTAATCAATCAGAAATATCAAGCAGCTAAAAATGGATAAGTGTGGAGAGGTTTTTTTTAATTTTCCTATAGTGCTTTGTAATGGATTTAAAAGGGTGTAATTTAGGATTTTTTTAATGGTACATTAACATTTTTTGTAATAGTCACAAAGTTCAGTGAGCAGGTTGTGTTATGTGTGAGCATGTCTGTTGACATTTTGTCTTGGTTGGATTCTTTTTTTCCACCATGACTAGGGAAGGTTGTTTGCATTGGGTCATATAAGTAATAGATGTGCATAATTGCAAGTCATTGCCCTAAATTACTCGCATAGTCCACTTAATAGTGACAAAATAGTAGCATCAAAGGCAGTCTTTTAAAATCAATACAACCTCCTTGCGGGCAACATTCCTTATTTATTAACTCAAGTTTTGCGGGCCAAATTTAAGACGTAGTTCGAACACCCCTGGTCCAAAACTACCGACACCTATCGATAATGAAAAATGGTTAATCACACCTGGAAAGGGCAACAATCAAAGCTCACCTATAAGCGCAACAGCACCAACATTTTGGAACAAGGATGAGGGGATTGAAGAAAGGTAAAAAATAGGGCTGTCAAAAAGAATACTTCACTCGTGTATATATTCCCCCAAAAAATATCACATTAATTACCTACACACTTACATCCATCCATCCATTTTCTACCGCTTATTCCCTTTGGGGTCGCGGGGGGTCATGCAATTTATTTTGACCGTACAAGCTTTTACCTTAACCGCTACACACATATATACAGGCACAAATACACACACATATATATACACATATATATATATATATATATATATATATATATATATATATATATATATACACATTATATATATACATACATATCCATCCATCCATCCATCTTCTTCCGCTTATCCGAGGTCGGGTCGCGGGGGCAGCAGCCTAAGCAGGGAAGCCCAGACTTCCCTCTCCCCAGCCACTTCGTCCAGCTCCTCCCGGGGGATCCCGAGGCGTTCCCAGGCCAGCCGGGAGACATAGTCTTCCCAACGTGTCCTGGGTCTTCCTCGTGGCCTCCTACCGGTCGGACATGCCCTAAACACCTCCTTAGGGAGGCGCTCGGGTGGCATCCTGACCAGATGCCCGAACCACCTCATCTGGCTCCTCTCGATGTGGAGGAGCAGCGGCTTTACTTTGAGCTCCCCCCGGATGACAGAGCTTCTCACCCTATCTCTAAGGGAGAGCCCCGCCACCCGGCGGAGGAAACTCATTTCGGCCGCTTGTACCCGTGATCTTGTCCTTTCGGTCATAACCCAAAGCTCATGACCATAGGTGAGGATGGGAACGTAGATCGACCGGTAAATTGAGAGCTTTGCCTTCCGGCTCAGCTCCTTCTTCACCACAACGGATCGATACAGCGTCCGCATTACTGAAGACGCCGCACCGATCCGCCTGTCGATCTCACGATCCACTCTTCCCTCACTCGTGAACAAGACTCCGAGGTACTTGAACTCCTCCACTTGGGGCAAGATCTCCTCCCCAACCCGGAGATGGCACTCCACCCTTTTCCGGGCGAGAACCATGGACTCGGACTTGGAGGTGCTGATTCTCATCCCAGTCGCTTCACACTCAGCTGCGAACCGATCCAGCGAGAGCTGAAGATCCTGGCCAGATGAAGCCATCAGGACCAAATCATCTGCAAAAAGCAGAGACCTAATCCTGCAGCCACCAAACCGGATCCCCTCAACGCCTTGACTGCGCCTAGAAATTCTGTCCATAAAAGTTATGAACAGAATCGGTGACAAAGGGCAGCCTTGGCGGAGTCCAACCCTCACCGGAAACGTGTCCGACTTACTGCCGGCAATGCGAACCAAGCTCTGACACTGATCATACAGGGAGCGGACCGCCACAATCAGACAGTCCGAAACCCCATACTCTCTGAGCACTCCCCACAGGACTTCCCGAGGGACACGGTCGAATGCCTTCTCCAAGTCCACAAAGCACATGTAGACTGGTTGGGCAAACTCCCATGCACCCTCAAGGACCCTGCCGAGAGTATAGAGCTGGTCCACAGTTCCACGACCAGGACGAAAACCACACTGTTCCTCCTGAATCCGAGGTTCGACTATCCGGCGTAGCCTCCTCTCCAGTACACCTGAATAGACCTTACCGGGAAGGCTGAGGAGTGTGATCCCACGATAGTTAGAACACACCCTCCGGTTCCCTTTTTTAAAGAGAGGAACCACCACCCCGGTCTGCCAATCCAGAGGTACTGCCCCCGATGTCCACGCGATGCTGCAGAGTCTTGTCAACCAAGACAGCCCTACAGCATCCAGAGCCTTAGGGAACTCCGGGCGGATCTCATCCACCCCCGGGGCCTTGCCACCGAGGAGCTTTTTAACTACCTCAGCAACCTCCGCCCCAGAAATAGGAGAGCCCACCACAGATTCCCCAGGCACTGCTTCCTCATAGGAAGACGTGTTGGTGGGATTGAGGAGGTCTTCGAAGTATTCCCTCCACCGATCCACAACTTCCGCAGTCGAGGTCAGCAGAACACCATCCGCACCATACACGGTGTTGGTAGTGCACTGCTTCCCCTTCCTGAGGCGGCGGATGGTGGTCCAGAATCGCTTCGAAGCTGTCCGGAAGTCGTTTTCCATGGCTTCCCCGAACTCCTCCCATGTGCAAGTTTTTGCCTCCGCGACCGCTGAAGCCGCACACCGCTTGGCCTGTCGGTACCTGTCCGCTGCCTCAGGAGTCCCATGAGCCAAAAGAACCCGATAGGACTCCTTCTTCAGCTTGACGGCATCCCTCACCGCCGGTGTCCACCAACGGGTTCTAGGATTACCGCCACGACAGGCACCAACTACCTTGCGGCCACAGCTCCAATCAGCCGCCTCGACAATAGAGGTGCGGAACATGGTCCACTCGGACTCAATGTCCAGCACCTCCCTCGTGACATGTTCAAAGTTCTTCCGGAGGTGGGAATTGAAACTCTCTCTGACAGGAGACTCTGCCAGACGTTCCCAGCAAACCCTCACAATGCGTTTGGGCCTGCCAGGTCTGTCCGGCATCCTCCCCCACCATCGCAGCCAACTCACCACCAGGTGGTGATCGGTAGAAAGCTCCGCCCCTCTCTTCACCCGAGTGTCCAAAACATGAGGCCGCAAATCCGATGACACAACTACAAAGTCGATCATAGAACTGCGGCCTAGGGTGTCCTGGTGCCAAGTGCACATATGAACACCCTTATGCTTGAACATGGTGTTCGTTATGGACAATCCGTGACGGGCACAAAAGTCCAATAACAAAACACCACTTGGGTTCAGATCCGGGCGGCCATTCTTCCCAATCACGCCTCTCCAGGTTTCACTGTCGTTGCCAATATGAGCGTTGAAGTCCCCCAGTAGAACGAGGGAATCACCCGGGGGAGCACTCTCAAGTACTCCCTCGAGTGAATCCAAAAAGGGTGGGTACTCTGAGCTGCTGCTTGGCGCGTAAGCGCAAACAACAGTCAGGACCCGTCCCCCCACCCGAAGGCGGAGGGAAGCTACCCTCTCGTCCACCGGGTTGAACTCCAACATGCAGGCTCTGAGCCGGGGGGCAACAAGAATTGCCACCCCAGCCCGTCGCCTCTCACTGCTGGCAACGCCAGAGTGGAAGAGAGTCCAGCCCCTCTCGAGAGAACTGGTTCCAGAGCCCTTGCTGTGCGTCGAGGTGAGTCCGACTATATCCAACCGGAACTTCTCTACCTCGCGCACTAGCTCAGGCTCCTTCCCCCCCAGCGAGGTGACGTTCCACGTCCCAAGAGCTAGCTTCTGTAGCCGGGGATCGGACCGCCAAGTGCCCTGCCTTCGGCTACCGCCCAGCTCACATTGCACCCGACCTCTATGGCCCCTGCTATGGGTGGTGAGCCCATTGGAGGGGGGACCCACGTTGCCTCTTCGGGCTGTGCCCGGCCGGGCCCCATGGGGACAGGCCCGGCCACCAGGCGCTCGCCATCGTGCCCCAACTCCGGATATATATATATATATATATATATATATATATATATATATATATACGCATATATATATATATATATATATATATATACATACACACACACACACATATATATTTACACATATATATATATACATACACATATATATATATATTATATACATATATATATATACATATATATACATACTCATATATACAGTATGTATATATACATATACATACACATATATACAGTATGTATATATATATATACACATTTATATATATATATATATATATATATACACACATATATATATACATACACACGTGTATATACACATATATATATATATATATATATACACACATATATATACATATATACACACATATATATGCATATATACACACATATATATACATATATACACATATATACACACACATATATATATAGACATATAGACATACATATATATATATATATATATATGTATGTGTGGGGAAAAAATCACAAGACTATTTCATCTCTACAGGCCTGTTTCATGAGGGGGGGTACCCTCAATCATCAGGAGATTTCAATCTCAATGATGATTGAGGGTACCCCCCCTCATGAAACAGGCCTGTAGAGATGAAATAGTCTTGTGATTTTTTCCCCACACATACATATATTGCGCTCTACTACGGTATCGAGCACTATTTTTTGGATAACCTTATTAAGACATATATATATATATATATATACACACATATATATATACATATATACACACACATATATATACACACACACACACATATACATATATATACATATACATACATACATATACATACACACATATACACACACACACACACATATACATATATATATACATACATATATACACGTATATATACACACACATATATATATACATACATATATATATATATACACACGTATAAATACATACATACATACAGTATATATTACATATAAATACACATATGTACATTAATATATATACATGTATATATATATACACACACACATGTACATATATAAACATTTTTTTTATTTTTTATTTTTTATACAAAATTTGCAACAGTATTGCTTTATTGTAGCTCATCAGATGTGATGAAAGAGCATTTTAGCATTTACTTTCTCTGAACATATATTCACTCCAGAAAACAATTGGGGAGAAAAAAAAAGCCTTGAACTCAAAACATTTCAAAGTGTCAACTACTGTAGATCATGAGCGTTATTTTTATGAAACACAATTAACCTTTACTAATTATTTCCAAGCGTCTTTGTCGGTTTTATATGAACACATTTCACCTCAACGCAATCTGCCATCACTCTGCCAGACAGCAAGAAGAAAAACAAAGTCTTTAATGGCAGCAGCGAGCTCCTTTTTGCACTGCACATCCATTCAAATCTGGGCTTCAAACTTGATATTGCTACTCTTAACTCTTGCTCAATGTTGAGATGGGGTCTGCACTTTGTTGTTTTATTGCAGCAACAGTAGAAAAACACATCCGACAGAGAAAGGATTTTGCAGAGGGTAGTTGAACGGCATAAAACAGACATTCCCTCCCATATTACGGCGAAACCCAAGGCTGTGTATGCTTAATCGTACTTAATACATACTTAATCGGGTCTTTTTATTAGGGTTATTACTTGTTTTCCTTACCGTTGACTACTCTTTCTTTTTTAGTTTCATTCAAATCTCTCCGCCTCTGTTAGCTATGTGTTCCTGCATACTTGCTACTTCAACTGGGTAGAACAGGGAGCCTGTTGATTACATGCACCGTTGCCACCTACTGTAGCTACAGGCATCTGTGTCGTTCTAACACGAATACTAGAGTTTACACATAATGAAATTCCAGTTGCGATCAAATCAATGCCTTATAAGGTTGTACCGTATACCGGTACTAGTATAGTATCGCGGTACTAATGAATCAAAAACGGCACTATACTCTGAAAAGTACTGGTTTTGCGAGCAGAGGAGCATGTTCGGCAGAGCATAATCACAGAGTACTTACAAGCAGACACAGTGTGGACAGAAAAGGGAGAACGGACGCATTTTGGCTTAAAAACTAACGATAAAGGTGAAGTTATAACACTGAAACGCCCTCAGGAAGAGGTGCTTTAAGACATGGCTAGCTAGCTAGCGGCTAACGTCCATCCACAGTGTTTTAGCTACTTCTAAATCACTTATTCTTGCCTCCATGGCGACGAATAAAGTATGTTTCTTAGTATCATCCCTGCAGGGACGAGGAATAGCTAAACATGCTTCACTACGCACCGTAGGAGGATACGATAGCTAACCGCTAACAGCAAGATAGCACCCTGAATGTAAACAAATGCCATTGGTGGATCTACACCTGACATCCACTGTAATGTCTGACCAGACTTCCCTCCCAGAGAAGTAAAGTCACTCGTCAATCCCAAGTTCTTTTGATGACATATATGCTGAGTAAGAAGGATCACCAACACAGAATTGGAATATTATCAAGTTTTACTAAAGCTTTAGGAGATCAGCTTAACCAATAAATTCATATTGGCTACTCTAGTTGATCTAACACTCAAACGGAAGAGCCAACTTTTTGCAGCTCGAAGAAACCCCCCCACCTGTCCGGAAAGGAACACAGCCTCTTTGTTCTACTACAGATAAGACAAAAGGGAGTATTCCATCTCCTACAGTGCAAGCCTTCAAGGTAACACACGTAGTTTACTTGCGGACATAAGATAAAAAATAGAAAGAGTACAAATGGAAAAACACTAGCCGTTTTAAACATGACTATGAGTACAGAAATAACTCTTAAACATTATACATCCTCCACAATAGCGTATCCAGTCGATACATTGAGATTTTTTGTATCTTTTAAAAAAATGTATATTATGTTTATAAACTCAGGAAATACATCCCCGGACACATGAGGACTTTGAATATGACCAATGTATGATCCTCTAACTACTCGGTATCGGATCGATACCTAAATTTGTGGTATCATCCAAAACTAATGTAAAGTATCCAAACAACAGAAGAATAAGTGATTATAACAGTAAGCAGATATTAACAGTAAATGAACAAGTGGAGTAATAATTAATTTTCTACCGCTTGTCCTTAATAATTTTGACATAATAACAGAATGATAAATGACACAATATGTTACTGCATATGTCAACAGCTAAATTAGGAGCCTTTGTTTGTTTACTTACTAATAAAAGACAAGTTGTCTTGTATGTTCACTATTTTATTTAAGTACAAACTTGCAATAAGAAACATATGTTTAAGGGACGGCGTGGCGCAGTGGGAGAGTGGCCGTGCGCAACCCAAGGGTCCCTGGTTCAATCCCCACCTAGTACCAACCTCGTCATGTCCGTTGTGTCCTGAGCAAGACACTTCACCCTTGCTCCTGATGGGTGCTGGTTAGCGCCTTGCATGGCAGCTCCCTCCATCAGTGTATGAATGTGTGTGTGAATGGGTAAATGTGGAAGTAGTGTCAAAGCGCTTTGAGTACCTTGAAGGTAGAAAAGCGCTATACAAGTACAACCCATTTAATTTACCCTAAGATAATGCCATTTTTTTGTGGTCCCCTTTATTTATAAAAGTGCTGAAAAGTATCTAAATACATTTTGGTACCGGTACTAAAATATTGGTATCGACACTAATGACTTAAGATTAGGCACATATGTGAGTCCCCAAGTGAAAAACACAAATATTAAATATTTGCCCAAACTCATATAGACTTCGATGGCATTTTCAGTGACGGGCTCTAGTTGCATCTGTAAAACCAAGTCGAGCAAAGTCAATATTTTCCACACCTCACACTGATGCCACTCTTTTGCTCCCGTCAAGAATAACCTCCAGGGGGAAGACACCATGAACATCGACCCCATGTTGGACCACGAGGGCGTTTGCTGCAGGGAGTGCCGCCGCGGCTACACCCACTGCCAGCGGATCTGCGAGCCACTGGGAGGATACCACCCGTGGCCGTACCACTACCGCGGCTGCAGAGTGGCCTGCAGGGTCATCATGCCCTGCAACTGGTGGGTGGCACGCATTCTGGGCATCGTCTAGACAGAAATTACGGCTTTGTTTGGTTCTGCTCTAAGCAGATATCTGGGCGTGAAAGCAGAAAATAAATGTGACGCTGAGAGAATAGGACACAGACTTGTAAACGGCATTTCACTTTAACATCTATTTAGCTGTAGGATAAAAACTTATTTATGAAGATGTCATCTGTGCATTCTCCACTTCCTGTTTGGATGTACACTACAGGCCACACCTTCTCATTTAAATGCGTTTTCCTTATTTTCATGACTATTTACATTGTGGATTGTCACTGAAGGCATCAAAACTATGACACCTGTGAAGTGAAAACCATTTCAGGTGACTCTTGAAGCTCATGGAGAGAATACCAAGAGTGTGCAAAGCAGTAATCAGAGCAAAAGGGTGGCTATTTTGAAGAAACTCAAATATAAATCATGTTTTCAGTTACTTCACCTTTTATGATTTGTACATTTTTCAGAATGTGCTTGATCTATTTTTTAAACAAAGAAAACAATCTTGAAGTTGTCTTTATTTTTAAGTTATCGTGCTGAGATTTTACCAGTCCGGGTCACTTGGGTGTAGATTTTTTTCTCCGTGTGGCCCCCGATCTAAAATGAGTTTGACAGACTGTCAAAACTACGAATGAACACATGTGGAGTTATGTACTTAACAAAAAAAAAAGGTGAAATAACTGAAAACATGCTTTATATTGTAGTTTCTTCAAAATAGCCAGCCTTTGCTCTGATGACTTTTTCACACACTCTTGGCATTCTCTCCATCAGCTTCAAGAGGTAGTCACCTGAAATGGTTTTCACTTCACAGGTGTGCTTGAAGCTCATGTAGAGAATACCAAGAGTGTGCAAAGCAGTAATCAGAGCAAAAAGGTGGCTATTTTGAAGAAACTCGAATATAAACCATGTTTTCAGTTACTTCACCTTTTATGATTTGTACATTTTTCAGAATGTGCTTGATCTATTTTTTAAACAAAGAAAACAATCTTGAAGTTGTCTTTATTTTTAAGTTATCGTGCTGAGATTTTACCAGTTCGGGTCACTTGGGTGTAGATTTTTTCTCCGTGTGGCCCCCGATCTAAAATGAGTTTGACAGATTGTCACTGAAGGCATCAAAACTACGAATGAACACATGTGGAGTTATGTACTTAACAAAAAAAAAAGGTGAAATAACTGAAAACATGCTTTATATTGTAGTTTCTTCAAAATAGCCAAGTATTTAGAAAAGTGCTGAAAAGTATCTAGATACATTTTGGTACCGGTACCGGTACTAATATATTGGTATCGACACTAATGACTTAAGATTAGGCACATATGTCTTCCATGAGAGTCCCCAAGTGAAAAGCACAAATATTAAATATTTGCCCAAACTCATCTAGACTTCGATGGCATTTTCAGTGACGGGCTCTAGTTGCATCTGTAAAACCAAGTCGAGCAAAGTCAATATTTTCCACGCCTCACACTGATCCCACTCTTTTGCTTCCCTCAAGAATAACCTCTAGGGGGAAGACACCATGAACCATGCTCTGATAACTTTTTCGCACACTCTTGGCATTCTCTCCATCAGCTTCAAGAGGTCGTCACCTGAAATGGTTTTCACTTCACAGGCGTGCTTGAAGCTCATGGAGAGAATGCCACGAGTGTGCAAAGCAGTAATGAGAGCAAAAGGGTGGCTATTTTGAAGAAACTAGAATATAAAACATGTTTTCAGTTATTTCACCTTGTTTTTGTTAAGTACATACCGGTAACTCCACATGTGTTCATTCATAGTTTTGATGCCTTCAGTGACAATCTACAATGTAAATAGTCATGAAAATAAAGAAAACGCATTGAATGAGAAGGTACTGTAAATACATCTTCTGTCAACTTCTAGAAACTTAACAGTCTAGTGAGAAATATATGTGACGCTTGCAATTTCTCAAGCCCTTTACCCACTTTACACGTAGTACTCGTTACAGCAATGTCCTGTAGTATCTAATGTTACACAATAAATCTTTTTTTAAGTAAAATTTGTCGCGTCACCACTGTTTTTGATGCAAATTGGTTTGAAGGTGGGGTCGTACGGCCGGTGCGCTCTTTCACAATAAAAGCACATCAACACTCATCAGTCGGGGGTCACCCATGGCAGAGCCCAGCTCTGAAACAAGGACCGCAGTGTCCCGTGCGATTACTTCGGGGTAGGCGAGGAGACCCCTGGTAGAGTTTCCAAAGGAGGAAGCTGTGATATCAAGCTCTGTCTCGACACGGAAGCAGTGACCAGCAAACCGTGTGCGACGCCGGCTCAGACGGGTGGCTTGCCCGAAGGTAGGTTCCCGTTAATTTGGTCCAAGGTGGGATGGGGACCAAGCCTTGAACCCTTCGAAGCAGGTTGGTATAGCAACCGTCAAGGCGTTTGTGAAGGCGCGCATTGAGCGTAGGTCGTGAGTTCAAACCCCGGCCGAGTCATACCAAAGACTAGAGATGTCCAATAATGGCTTTTTTGCCGATATTGTCCAACTCTTAATTACCGATTCCGACGTCAACCGATACCGATATATACAGTCGTGGAATTAACACATTATTATGCCTAAATTTGTTGTGATTCCCCGCTGGATGCATTAAACAATGTAACAAGGTTTTCCAAAATAAATCAACTCAAGTTATGGGAAAAAAATGCCAACATGGCACTGCCATATTTATTATTGAAGTCACAAAGTGCATTATTTTTTTTTAACATGCCTCAAAACAGCAGCTTGGAATTTGGAACATGCTCTCCCTGAGAGAGCATGAGGAGGTTGAGGTGGGCGGGATTGGGGGGGCGGGGTTTGGGGTAGGGGGTAGTGGGGTTGTATATTGTAGCGTCCCGGAAGAGTTAGTGCTGCAAGGGATTCTGGGTATTTGTTCTGTTGTGTTTATGTTGTGTTACGGTGCGGAACAAAGTGTGCATGGCATTCACTTGTGTGTGTGAAAAGCTGTAGGTATTATGTAGGGATGTCCGATAATATCGGGCTGCCGATATTATCAGCCGATAAATGCTTTAAAATGTAATATCAGAAATGATCGGTATCGGTTTCATAATTATCGGTATCGGTTTCTAAAAGTAAAATGTATGACGTTTTAAAACGCCGCTGTGTACACGGGCGTAGGGAGAAGTACAGAGTGCCAATAAACCTTAAAGGCATTTCCTTTGCGTGCCGTCCGAGTCACATAATATCTACCGTCTGTTCTCATCACGAATTAATGCAAGGCATACTTGGTCAACAGCCATACAGGTCACACTGAGGGTGGCCGTATAAACAACTTTAACACTGTTACAAATATGCGCCACATTGTGAACCCACACCAAACAAGAATGACAAACACATTTCGGGAGGACATCCACACCGTAACACAACAGAACAAATACCCAGAATCCCTTGCAGTACTAACTCTTCCGGGACGCTACAATATAAACCCCCCCCCCCCCGCTACCTCCTACCCCCACCCACCTCAACCTCCTCATAGTCTCTCTCAGGGAGAGCATGTCCCAAATTCCAAGCTGCTGTTTGTTTGTTTGGATGGATGGATGGATGGATGGATGGATGGATGGATGGATGGATGGATGGATGGATGGATGGATGGATAGTACTTTATTGATTCCTTCAGGAGATTTCCCTCAGGAAAATTAAAATTCCAGCAAAATTGTACAGAATTGAGATCGAATTTAAAAAGTAAAAAAGTAAATAATGGAGGTAAAAATGGAAACAGAATAGAAAAATATTACAATAAGAATAAAAATAAAAAGCAACAATGAGAATAAAAATACAACAGTAAAATAAGAATATAACAAGAGAAACTAGGCAGTAGTGACCATGTTATGAAAAAGTATTGCACTGTTGTTTTGAGGCATGTTAAAAAAAAGAATGCACTTTGTGACTTCAATAATAAATATGGCAGTGCCATGTTGGCATTTTTTCCCCCATAACTTTAGTTGATTTATTTTGGAAAACCTTGTTACATTGTTTAATGCATCCAGCGGGGCATCACAACAAAATTAGGCATAATAATGTGTTAATTCCACGACTGTATATATCGGTATCGGTTGATATCGGAATCGGTATTTAAGAGTTGGACAATATCGGATATCGGTAAAAAAGACCATTATCGGACATCTCTAGTATTATGTGATTGGGCCGGCACGCAAAGGCAGTGCCTTTAAGGTTTATTGGCGCTCTGTACTTCTCCCTACGTCCGTGTACCACTCCGTACAGCGGCGTTTTAAAAAGTCATACATTTTACTTTCCGAAACCGATAATTTCCGATATTATATTTTAAAGCATTTATCAGCCTACATCGGACATCTCTACCAAAGACTATAAAAAATGGGAGCCATTACCTCCCTGCTTGGCACTCAGCATCAAGGGTTGGAATTGGGGGTTAAATCACCAAAAATTATTCCCGGGCGCCGCCACCGCTGCTGCTCACTGCTCCCCTCACCTCCCAGAGGGTGAACAAGGTGAAGTGAGTGAAGTGAATTATATTTATATAGCGCTTTTTCTCTAGTGACTCAAAGCGCTTTACATAGTGAAACCCAATATCTAAGTTACATTTAAACCAGTGTGGGTGGCACTGGGAGCAGGTGGGTAAAGTGTCTTGCCCCAACGGCAGTGACTAGGATGGCGGAAGTGGGAATCGAACCTGGAACCCTGAAGTTGCTGGCACGGCCACTCTACCAACAGAGCTATACCGCCCCAGGGGATGGGTCAAATGCAGAGGACACATTTCACCACACCTAGTGGGTGTGTGTGTGACGATCATTGGTACTTTAACTTTAACAAAGGACCGTGCAGAAAGAACTTTCCAGAGTTCTTTACCGCGAGAGTTGCATCTCTAGAAGTCTTTAACGGGACTAAAAGACTCCTTAGCCGTCATGCTAACAGATCGTACCCACGATGCAAAGCGCTTAGCTCCTTTTGATGTCACCCAATGCCGCCTCGGGCTTGGGTTGGGTAAAGATGAGTGTAGTGGCGTGCGTGTGTCAAGTATCCTGGAAGGAGTGTGAGTTTATGAGTGTGTGCGAGGGGGGGCGCCATAAAGCGAAGAGTTCAATCCTGAGCCACAAATGAGCGTTTGATCGTCCCCGGAGATGAAACGACGTGTGAAGACTTTCGCACGTGGTTGAGTGCGAGAGGCTTGATGAGGCGGTTAGGGGGCTGATCCATATTAATGCTCTTTCTCCACGGAAGGACGCCCATTCATGGTCGCCGCTTCCCACTTCTGCGAGTTGCAGAAGGGCCAAACATCTCCTGGCGTTCCGAGACAATCCCAAGCAAAGCTAAATCCTGCCGCTGCGGGACATATCTCAGCCCCCCCTTCGCTGGTATCAGTGACGCCACATTTCATTCCTCTCGGCGCACAATACAGAATTTGGCTCCCTGCCATCCTATATTACCCTTGTGGGGGCTGACGGGCCAACCAACCACCCCTCTCTCACCCAGAGACTTTCCAACCTGTACGGAACAATTTTCAGAGACAACAAAACTCCGGAGAGCGTTAGCCGGACAAGCCTTTTATTCAGACCTTGGATTGAATCACACTCAACAAGCGGTACAAAGCCACTTATTGGCGCTGAGATATCTTGCAGAGCGTGGGTGCGGAAGCCGAGAAAAATCACTCCGAGTTATCGCTTAAAACATCTAAATTACTTCTTATTGTTAACTATACATTTTTTTTTTATACATGTGCTGATAACAGGAAGTCATAAAGGGCTTTAACATAGAAATGCTGAAGGCAAACAGACAAGGGTTGAATTATGTACTAAACCCCTGATATGAACGTCGGGTTGGATTGTTTTAAGTCTGTCAGTCATGTTCTAATCCACTCTTTCCTTCTAAGTACTTTGGCCTTAAGGATGCAAATCCTTCTGTCCTACTAACTTTCCAAATTGACAAGAGAGGACAAGGAGGTACGGGGGAGATGATAATGAGAAATGTATGACCTTGTTTCCACCAAGCAGTACAGTTCAGTTTTGTACGGTACCATACACAGTACAGGCCAAAAGTTAGGACACACCTTCTCCTTCAATGCGTTTTCTTTATTTTCATGACTATTTACATTGTGGATTGTCACTGAAGGCAACAAAACTATGAATAAACACATAACAAAAAAAGCTAAAATAACTAAAAACATGTTTTATATTCTAGTTTCTTCAAAATAGCCACCCGTTGCTCTTGATTACTGCTTTGCACACTCTTGGTATTCTCTCGATGAGCTTCAGGCACACCTGTGAAGTGGGAACCATTTCAGGTGACTACTTCTTGAAGCTCATGGAGAGAATGCCAAGAGTGTGCAAAGCAGTAATCAAGAGCAAAGGGTGGCTATTTTGAAGAAACTAGAATATAAAACATGTCTTCAGTTGGTTTAAGAACTTGAAAAATTCCCAGTTTTCCAAAATTCCGTAATACAATTTTTTTTTTTAAACTTATTTATGAAGATGTCATCTGTGCATTCTCAACTTCCTGTTTGGATGTACACTACAGGCCACACCTTCTCGTTTATATGCTTTTTCTTTATTTTCATGACTATTTATAATGTAGATTGTCACTGAAGGCATCTAAACTATGACACCTGTGAAGTGAAAACCATTTCAGGTGACTCTTGAAGCTCATGGAGAGAATGCCAAGAGTGTGCAAAGCAGTAATCAAGAGCAAAGGGTGGCTATTTTGAAGAAACTAGAATACAAAACATGTTTTTAGTTCATTCGTAGTTTTGATGCCTTCAGTGACAATCTACAATGTGAATAGTCATGAAAATTAAGAAAACACATTGAATGAGAAGGTGAAGTGAAGTGATTTATATTTATGTTTATATAGCTCTTTTCTCTAGTGGCTCAAAGCACTTTTACATAGTGAAACCCAATATCTAAGTTACATTTTCAAACCAGTGTGGGTGGCACTGGGAGCAGGTGGGTAAAGTGTCTTACCGAAGGACACAACGGCAGGGACTAGGTTGGCAGAAGCGGGGATCGAACCTGGAACCCTCAAGTTGCTGGCACGGCCACTCTACTAACCGAGCTATACCGCCCCAATTGTAGATTGTCACTGAAGGCAACAAAACTATGAATGAACACACAACAAAAAAGGTGAAATAACTGAAAACATGTTTTGTATTCTAGTTTCTTCAAAATAGCCACCCTTTGCTATGATTACTGTTGCGCACACTTTTGGCATTCTCTTGATGAGCTTGAAGCACACATGTGAAGTGGAAACCATTGCAGGTTAATGGAGAGAATGCCAAGAGTGTGCAAAGCAGTAATCAAGAGCAAAGGGTGGCTATTTTGAAGAAACTATAATATATAACATGTTTTTAGTTATTTCACCTTTTTTTGTTAAGTACATAACTCCACATGTGTTCATTCGTACTTTTGATGCCTTCAGTGACAATCTACAATGTAAATAGTCATGAAAATGAAGAAAACGCATTAAATGAGAAGGTAAATTGAAGTGATTTTTATTTATATAGCGCTTTTCTCTAGTGGCTCAAAGCACTTTTACATAGTGAAACCCAATATCTTAAGTTACATTTTCAAACCAGTGTGGGTGGCACTGGGAGCAGGTGGCTAAAGTGTCTTGCCCAAGGACACAACGGCAGTGACTAGGCTGGCAGAAGCGGGGATCGAACCTGGAACCCTCAAGTTGCTGGCACGGCCACTCTACTAACCGAGCTATGCCGCCCCAATTGTAGATTGTCACTGAAGGCAACAAAACTATGAATGAACACACAACAAAAAAAGGTGAAATAACTGAAACATGTTTTATATTCTAGTTTCTTCAAAATAGCCACCCTTTGCTATGATTACTGTTGCGCACACTTTTGGCATTCTCTTGATGAGCTTGAAGCACACATGTGAAGTGGAAACCATTGCAGGTGACTACCTCTTGAAGCTCATGGAGAGAATGCCAAGAGTGTGCAAAGCAGTAATCAAGAGCAAAGGGTGGCTATTTTGAAGAAACTATAATATATAACATGTTTTTAGTTATTTCACCTTTTTTTGTTAAGTACATAACTCCACATGTGTTCATTCGTACTTTTGATGCCTTCAGTGACAATCTACAATGTAAATAGTCATGAAAATGAAGAAAACGCATTAAATGAGAAGGTAAATTGAAGTGATTTTTATTTATATAGCGCTTTTCTCTAGTGGCTCAAAGCACTTTTACATAGTGAAACCCAATATCTAAGTTACATTTTCAAACCAGTGTGGGTGGCACTGGGAGAAGGTGGGTAAAGTGTCTTACCGAAGGACACAACGGCAGTGACTAGGTTGGCAGAAGCGGGGATCGAACCTGGAACCCTCAAGTTGCTGGCACGGCCACTCTACTAACCGAGCTATGCCGCCTCAATTGTAGATTGTCACTGAAGGCAACAAAACTATGAATGAACACACAACAAAAAAAGGTGAAATAACTGAAACATGTTTTATATTCTAGTTTCTTCAAAATAGCCACCCTTTGCTATGATTACTGTTGCGCGCACCTTTGGCATTCTCTTGATGAGCTTGAAGCACACATGTGAAGTGGAAACCATTTCAGGTGACTACCTCTTGAAGCTCATGGAGAGAATGCCAAGAGTGTGCAAAGCAGTAATCAAGAGCAAAGGGTGGCTATTTTGAAGAAACTATAATATAAAATATGTTTTCAGTTATTTCACCTTTTTTTGTCAAGTACATAACTCCACATGTGTTCATTCGTAGTTTTGATGCCTTCAGTGACAATCTACAATGTAAATAGTCATGAAAATAAAGAAAACGCATTGAATGAGAAGGTGTGTCCAAACCTTTGGCCTGTACTGTACATTTGTTGGTAACGGCACTGGTGCTCTTTCATTGGTTACCAACTGCGGTCTGCTTACTGGTCGACATAGAATCGATACCGCCATGGAGAAACTGGATATGAATGGAACAGAAATATGCTTTTACTTAAAGGGAAACTGCACTTTTTTTGGTATTTTGCCTATGGTTCACAATCATTATGAAAGACATGACGGATTTTTTTTTTTTTAATGCATTCTACAGCCGAGGCAATGGGTGGTCCTCTATTCCGGCCATAAAATCCAATAAAAAACATCCAAAAGGCGCCAACAATACTCCATTTACATTTCGTGACTTGAACATTAACCAAGTATTAGTGATATTGTTATTATAAGTGCTAACGCAGACAGACTATTAATAGCGGCAACGTGATCATCATCCAGTGTTCAGCTGTTTCCTCACTTCCCTGCTCCCTGGAAGTTTATTCTAGATCATAAATCACGCCTCTCACCCGGACAGCAGAAGGCTGAGGACGTATTCCGACAAGTTGGTAGACTTTGACAGCACAATTTAGACTCAAAAATGGTGAGGACGACACAAAGACACTTGGTTCCAACCCCCCTTTTTTGCGAGAATTATGAGTTATTCTTCATCTAAATGGGAATATATGAACATCCTAGCAGTCGGCATCCTAATGACAGCAGACATTGTACAGTAAGTGATGTTTTACTACGTTTGTTGGCTCTCATAAAGTTTGCAGTGAGTAATAATTAGTGATGGAGTTGGAAAATAAGCGTACGTCGTGATGCATTTTTTAAATTAATGCGCCGTGTATACTTAAAAATGATCAAAAATATGCACATATTAAATGATATTATAAATGTGCCTGTTATATACAGTATATACTTACATCATGTATATCACACGGGTCAAACTCAAGGCCCGGTGGGTCAGATCCGGCCCGACAAGTCATTTAATGTGGCCCGCGAAAGCCTGGGTATAATGTGGATACTTCATCTTTCTGACCAAATGTTTATTATTTCCATTTTGACAGAAAAAAAGGAAATTTCACATGTTTTGAACTTTGATCTATGTACAAATATTCAATTGTTATTTCTGAATCTTTGGGCACGTTAGCCATTCTATTACGATTCTTGGGGTGAGGATTTGATTCATAATCGATACTCAATTTAACACGATTCTCGATTAAAACTGATTTATGCAATGTATTATTTGGTACAATAATAATTACATAACACCTTAACAAAACAGCTTACAAAATATATTTTTGGTTGTTGATGTTATGACACGTATGTGCACCAAATAAGTATAATGTTTTTTTTTTTTTAGATAATTTGTCAAAAAAAAGAAGAAAAAAATGCGATTTGTGAATTTGTTTGAATCAATTTTAATTGAATCTATTTATTATTTATATAATTTTTAATTTAATATTTAATATTTAATAATTTAATTTAATAATTTAATATTTCAATATATAATATTTAATTTTATAATTACAATGTATTTATTATTAATTCAATCAATCGAGATGAATAAGAATCGTGATTTATATGTGATAAAAAAAAATATTTAGCACCCTATTTATTAAAAATGCGATTTGTGAATTTTTTTTAATCAATTTTAATTTAATCAATTTTTTATTTATTTAAATGTTTTTATTTAATATTTAATAATTTAATATTTAATAATTAATTTAATAATTTAATATTTAAATATTTAGTATTTAATTTAATAATTACAATTTATTTATTTATTATTAATTTAATCAATCGTGATGAATAAGAATCGTGATTCATATGTGATAAAAAATTTTTTTTAGCACCCTCATTATTATATACCGTATTATAGTTTGTAAAAATGACAATACATACTTAAATATCTGCTTGTCACCTGGACTTACGATTTCAAAGCAAGTTATCCAATCTATTTGTACGTACACAAATTAAATAACCAAATGCATAGGCAATTGTGCAATAATATAATGAGACGATTATACTTTTATTACTTTTACTACTATATATGACTGCAATGTGGCCCTTGATGAAAAGAAGTTCGACACCCCTGATGTATATAAAACCTTAAAGGAGGTGTTTGGATGTTTTTAACTGCTTTATAGGCAGAATTGAGCGGCTCCCTTAGGCTTTATTGTAAGCAGACTTTTTGATTGAATGTATTTAATATTTAGAATGCATATAGGAACTTTTCTATTTATCTACCCAGTCTAGGAACCAAATACGTTTGTACATTGAGGTTCCGCTGTATTCCCATGGACTGAAATGAACTGTACTGGTTGGTGGAAAAGCACAGGTCGGAGAGGACGGGCAAAGAAGGAGGAGACTGAGTGAACTTCCGAGGGGGGTATGCAGGGACCGAGGTCAAACTGAGGGGAAAAAAGGAAGCGGAGAAGAGAGAGCGAGGGAGGGAGGTTCAGTACTTCCTCAACTCGACATCATCCGGCGGGCTTGGATCCACTTTTCTCTTGCCCACATCTTTCCAGTTGGTGCTCAGGACCGTGCCATGTGACTCCGTCTGCAGGAAAAAAAAAGGCACAGCAGGAAAAAAATCACTGCAGTGGAATGCGCTATTTCATTAGCAATCTGGTTATGCAACACCTTCGCTCTGCTTTAAAACGCTCACAGCTTAGATTAGTTGACGACAGCAGTACTGGTTTTATTCATTAAAAAAAAAAGGAACACTTAAGGGCTCAACCCGACTCAGAAGATCCAGTCGGCCTGACAGTCAGCACTTCACGCTGATGAATTGCCTCATGGGAAAAAAGACCAAAAGTTTGCCTTCCAAAAACTTTGTATACAAGAAAAAAGTGTACACTGCGTGTTTTCACCCAGAAAGAACTTTATCAAACATGTCTAGCTGTGAGAAATGCATCTTAATCGCTGTTCTTCATCATCTCACATAAATTTACAAAACCCAAAACCAGTGAAGTTGGCTTGTTGTGTAAATGGTAAATAAAAACAGAATACAATGATTTGCAAATCCTTTTCAACCTATTTTCCATTGAATAGACTGCAAAGACAAGATATTTAACGTTCAAACTGGAAAACGTTATTTTTTGCAAATATTAGCTCATTTGGAATTTGATGCCTGCAACATGTTTCAAAAAATCTGGCACAAGTGGCAAAAAAGACTGAGAAAGTTGGGGAATGCTCATCAAGCACTTATTTGGAGCATCCCACAGGTCAACGGGCTGATTGGGAACAGGTGGGTGCCATGATTGGGTATAAAAGCAGCTTCCATTAAAAATGCTCAGTCATTCACAAACAAGGACGGGGCGAGGGTCACCACTTTGTGAACAAATATGTGAGCAACTTGTCGAACAGTTTAAGAAAAACATTTCTCAATGAGCTAGTGCAAGGAATTTAGGGATTTCACCATCTACGGTCCGTAATATCATCAAAAGGTTCAGAGAATCTGGAGAAATCACTGCACGCAAGCGATGATATTACGGACCGTCGATCCCTCAGGCGGTACTGCATCAAAAAGCGACATCAGTGTGTAAAGGATATCACCACATGGGCTCAAAAACACTTCAGAAAAACACTGTCAGTAACTACAGTTCATCTCTACATCTGTAAGTGCAAGTTAAAACTCTACTATGCAAAGCCAAATCTATTTATCAACAACACCCAGAAACGCCGCTGGCTTTGCTGGGCCTGAGCTCATCTAAGATGGACTGATGTAAAGTGGAAAAGTGTTCTGTGGTCTGACAAGTTCACATTTCAAATTGTTTTTGGAAACTGTGGACGTCGAGGAAAAGAACCATCCGGATTGTTATATGCGCAAAGTTTAAAAGCCAGCATCTGTGGTGGTATGGGGGTGTATTAGTGTCCAAGACATGGGTAACTTATACATCTGTGAAGGCACCATTAATGCTGAAAGGTACATACAGCTTTTGGAGCAACATATATTGCCATCCAAGCAATGTTATCATGGACGCCCCTGCTTATTTCAGCAAGACAATGCCAAACCACGTGTTACAACAGCGTGGCTTCATAGTAAAAGAGTGCGGGTACTAGACTGGACCGCCTGTGGTCCAGACCGGTCTTCCATGGAAAATGTGTGGCGCATTATGAAGCCTAAAATACCACAACGGAGACCCCTGGACTGTTGAACAACTTAAGCTGTACATCAAGCAAGAATGGGAAATAATTCCACCTGAAAAGCTTCAAAAATTGGTCTCCTCAGTTCCCAAACGTTTACGGAGTGTTGTTAAAAGGAAAGGCCATGGAACAGTGTGGTAAAAATGCCCCTTTTTTGCAATGTGTTGCTGCCATTAAATTCTAAGTTAATGATTATTTGCAAAAAAAATTATGTTTCTCAGTTTGAACATTAAATATTTTGTCTTTGCAGTCTATTTAATAGAATATAAGCTGAAAAGGCTTTGCAAAATATTGTATTGTTTTTATTTACGAATTACACAACGTGCCAACGGCAGCACGGTGGAAGAGGAGTTAGTGTGTCTGCCTCACAATACGAAGGTCCCGAGTAGTCGTGAGTTCATTCCCGGGCTCAGGATCTTTCTGTGTGGAGTTTGCATGTTCTCCCCGTGACTGCGTGGGTTCCCTCCGGGAACTCCGGCTTCCTCCCACCTCCAAAGACATGCACCTGGTGATAGGTTGATTGGCAACACTAAATTGGCCCTAGTGTGTGAATGTTGTCTGTCTATCTGTGTTGGCCCTGCGATGAGGTGGCGACTTGTCCAGGGTGTACCCCGCCTTCCGCCCGATTGTAGCTGAGATAGGCTCCAGCACCCCCCACGGCCCCGAAGGGAATAAATAAATAAATAAATGATAAATGGGTTGTACTTGTATAGCGCTTTTCTACCTTCAAGGTACTCAAAGCGCTTTGACACTACTTCCACATTTACCCATTCACACACACATTCACACACTGATTGAGGGAGCTGCCATGCAAGGCGCTAACCAGCACCCATCAGGAGCAAGGGTGAAGTGTCTTGCTCAGGACACAACGGACATGACGAGGTTGGTACTAGGTGGGGATTGAACCAGGGACCCTCGGGTCGCGCACGGCCATTCTTCCACTGCGCCACGCCGTCCCAAATGATAAATGGGTTGTACTTGTATAGCGCTTTTCTACCTTCAAGGTACTCAAAGCGCTTTGACACTACTTCCACATTTACCCATTCACACACACATTCACACACTGATGGAGGGAGCTGCCATGCAAGGCGCTAACCAGCACCCATCAGGAGCAAGGGTGAAGTGTCTTGCTCAGGACACAACGGACATGACGAGGTTGGGACTAGGTGGGGATTGAACCAGGGACCCTCGGGTCGCGCACGGCCATTCTTCCACTGCGCCATGGATGGACAACGTGCCAACTTCACTGGTTTAGGGTTTTGTAGTATGAAAAAAAAAAAAAAGTAGAGTAATATATATTGCCTAATGAGGGCTCTAAAGTGAAAAGCATGGAGAGTCACACTCACAAAAGACTTGTTCATGGCACGTCTGATCTCGTCTGAACCATCGGTGTAGATCTGCTGGAAGACCTTGTTGAGGGCAGCGTCTCCCTCCAGCTTCTCGTTCTTCTCCTCCTCGCTAATGTCCCCCACGATTTTGTCCCATTTGCGGCCGTGTTGGGACGATGTCGGGTACTCGTCTGTTGAGGAACACATTTGTTGTTAAGGAGTGAATATTCAGCACTCCTCCACCTTCCAACCTGGGCCGCCGCTCTCTATAAGCAGATCACAGAGGGCCTCACCATTTGTGTAGCAGGGATGTCCCCATCAACATCTTTGGTCCCCATTTGATACGTTTTATAGCAAGTATACACAATAACACATTTATATAAAGTGTATCTTATTAAACTTACTGTTGTATTACATTTGTGGCAGTAAACTCTACTGACAATATCTTCAACAAAAATAGTGGCAAGTGCACGGTAACTAAACAAAATGAAACAATTGGCTCTCTTTTGGTATCCTGAGACTTACTAGATTAGATTGGCAAAAATGTAAAAAAAAATATTTGGTAATAAGAAAAAGAAAAATATCGATTTAATCATAATAATATTTATATACTGATACTACGCTAGGTATAAACACAATACTCTTTCTTCTTTCTGTCCCCTCCTGCTCTGCTCCGGCAGCGCCAAACATTAAATATATCCATTTAGTAATGTCAAATACAACAAGAGAAATATCCCAGACGTCTCTTTTGTAATGCAAATCAAAACCAGTGAAGTTGGCACCTTGGGTAAGTCGTAAATAAAAACAGAATACAAGGATTTGCAAATCCTTTTCAACTTATATTCAGGGACATATTTCCTGAGTTTATAAACATAATATACATTTAAAAAAAACGAAAGAAGATTTTGTGTATCGACTAGATACGCTACTGTACTTGGTATCATTACAGTGTAAATCCACCAAAGCCGTTCGTTTACATTTTGACGCCGGTGAGCTACGGTGTGTAGTGAAGCATGTTTAGCTATTCCTCGTCCCGCAGGGATGATACTTGTAAGAACCTTACTTTATTTGTTGCCATGGAGACAAGGATTAGTGATTTAGAAGTGGCTGAAACACTGCCGACTGGGGCTGGACTTTAGCCGCTAGTTAGCTCGCCATGACTTAAAGCACCTCTTCCGGTGGGCGTTTCAGTGTTATAACTTCACCTTTATCTTTACTTTTTAAGCCAAAATGCGTTCTCCCTTTTCTGGCTACACACTGTGTCTGCTTGTAAGTAATCCGTGATTGTGCGCTGCCGAACATGCTCCTCTGCTCGTAAACCAGCAATGACACGACTTGACGATGATAGGGGCGCGTTGGGGGGGGATGGTGGCGGACCGGTACTATTTAGAGGCCGTATAGTACCGAATATGATTCATTAGTATCGCGGTACTCTACTAATACCGGTATACCGTACACCCCTAGTTTGTAGTAATAAATATGATTAGAACTAGAGATGTCCGATAATATCGGCAGTCCGATATTATCGGCCGATAAATGCTTTAAAATGTAATATCGGAAATTATCGGTATCGGTTTCAAAAAGTAAAATTTATGACTTTTTAAAACGCCGCTGTACGGAGCGGTACACGGACGTAGGGAGAAGTACAGAGCGCCAATAAACCTTAAAGGCACTGCCTTTGCGTGCCGGCCCAATCGCATAATATCTACGGCTTTTCACACACACAAGTGAATGCAAGGCATACTTGGTCAACAGCCATACAGGTCACACTGAGGGTGGCCGTATAAACAACTTTAACACTGTTACAAATATGCGCCACACTGTGAACCCACACCAAACAAGAATGACAAACACATTTCGGGAGAACATCGACACCGTAATACAACATAAACCCAACAGAAGAAATACCCAGAACCCCTTGCAGCATGTCCCAAATTCCAAGCTGCTGTTTTGAGGCATGTTAAAAAAAATAATGCACTTTGTGACTTCAATAATAAATATGACAGTGCCATGTTGGCATTTTTTTGTTCCATAACTTGAGTTGATTTATTTTGGAAAACCTTGTTACATTGTTTAATGCATCCAGCGGGGCATCACAACAAAATTAGGCATAATAATGTGTTAATTCCACGACTGTATATATCGGTAGATATCGGAATCGGTAATTAAGAGTTGGACAATATCGGAATATCGGAAAAAAAGCCATTATCGGACATCTCTAATTAGAACCCAATGTTTGTGTTCAATTCCAGTAAGTGTGTTTTTACAGAGTCTTTTTTTGTTTTGGACAATTCCACAATAACTTCGTACCATAAGATATTGATAGTTACATTTCTGTTTTAACGTTAAAATTGTTATTTTGTCCATCCATCAATCCATTTTTCTACCGCTTGTCCCCAGAACAAACAAAAAAAACACTGAAGTTTCAGTACAAAACATGCCTCAAACTAAATTTAAGTTTGATTAAATAAGACCACAAAATAATTTTATATCATTATAGCATTAAAAGATTACTGTTGGTACAAAATGCGGCTGCTAGACTTTTGACAAGAACAAGAAAGTTTGATCATATTACGCCTATACTGGCTCACCTGCACTGGCTTCCTGTGCACTTAAGATGTGACGACTTACATATAAAATACTACCGTATTTTTCGGACTATAAGTCGCAGTTTTTTTGGCCGGAGGTGCGACTTATACTCAGGAGCGACTTATGTGTGAAATTATTAACACATTAGCGTAAAATATCAAATAATATTATTTAGCTCATTCACGTAAGAGACTAGACGTATAAGATTTCATGGGATTTAGCGATTAGGAGTGACAGATTGTTTGGTAAACGTATAGCATGTTCTATATGTTATAGTTATTTGAATGACTCTTACCATAATATGTTACGTTAACATACCAGGCACGTTCTCAGTTGGTTATTTATGCCTCATATAACGTACACTTATTCAGCCCGTTGTTCACTATTCTTTATTTATTTTAAATTGCCTTTCAAATGTCTATTCTTGGTGTTAGGATTTATCAAATAAATTTCCCCCTAAAAAATGCGACTTATACTCCAGTGCAACTTATATATGTTTTTTCCTTCTTTATTATGCATTTTCGGCCGGTGCGACTTATACTCCGGAGCGACTTATACTCCGGAGCGACTTGTACTCCGAAAAATACGGTACACGGTCTATCTCCATCCTATCTTGCCAATTGTATTGTACCATATGTCCCGGCAAGAAATCTACGTTTATAGACTCCGGCTTATTAGTGATTCCCAGAGCCCAAAAAAGTCTGCGGGCTATAGAGCGTTTTCTATTCGGGCTCCAGTACTCTGGAATGCCCTCCCGGTAACAGTTAGAGATGCTACCTCAGTAGAAGCATTTAAGTCCCATCTTAAAACTCATTTGTATACTCTAGCCTTTTTAGACCAATTGATCTGCCGTTTCTTTGCTCCCCCCCCCTCCCTTGTGGAGGTCCAGTGGCCATGGATGAAGTGCTGGCTGTCCAGAGTCGGGACCCGGGGTGGACCGCTCGCCTGTGCATCGGTTGGGGACATCTCTGCGCTGATGACCAGTCTCCGCTCGGGATGGTCTCCGGCTGGCCCCACTATGGACTGGACTCTCACTATTATGTTAGATCCACTATGGACTGGACTCTCACTATTCTGTTAGAACCACTATGGACTGGACTCTCACTATTATGATGGATCCACTATGGACTGGACTCTCACCATTATGTTAGATCCACTATGGACTGGACTCTCACACTATTATGTTAGATCCACTATGGACTGGACCCTCACACTATTATGTTAGATCCACTATGGACTGGACTCTCACTATTATGTTAGATCCACTATGGACTGGACTCTTACTATTATGTTAGATCCACTATGGACTAGACTCTCACTATTATGTTAGATCCACTATGGACTGGACTCTCACTATTATGTTAGATCCACTATGGACTGGATTCTCACCCTTATGTTAGATCCACTATGGACTAGACTCTCACAATATTATGTTAGATCCACTATGGACTGGACTCTCACTATTATGTTGGATCCACTATGGACTGGACTCTCACTATTATGTTAGATCCACTATGGACTGGACTCTCACTATTATGTTAGATCCACTATGGACTGGACTCTCACTATTATGTTAGATCCACTATGGACTGGACTCTCACTATTATGTTAGATCCACTATGGACTGGACTCTCACCCTTATGTTAGATCCACTATGGACTAGACCAGGGGTCGGCAACCCGCGGCTCCGGAGCCGCATGCGGCTCTTTGATCGCTCTGATGCGGCTCAGCAGCTTACTTGCTGAACCCCCCAATTTTCCCGTGAGACTTCCAGATTTCAGTGCCTCTCGCAGAAAATTCCCGGGATTTATATTTACCGATTTTCACCCTTATAGCTATAATAAGGGTGTGCCATGATGGTACAACATTTGGCGCTCTCTACAATCTGTATTAACAGCGTGCCAGCCCAACACTTGTTATACAATATACATCTTCTGCTTGCACACGTATGTGACAGCAAGGCATACATTGTCAACAGCCACACAGGTTACACTGACGGCGACCATATAAAACAACTTTAACACTCTTACTAATAATGCGCCACACTTTGAACCAAAACCAAACAAGAATGACAAACACATTTCGGGAGAACATCTGCACCTTAACACAACATAAACACAACAGAACAAACACCCAGAATCCCATGCAGCCCTGACTCTTCCGGGCTACATTATACACCCCTGCTACCACCAAACCCCGCCCCCACCCCAACCCTGCTCCCTCACACATCAACCCCCCCCTCTGTGCGTCGGTTGAGGTGGGCGGGGTTTGGTTGCGGGGGTGTATAATGTGTCACGGAAGAGTAAGGGCTGCATGGGATTCTGGGTATTTGTCCTGTTGTGTTTATGTTGTGTTATGGTGCAGATGTTCTCCCGAAATGTGTTTGTCATTCTTGTTTGGTGTGGGTTCACAGTGTGGCGCATTATTAGTAAGAGTGTTATAGTTTTTTTTATACCGCCACCGTCAGTGTAACCTGTGTGGTTATTGACCAAGTAGGCCTTGCTGTCACTTACGTGAGCAAGCGGAAACACCATACAACGTGTGGCTGGTCAGGCACGCTGGTTGTAGTGGGTGCCATATGCTGTACCATCACGGCACGCATGACGCTTACAAGCGCCAATAATTTTAAACCCGCGTGCCGCACCAGCTTTCAAATTCCAGATAAAGGTGTGGGTAGCGTGTCTGAGACCCCTGATTTATACATAGCACAAAGCCAAAAAAAACTTTGTATGCAGTGTTATTTCATTTCAAATTTCAAAAAAATTATGCGGCTCCCATTATTTTCTATAATTTGCGAAACTGGTCAAAATGGCTCTTTGACTGGTAAAGGTTGCCGACCCCTGGACTAGACTCTCACAATATTATGTTAGATCCACTATGGACTGGACTCTCACTATTATGTTGGATCCACTATGGACTGGACTCTCACTATTATGTTAGATCCACTATGGACTGGACTCTCACTATTATGTTAGATCCACTATGGACTGGACTCTCACTATTATGTTAGATCCACTATGGACTGGACTCTCACTATTATGTTAGATCCACTATGGACTGGACTCTCACTATTATGTTAGATCCACTATGGACTGGACTCTCACACTATTATGTTAGATCCACTATGGACTGGACTCTCACAATATTATACTAGACCCACTCGACGTCCATTGCACCTGGTCTCCCCTGGGGGTTTCTCATAGTCATTCTCGTTGACATCCCACTGGGTTGTGAGTTTTTCCTTGCCCTTATGTGGGCTCTGTACCGAGGATGTCATTGTGGCTTGTGCAGCCCTTTGAGACACTTGTGATTTAGGCCTATATAAATAAACATTGATTGATATAAAAAAATGTCAACACATTTTGCCTGAGGGGGCCTTGTTCTCAATTAATGTTTTGTATAAAACATAACACGTTTTTGAATACCGTATTTTCCGCACTATAAGGCGCACCGGATTATAAGGCGCACCTTCAATGAATGGCCTATTCTAAAACGTTGTTCATATACAAACCCCGTTTCCATATGAGTTGGGAAATTGTGTTAGATGTAAATATAAACGGAATACAATGATTTGCAAATCCTTTTCAACCCATATTCAATTGAATGCACTACAAAGACAACATAGTTTATTTTTTTTCCCACAAATAATAATTAACTTAGAATTTCATGGCTGCAACACGTGCCAAAGTAGTTGGGAAAGGGCATGTTCACCACTGTGTTACATGGCCTTTCCTTTTAACAACACTCAGTAAACGTTTGGGAACTGAGGAGACACATTTTTGAAGCTTCTCAGGTGGAATTCTTTCCCATTCTTGCTTGATGTACAGCTTAAGTTGTTCAACAGTCCGGGGGTCTCTGTTGTGGTATTTATTTTAGGCTTCATAATGCGCCACACATTTTCAATGGGAGACAGGTCTGGACTACAGGCAGGCCAGTCTAGTACCCGCACTCTTTTACTATGAAGCCACGTTGATGTAACACGTGGCTTGGCATTGTCTTACTGAAATAAGCAGGGGCGTCCATGGTAACGTTGCTTGGATGGCAACATATGTTGCTCCAAAACCTGTATGTACCTTTCAGCATTAATGGCAAATGTGTAAGTTACCCATGTCTTGGGCACTAATACACCCCCACACCATGGCTTTTCAACTTTGCGCCTATAACAATCCGGATGGTTCTTTTCCTCTTTGGTCCGGAGGACACAATGTCCACAGTTTCCAAACACAATTTGATATGAGGACTCGTCAGACCACAGAACACTTTTCCACTTTGTATGAGTCCATCTTAGATGAGCTCAGGCCCAGCGAAGCTGACGACGTTTCTGGGTGTTGTTGATAAACTGTTTTCGCCTTGCATAGGAGAGTTTTAACTTGCACTTACAGATGTAGCGACCAACTGTAGTTACTGACAGTGGGTTTCTGAAGTGTTCCTGAGCCCATGTAGTGATATCCTTTACACACTGATGTCGCTTGTTGATGCAGTACAGCCTGAGGGATCGAAGGTCATGGGCTTAGCTGCTTACGTGCAGTGATTTCTCCAGATTCTCTGAACCCTTTGATGATATTACGGACCGTAGATGGTGAAATCCCTAAATTCCTTGCAATAGCTGGTTGAAAAAGGTTTTTCTTAAACTGTTCAAAAATTTGCTCACGCATTTGTTGACAAAGAGGTGACCCTCGTCCCATCATTGTTTGTGAATGACTGAGCATTTCATGGAATCTACTTTTATACCCAATCATGGCACCCACCTGTTCCCAATTAGCCTGTTCACCTGTGGGATGTTCCAAATAAGTGTTTGATGAGCATTCCTCAGCTTTATCAGTATTTATTGCCACCTTTCCCAACTTCTTTGTCACGTGTTGCTGGCATCAAATTGTAAAATTAATGATTTGCACAAAAAAAAAAGTTTATCAGTTTGAACATCAAATATGTTGTCTTTGTAGCATATTCAACTGAATATGGGTTGAAAATGATTTGCAAATCATTGTATTCCGTTTATATTTACATCTAACACAATTTCCCAACTCATATGGAAACGGGGTTTGTATAAGGCGCACCGCATTATAAGGCGCATAGAATAGACGCTACAGTAGAGGCTGGGGTTATGTTATGCATCCCGTAGTTGCGAGACCTGTTGTGGCTCAATATTGGTCCATATATAAGGCGCACCGGATTATAAGGCGCACTGTCAGCTTTTGTGATCATTGGAGGCTTTTAGGTGCGCCTTATAGTGCGGAAAATACGGTACACATTAAGAACAGTTTGAAGCTGTATGAGATGTCAGCTAAACAATTTTGTTTCGGACAAATTTTTTTTTTTACATTGCTTTTCAATGGAGGGATCACATCCTTTCATTTCTGCATTTCCTTGCAATAAGCGATGAAGGGGGAAGGGTGATACATGTAATCCAGACGCAGATTTGCATAAATAAAGCGGCAAACAAGCGGCAGACATATTGGGGCCAAGTGTGGACATACGGCACTGTGATCTCACAATATTGGATGTCAAGGCTTGTGTTCAAAAGGGACACAAGTAAACAGGAAGCTTGAGTTTGAGCTGGTTGAATGCAACGGATAGTTTGATTGCATGCTTATATAAAGTCATTAATCCCGTCGGCGGCGGAGCATGTGGGCTAAAATATTGAGTCACATTGAGCTGTCAGAACGCTGCCTTTTTGTCCGTATTTTGGCTGTCACACTACTGAAAAGACCGTTTGAGAGCTGGACTGCCTACTTTCATTTCGGTGATTTTTTTTTTTTTTGCACTGTGAGAGAATGAAGACGTGGGTTTAAGGCAGGTTGATAAATGCAGAAACTATGGACTGACTGGGATTGAAGTGTTTGATGTTGGATTCCTGTCCCTCTCCCTCCAGATTCTCCCATCGGATGGCCTCGGTCTTCTTCATCTTCATCTCCACCTGACCAGACAAGCGGGAGGGAAGAAAGGAGACAACGTGAAACAAAATGTTTTTCTTTGGTGCGTGGGGGACAAAAATAGCATTTCTAATAAAAGTGACATCTTGAAGGCACGGGACATCAGATCATTACTGGGGCCAGAGAGGACCGTCTGTTCTCTGCTGACGACTCAGACCGTGCGGGAAGGAGACGTCGGGGATAGACGAGGGCACGGCTCAATCTCGTACTTCACCGACAGACACAGTGCACTAACGAGATGCCTGTCAGCCAGAGGGCCAGTGTGAGCGATGGAATGAGCAGGGTGTGGCGGGAGCATCTGATTCCAATCATTACATCGGGAAAACAAGGGAGAGGCGGAACACAATGCGGCCGACACTGGCATGGACGTGCATTTAGAGTTGAGCTGCATTGACAGGGCACATACATGAAGTTTGGTTCTTTTATGAATTTTTTATGGGTCTACTTAAAATGTGACTTGGTCAAAAGTATACATACAGCAATGTTAATATTTGCTTACATGTCCCTTGACAAGTTTCACTGCAATAAGGCGCTTTTGGTAGCCTGTGGAGGGGGGGCGTGGCCTGCGGGCCTGCAGCGGAATAATCGGATAAAAGAGACCAACTACATTTCTATCCTTTCCAGTATTTTATTGAAAAAAAAAAAACAGCATAATGGCATCATACTTATTTTGATTATTGTTTCTCAGCTGTTTGTAAATGTTGCAGTTTATACATTTTTTTTTATAAAAAAATAAAAATAAAAATAAAAGGTTGCCTATGCGGATGCGCATAGCATAGATCAGCGTTTCTCAAAGTGTGGGGCGCGCCCCACTGGTGGGGAATAGAGACATGACAGGTGGGGCGCGAGGAACGGGAGGAAATTTCACTTTAATTTTTTTTTTTATTATTATATTCTTAGATTTTTTTTTTTTACTATGCTTTCATTTTCTATACACACTGTAAATCACTTTGTGATTCTGTCTGTGGAATCCGCTATATAAATAAATGTAAATTACTTATTTTTCCTGTAGGCTTTAAATTTCTAGGTAGGAGCGAAAGTTTGACAGACATAGCAACAGTAACTAATGGGGGCGGGGCTAAGCGGAACAAACTTTCGTGCGGATGGGGAGCAGGCTAATGTGTGGACCACAATTACACAAAATGGATACATTTGTGACTCGCACCTCAAAGGTCGTCGAGCTTGAGCCAGCGCCTGCAGAGAAATAAAAATCTGACGGGCACACACTGTGTCATTCACCGGGAAGCACTCGCGTCAAGGCAGCTCAGCCCTGAACTCAATGAGGTTTTAACAGATGTTGTGAGCGCGGTAAATTTGATCAAAACACGACCACTGAAAGCGCGACTGTTCTCTGCACTGTGTGAGGAAATGGGAGCTGATCATACAGCCGTGCTGTTTCACAGTGAAGCGAATTGGCTCTCCCGGGGCAAAGTGCTGTCACTGCCCTGTCTTGCCAAATGCATAGCTCCTCCTTTTTTTTTTTTTTGCAAAGAATGCAAAGTGGCACTTTTATTTTATTTATTATTGAACTTGATGCAAGTTATTTGATTTATTATTGAACTTGATGCAAGTTATAACACTTTTGATTTATTATTGAACTTGATGCAAGTTATAACACTTTTGTTTTATTTATTGAACTTGATGCAAGTTATTTTATTTATTATTGAACTTGATGGAAGTTATACCACAGCTGCAAAGTTATTTTATTTATTATTGAACTTGATGTTATTTTATGTTATTGAGTTTGAATGTATACAACTTGATGTTACTTGATGTTCAATAAATTTGAAAATGTTAAGCTTGGCATTAGAGTTCTGTTGGGGAGATGGGGGCAGGTGGGGCTTGAAAACTCCCCCTTGTCCAAAGTGGGGGATGACAAAAAAAGTTTGAGAACCACTGGCATAGATACAACGAATCGATGACTAAATTAATCGCCAACTATTTTTATTATCGATTTTAATTGATTAGTTGTTGCAGCCCTAATTTTAACCCTGAACCGGGCTCTCATGTCGGTACTTGGTGGTCCGAAGAACCCCCTGGAGGGTAACCTCCACAAATAGTGGATACCGGCTGCTGCTTATATAGGGCGACAGGTGATTAGATAACACGGCCCATCTGGGCCATCGACGCACCTGTCGCTGACTTCGAGGCCGTTCCTGGCACACCCCGTTCCGTTGCAGGCCCGCAGGCCACGCCCTCCTCCACATAGCCATTCACAGGCTCCTGGCAAGCTTCTGGTTGAGATTTTGACCACTCCTCTTGACAAAATTGGTGCAGCTCAGCTAAATGTGTTGGTTTTTTGACATGGACTTGTTTCTTCAGCATGTTTAAGTCAGGACTTTGGGAAGGCCATTCTAAAACCTTAATTCTAGCCTGATTTAGCCATTCCTTTACCACTTTTGACGTGTGTGTGTTTGGGGTCATTGGGTCACTTACCCCTCATACTGCTGCCATACTAGTCCATAGCCTGGTCACCTCTCGCCTGGACTACTGCAACTCTCTCCTGTTTGGTCTCCCTCACAAGTCACTTCACAAACTTCAGCTTCTCCAGAACTCTGCAGCCCGGATAATCACCAGAACCCCTTCAATCCAGCACATCACCCCTGTTCTGCAGCAACTCCACTGGCTACCCATCAAACATCACATCCACTTTAAAATAATTCTCCTCACTTTCAAAGGCATCCATAACCTCTCTCCATCATATCTCTCTGACCTGATCCATGTCGCCACGCCCCCACGTTCCCTAAGATCCTCTTCATCCATTCATCTCACTGTCCCTTTATTTAAACTGTCCACCATGGGTGCCTGAGCTTTCAGCCGCTCTGCCCCACATCTTTGGAACTCTTTACCACCAGACCTTCCCAACTTAGATTCAATATCCCTCTTTAAATCAAGACTCAAAACACACCTATTCCTGACTGCTTATTCATTGTAATCATCTTTTCTTTTCTCTTTGTTGTTGTTGTTTTTTTATCCAATTTGACTTTATTGTTGTGATTTTGTACGGTGTCCCTGAGTGCCCAGAAAGGTGCCTTATAAATAAAATGTATTATTATTATTATTAATATTATTGTCCTGTTGGAACACCCAATTGCGCGCAAGACCCAACCTCCGGGCTGATGATTTTAGGTTGTCCTGAAGAATTTGGAGGTAATCCTCCTTTTTCATTGTCCCATTTACTCTCTGTAAAGCACCAGTTCCATTGGCAGCAAAACAGGCCCATAGCATAATACTACCACCACCATGCTTGACGGTAGGTATGGTGTTCCTGGGATTAAAGGGCTCACTTTTTGTCCTCCAAACATATTGCTGGGTATTGTGTTCAAACAGCTCCATTTTTGTTTCATCTGACCACAGAACTTTCCTCCAGAAAGTCTTATCTTTGTCCATGTGATGTCAATGGCTAAATCAGGCTAGAATGAAAGTTTTAGAATGGCCTCTCCAAAGTGTTGACTTAAACATGTGGACAATACTGAAGAAACAAGTCAATGTCAGAAAACCAACGCATTTAGCTGAACTGCACCATATTTGTCAAGAGGAGTGGTCAAAAATTCAAGCAGAAGCTTGTGGATGGCTACCAAAAGCGCCTAATTGTAGTGAAACTTGCCAAGGGACATGTAAGCAAATATTAACATTGCTGTATGTATACTTTTGACCAAGTCACATTTTCAGTAGACCCATAATAAATTCATAAAAGAACCAAACTTCATGAATGTTTTTTTTGTGACCAACAAGTATGTGCTCCAATCACTCTATCACAAAAAAATAAGAGTTGTAGAAATGATTGGAAACTCAAGACAGCCATGACATTATGTTCTTTACAAGTGTATATAAACTTTTGACCACGACTGTACCAGAAAGGCACGCAATCTGCAGCCCATTGTAACCAATCCCCCACCACCACTACTGTGCTGCCACCACCCATTAACGACGCGTGTATCCGTGTGCATGTGAAAGGCAGCGCTGGTTATGTCGGTGAAATTAGGGAACATTTCTGCTCCGCTGGGCAATGCGATGCTTCATTTATGAGGGCCGGGATTGGAGCGGGAACCGGAGGTGGACGACATTAGTGATATGAGGCAAGAGTGGCAAAGAGTGCAGCGAGGGGTGAGGGAAGCAGAAGAGGACCGACACTAATCTTTTGTGTCAAACGACCAACGTTTCTGCTACCTAATGAATTACTTTTGTGTTTTAAGATCGACTAAAGGGCCACAATTTGATGCATCCATGCAGAAACAAAATTAACTCTGGGTCTCACCTACAGTAGGAAGGGCCGTAAAACACTAAGTACAGTATTTTTCGGACTATAAGTCGCAGTTTTTTTCATAGTTTGGCCGGGCTCCAGTGCGACTTATATATGTTTTTTCCTTTTTTATTATGCATTTTCGGCAGGTGCGACTTATACTCCGGTGCGACTTATACTCCAAAAAATACTGTAAGTTTAAAAAAAAAAGAATGGTCCAGATTAGTGTTGTCCCGATACCAATATTTTGGTACTGGTATCAAAATGTATTTTGATACTTTTCGATACTTAAAGGGTACCATAAAAAATTACATTATTGGTTTAATTTTTTGTGATAGAGTGATTGGAGCACATCATCTGACATCTCCTTCTGGAGGAAAGTTCTGTGGTCAGATGAAACAAAAATTGAACTGTTTGGCCACAATACCCAGCAATATGTTTGGAGGAGAAAAGGTGAGGTCTTTAATCCCAAAAACACCATTCCTACCGTCAAGCATGGTGGTGGTAGTATTATGCTCTGGGCCTGTTTTGCTGCCAATGGAACTGGTGCTTTACGGAGAATAAATGGGACAATGAAGAAGAAGGATATCCTCCAAATTCTTCAGGACAACCTAAAATCATCAGCCCGGAGGTTGGGCCTTGGGCGCAATTGGGTGTTCCAACTGTCACGTGTTGGTGGTGACGAACCCCAAGATGCAGAGATGGCAGGCTTGGTGCAGGAAAACATGATTTAATGTCCAACATAAAAGGTAAAACACAAACCAGAAACTAGGAGACAGGAAACAGGATACCAGGAAAACAGGAAATGAGGAACTAGAAGACAGCTCACAGCATACAGGAAACGGCTAACAGCTATCCGGATTCAGCATACAGGTAGTAGCTACAGCTACAACGACAGGTATTAATACTCCAGCACTGACTGGAGGGTAGGGCAGGTCTAAATAGCAGCCGGTTGATTGGCACCAGGTGTCAATCAGCCGCAGCTGAGGGGAAACAGCGCTCAGGGAGAAAAGCAGGAAACTGAACCAAAATAAGAGCGCTGACAGGAAATAAACAAACAGAGGAAAAAACAAAACATAACCAAACTGTCAGTGACAAACCTGACACCAACAGGACAATGACCCCAAACACACGTCAAAAGTGGTAAAGGAATGGCTAAATCAGGCTAGAATGAAGGTTTTAGAATGGCCTTCCCAAAGTCCTGACTTAAACGTGTGGACAATGCTGAAGAAACAAGTCCATGTCAGAAAACCAACAAATTTAGCTGAACTGCACCAATTTTGTCAAGAGGAGTGGTCAAAAATCCAACCAGAAGCATGTGGATGGCTACCAAAAGCGCCTTATTGCAGGTAAACTTGCCAAGGGACATGTAAGCAAATATTAACATTGCTGTACGTATACTTTTGACCCAGCACATTTGCTCACATAATAAATTCATAAAAGAACCAAACTTCATGAATGTTTTTTTTGTGACCAACAAGTATGTGCTCCAATCACTCTATCACAAAAACATAAATGGGAGAGAGAGTAAATGGGACAATGAAAAAGGAGGATTACCTCCAAATTCTTCAGGACAAGCTAAAATCATCAGCCCGGAGGTTGGGCCTTGGGCGCAGTTGGGTGTTCCAACAGGACAATGACCCCAAACACACGTCAAAAGTGGTAAAGGAATGGCTAAAACAGGCTCGAATTTGGGTTTTAAAATGGCCTTCCCAAAGTCCTGACTTAAAGGGGAACATTATCACCAGACCTATGTAAGCGTCAATATATACCTTGATGTTGCAGAAAAAAGACCATATATTTTTTTAACCGATTTCCGAACTCTAAATGGGTGAATTTTGGCGAATTAAACACCTTTTTATTATTCGCTCTCAGAGCGATAACGTCACAACGTGACGTCACATCGGGAAGCAATCCGCCATTTTCTCAAACACCGAGTCAAATCAGCTGTTATTTTCCGTTTTTTCGACTGTTTTCCGTACCTTGGAGACATCATGCCTCGTCGGTGTGTTGTCGGAGGGTGTAACAACACGAACAGGGACGGATTCAAGTTGCACCAGTGGCCCAAAGATGCGAAAGTGGCAAGAAATTGGACGTTTGTTCCGCACACTTTACCGACGAAAGCTATGCTACGACAGAGATGGCAAGAATGTGTGGATATCCTGCGACACTCAAAGCAGATGCATTTCCAACGATAAAGTCAAAGAAATCTGCCGCCAGACCCCCATTGAATCTACCAGGGTGTGTGAGCAATTCAGGGACAAAGGACCTCGGTAGCACGGCAAGCAATGGCGGCAGTTTGTTCCCGCAGACGAGCGAGCTAAACCCCCTGGATGTCTTGGCTCACACCGTCCCTTATGCCACCGAAGATGATCAAGAGAAGAATATCGACCCTAGCTTCCCTGGCCTGCTGACATCAACTCCAAAACTGGACAGATCAGCTTTCAGGAAAAGAGAGCGGATGAGGGTATGTCTACAGAATATATTAATTGATGAAAATTGGGCTGTCTGCACTCTCAAAGTGCATGTTGTTGCCAAATGTATTTCATATGCTGTAAACCTAGTTCATAGTTGTTAGTTTCCTTTAATGCCAAACAAACACATACCAATCGTTGGTTAGAAGGCGATCGCCGAATTCGTCCTCGCTTTCTCCCGTGTCGCTGGCTGTCGTGTCGTCTTCGTCGGTTTCACTTGCATACGGTTCAAACCGATATGGATCAATAGCTTCAGTTTCTCCTTCAATTTCGTTTTCACTACCTGCCTCCACACTACAACCATCCGTTTCAATACATGCGTAATCTGTTGAATCGCTTAAGCCGCTGAAATACGAGTCTGAATCCGAGCTAATGTCGCTATAGCTTGCTGTTCTAACCGCCATGTTTGTTTGTGTTGGTATCACTGTGTGACGTCACAGGAAAATGGACGGGTATATATAACGATGGTTAAAATCAGGCACTTTGAAGCTTTTTGTAGGGAGCCTAAATGCTGTTTAAGTTAATTTACATTTTTATGGAAGGTGCTTTATGTTTATTCAGCCAAAATGGGACTATTTACTTTATTTGCATGTTTAGAATAATTATTACATTTGTCTAAATAGTTTGATGACATAACCGTGTAAATTGCATATATGGCGGAAGGATCTGTGTGGTAGGTTGGTTTTTGGACACAGTGCATTATGGGTAATGGCAGTCAGGTGCGAGGGAATTGAGCCACACAGTTTTTTGACCTCACTCTTACTTTTTCTTACTCTTGCTTTTTCTAACACCTACTGTAACAAACTCTCTATATTTTTGCCATTCATTTGTTCCCACATCGTTATTGTTTTACGTTTTTGAATTATTAAGTAAACGATACAAAACGAAGAGGAGCGTCTGGAGTTTTGTTTGTTGTCGCCGCAGCAAGCGGAGCAGGAGAAAGTAGAGAAGCGTCAAGCTAAAGGCTTCATTAGGAATCTACACTTTTTTTTAGGGATATTGCGTGATGGGTAAAATTTTGAAAAAAAACTTCGAAAAATAAAATAAGCCACTGGGAACTGATTTTTAATGGTTTTAACCCTTCTGAAATTGTGATAATGTTCCCCTTTAAACGCGTGGACTATGCTGAAGAAACAAGTCCATGTCAGAAAACCAACAAATTTAGCTGAACTGCACCAATTTTGTCAAGAAGAGTGATCAATAATTCAAGCGGAAGCTTGTGGATGGCTACCAAAAGCGCCTTATTGCGGTAAAACTTGCCAAGGGACATGTAAGCAAATATTAACATTGCTGTATGTATACTTTTGACCCATTTTCAGTAGACCCATAATAAATTCATAAAAGAACCAAACTTCATGAATGTTTTTTGTGACCAACAAATATGTGCTCCAATCACTTTATCACAAAAAAATAAGAGAAATGATTGCAAACTCAAGACAGCCATGACATTATGTTCTTTACAACTGTATTTGCATACACTTTGCCTGTATAAAACCTTATTAAAGCAAAAAACATGTTTACAAAGTCAGAAAAGATTCAGGTGACACAGAGGACGTGAAATATTTCCGCGGTGCTAAATGTGGCGCCCCTTGTGTGTGTTCGGTGTGAATCTGCTCGTGTGCGTGCTACTGGGCCATACAACATTAATCTGCTGCCACATCTGCGTTTCCTGGCTTTTAACGACATGGCAGGCCGACGCTGTGTGCATTTCCGTGTGCGTGACAGGCAACGCGGCGGCCCGTAAAGGGTTGTGACAGCAGAGCCACATGGAGGGCCACCACCATTAGGACCTCGGGGCCACACACACACACACAGGCAACCACGGACACACACATGCTATTTACAGAGGGGCAGTGGGGTCTCGTGTCACTTGTCAACAGCCCCCCCTCCCCTCCTAAGCATCTCTGTTTTTCAAAGCCCCTGCGAATTTCAAAACAGCCTCAGCTTGAAAGACGCACAAACGGATCTAAACATTCCCAACACTGACAGGCGTGGAAATTAAAGAGGGGCGACGCTACATTAGCTATTTGCGGAGAAAAGATGAGCTCGGAACTGAACGGTCGAATAAAAGCGGATTCAAAGCCGCGTCGAGTGTTTGTGGGGAACCGTGTACTGTACATGCACGCACATATAGCCGTCTGTTCTGATCAGACACAATGGTGTGTAATTGGCTCCCCGTTGTGGCGGTGACCCCTGCGGTTGGAATGTCTCTTGTGGCTGAGGACAGGAAGAGGTCATACTGACGATAATGTGCTGCCAATGACACACATGCAAAAAAAACAAAAAAACTTTGTGTAAAGATTACGGTTTGGCCTCTGCATTCTTATTTAAGTTGGCTTAGCCTTATGGGGGTTAATTTGTGTCTTTATGATGAAAGCTGTGTTGAAACTTTGCGAACTGAATTTTTTTTTTTTTTTTACATTCAAATAAGTTAAAGTTAAAAAAGTTAAAGTACCAATGATTGTCACACACACACTAGGTGTGGCGAAATTATTCTCTGCATTTGACCCATCACCCTTGATCACCCCCTGGGAGGTGAGGGGAGCAGTGGGCAGCAGCGGTGGCTGCGCCCGGGAATCATTTTGGTGATTTAACCCCCAATTCCAACCCTTGAGGCTGAGTGCCAAGCAGGGAGGTAATGGGTCCCATTTTTATAGTCTTTGGTATGACTTGGTATGCTGACAATTTAATTGAAAATTCCCAAAAAATTAATGTGTGGATTCAACTTATTCTTCTTCTCCAAATTTTGGCGCGCTCTACCTTCCACATTTTTCACCCGATTCAAACCGTTCCAACTTCAAACTGTTCAGCCTATTCAAGAATCGCAGGTTTTCCCTTGTCATAGTCCAAAAATTCCCAGATTTCCCAGAATTCCAGGACATTTTTCCCATTCAAAACGAATTAGCCATTTTTCAAACTTTCACCGTTTCCACATTTTTCAACCTATTCGAACCATTTCACCTTCAACACATTCCACCATTCTGGAAATTCAAACTATCATTTTTCCAAGTACCAAAAAATTCCAGGATTTTCCAGAATTCCTGCTTTTCCAAAGCCCTGTTTCCACCCTTTTTTCTGGAGACTACTCCTTCCACATTTTTCAACGCATTTCAACCGTTCCACCGTCAAAACATTCGTCTTAATCAGGACAAAAAACAAAGTTGTTTTTTGAACTGGAAAAATTCCCGGTTTTCCCGAAATTCCGTCATACCATTTTTCAATTCAACATATTACTACCGTATTTTCCGCACTATAAGGCGCACCTAAAAACCACACATTTTCTCAAAAGCTGACAGTGCGCCTTATAACCCGGTGCGCTTTATTACGATTCATTTTCATAAAGTTTCGATCTCGCAACTTCGGTAAACAGCCGCCATCTTTTTTCCCGGTAGAACAGGAAGCGCTTCTTCTTCTACGCAAGCAACCGCCAAGGAAAGCACCCGCCCCCATAGAACAGGAAGCGCTTCTTCTTCTACTGTAAGCAACCACCCGCCCCCGGAAGAAGAAGAAAAAACGCGCGGATATCACCGTACGTTTCATTTCCTGTTTACATCTGTAAAGACCACAAAATGGCTCCTACTAAGCGACAAGGATCCGGTTCATAAAAAGACGCAATCTCTCCATCCGCACACGGATTACTACCGTATTTCACAGCAACTGATATTCCTGTGAACCGCACTGTGGAACGGGAGCACGTACGGTGAATATTCGCACCACAGGGAATGAGAAGTCATCCTTCACTGTGGTTCTAGCTTGCCATGCTAACTTCCACCCATGGTGATATTCAAAAGGAAGACCTTGCCAAAAGAGACCTTTCCAGCCGGCGTCATCATAAAAGCTAACTCGAAGGGATGGATGGATGAAGAAAAGATGAGCGAGTGGTTAAGGGAAGTTTACGCGAAGAGGCCGGGTGGCTTTTTTCACACAGCTCCGAAGGCGAACACACCTTCACTAAGACGGGCAGACAGCGCCGGACGACATACGCCAACATTTGCCAGTGGATCGTAAATGCCTGGGCAGATATTTCGGTCACAACTGTGGTCCGAGCTTTCCGGAAGGCAGGATTCACAGAACAACAGCGACACTGACTCCGATGACTTCGACGAGACGGAACCGGCCATTTTGGATACCCCGCTTGCGCAACTTTTCAATTCGGACACCGAAGACGAAGAATTCGAAGGATTTACGAATGAAGAATAACTTCAGAAGGTGAGCGCTATGTTTATTTTGTGTGTTGTGACATTAACGTTCGAGCAACATTATGTTGCTATTGCTCTACACCATTTTGAATTTTACTATGTTTGTGATTGCACATTTGCGTACATTTTGGGACAGAGTTGTTAGAACGCTGGTTTTCAATATATTATTAAAGTTTGACTGAACTATCTGACTGTTTTTTTGACATTCCCTTTAGCGCAGCGTAGGCGCGGCTTATAATCCGGGGCGGCTTATTGGTGGACAAAGTTATGAAATATGTAATTCATTGAAGGTGCGGCTAATAATCCGGTGCGCCTTATAGTGCGGAAAATACGGTACTTAAGCATTTCTCGACCGATTAGAAAAAATTCAACACCAACCATTTCAACTCATTCAACCTATTCGAACCATTCCACCTTCAACACATTCCCCCATTCTGGAAATTCAAACTATCATTTTTCCAAGTACCAAAAAATTCCAGGATTTTCCAGAATTCCTGTGTTTCCAATGCCCTGTTTCCACCCTTTTTTCTGGAGACTACTCCTTCCACATTTTTCAACGCATTTCAACCGTTCCACCGTCAAAACATTCCTCTTAATCAGGACAAAAAACAAAGTTGTTTTTTGAACTGGAAAAATTCCCGGTTTTCCCAAAATTCCATAATACCATTTTTCAATTCAACATATTACTACTTAAGCATTTCTCGACCGATTAGAAAAAATTCAACACCAACCATTTCAACTCATTCAACCTATTCGAACCATTCCACCTTCAACACATTCCACCATTTTGCAAATTCAAACTATCATTTTTCCAAGTACCAAAAAATTCCAGGATTTTCCAGAATTCCTGTGTTTCCAATGCCCTGTTTCCACCCTTTTTTCTGGAGACTACTCCTTCCACATTTTTCAACGCATTTCAACCGTTCCACCGTCAAAACATTCCTCTTAATCAGGACAAAAAACAAAGTTGTTTTTTGAACTGGAAAAATTCCCGGTTTTCCCAAAATTCCATAATACCATTTTTCAATTCAACATATTACTACTTAAGCATTTCTCGACCGATTAGAAAAAATTCAACACCAACCATTTCAACTCATTCAACCTATTCGAACCATTCCACCTTCAACACATTCCACCATTCTGCAAATTCAAACTATCATTTTTCCAAGTTCCAAAAAATTCCAGGATTTTCCAGAATTCCTGCTTTTCCAAAGCCTTATTTCCACCCTTTTTTTTGGCGACTACTCCTCCCACATTTTTCAACGCATTTCAACCGTTCCACCGTCAAAACATTCCTCTTAATCAGGACAAAAAACAAAGTTGTTTTTTGAACTGGAAAAATTCCCGGTTTTCCCGAAATTCCGTCATACCATTTTTCAATTCAACATATTACTACCGTATTTTCCGCACTATAAGGCGCACCTAAAAACCACACATTTTCTCAAAAGCTGACAGTGCGCCTTATAACCCGGTGCGCTTTATTACGATTCATTTTCATAAAGTTTCGATCTCGCAACTTCGGTAAACAGCCGCCATCTTTTTTGCGCTTCTTCTTCTACGCAAGCAACCGCCAAGGAAAGCACCCGCCCCCATAGAACAGGAAGCGCTTCTTCTTCTACTGTAAGCAACCACCCGCCCCCGGAAGAAGAAGAAAAAACGCGCGGATATCACCGTACGTTTCATTTCCTGTTTACATCTGTAAAGACCACAAAATGGCTCCTACTAAGCGACAAGGATCCGGTTCATAAAAAGACGCAATCTCTCCATCCGCACACGGATTACTACCGTATTTCACAGCAACTGCTATTCCTGTGAACCGCACTGTGGAACGGGAGCACGTACGGTGAATATTCGCACCACAGGGAATGAGAAGTCATCCTTCACTGTGGTTCTAGCTTGCCATGCTAACTTCCACCCATGGTGATATTCAAAAGGAAGACCTTGCCAAAAGAGACCTTTCCAGCCGGCGTCATCATAAAAGCTAACTCGAAGGGATGGATGGATGAAGAAAAGATGAGCGAGTGGTTAAGGGAAGTTTACGCGAAGAGGCCGGGTGGCTTTTTTCACACAGCTCCGAAGGCGAACACACCTTCACTAAGACGGCAGACAGCGCCGGACGACATACGCCAACATTTGCCAGTGGATCGTAAATGCCTGGGCAGATATTTCGGTCACAACTGTGGTCCGAGCTTTCCGGAAGGCAGGATTCACAGAACAACAGCGACACTGACTCCGATGACTTCGACGAGACGGAACCGGCCATTTTGGATACCACGCTTGAGCAACTTTTCAATTCGGACACCGAAGACGAAGAATTCGAAGGATTTACGAATGAAGAATAACTTCAGAAGGTGAGCGCTATGTTTATTTTGTGTGTTGTGACATTAACGTTCGAGCAACATTATGTTGCTATTGCTCTACACCATTTTGAATTTTACTATGTTTGTGATTGCACATTTGCGTACATTTTGGGACAGAGTTGTTAGAACGCTGGTTTTCAATATATTATTAAAGTTTGACTGAACTATCTGACTGTTTTTTTGACATTCCCTTTAGCGCAGCGTAGGCGCGGCTTATAATCCGGGGCGGCTTATTGGTGGACAAAGTTATGAAATATGTAATTCATTGAAGGTGCGGCTAATAATCCGGTGCGCCTTATAGTGCGGAAAATACGGTACTTAAGCATTTCTCGACCGATTAGAAAAAATTCAACACCAACCATTTCAACTCATTCAACCTATTCGAACCATTCCACCTTCAACACATTCCCCCATTCTGGAAATTCAAACTATCATTTTTCCAAGTACCAAAAAATTCCAGGATTTTCCAGAATTCCTGTGTTTCCAATGCCCTGTTTCCACCCTTTTTTCTGGAGACTACTCCTTCCACATTTTTCAACGCATTTCAACCGTTCCACCGTCAAAACATTCCTCTTAATCAGGACAAAAAACAAAGTTGTTTTTTGAACTGGAAAAATTCCCGGTTTTCCCAAAATTCCATAATACCATTTTTCAATTCAACATATTACTACTTAAGCATTTCTCGACCGATTAGAAAAAATTCAACACCAACCATTTCAACTCATTCAACCTATTCGAACCATTCCACCTTCAACACATTCCACCATTTTGCAAATTCAAACTATCATTTTTCCAAGTTCCAAAAAATTCCAGGATTTTCCAGAATTCCTGCTTTTCCAAAGCCTTATTTCCACCCTTTTTTTTGGCGACTACTCCTCCCACATTTTTCAACGCATTTCAACCGTTCCACCGTCAAAACATTCCTCTTAATCAGGACAAAAAACAAAGTTGTTTTTTGAACTGGAAAAATTCCCGGTTTTCCCGAAATTCCGTAATACCATTTTTCAATTCAACATATTACTACTTCAGCATTTCACGACTGATTAGAAAAAATTCAACACCAACCATTTCAACTCATTCAGACCATTCAAGTTTTTTAACTTATTTTAAAAAAATTCTCACTTTACCCAAAAAATCATGGAATTTTTTTTTAACTTGGAAAAATGATAGCTTGAATTTCAAGAATGGTGGAATCTGTTGAAGGTGGAATGGTTGGAACGGTTGAAAAATGTGGAAACGGAGAAAGTTTGAAAAATGGCTAATTCATTTTGAATGTGAAAAATGTCCAGGAAAACCTGGAATTTTGGGAAATCTGGGAGTTTTGGGAATTTGACAAGGGAAAGCCCGCAATTCCCGAATAGGCTGAACAGTTTGAAGTTGGAACGGCTTGAAATCGGATGAAAAATGTGGAAGGTAGAGCGCGCCAAAATCTGTAGAAGAAGAATAAGTTGAATAAGAATAAATAGATGAATTTTGGTGTAGAAAACCATAAGTGTGAATGCTTTGGAGCATTCACACAATAATAAATAGATTTAATTTTGGTGTAGAAAACCATAAGTGTAATGCTTTGTAGCATTCACACAATAAAGACACAACTTAACCTCCATAAGCCTGCCTAGCTAAGTTGTCTTTAACAACAGCGAGGAGAGGAAGCCTTAATAAGAAGACTGCTGGGCAGAAAGACTGAAATTGGTTGGCATCAACAGCTTCCAGAACCATGCATTCTTTTTTTAAAACGCTCATTAGGGATGCATGCCAATGTGGAGAAACTTGATTTGCTGATGCTGCTGTTCATTTGAATTTTTTGCCCCCCAGTGGCTCCTCGGCTCGAACAAAAATAAAATGGCTCGAGAAACTGAAATGAGAGGCTTTGAGAAAAATGGTGCGGTTTGTGAGGCTTGCTCGCATTGTCATGCAAGCATGCGCACATCACCTTCACACTTAATAGGGAGTTTTAAGTCATCCCGGAAAGGCTGCCTGCTACCAATGAAGGCGTCCGCGTGCGTTTGTGTCTACGGGCCCATGTGTACCCAAGGAGCCCGGTGGACCAGCAAACAGTCACGGCTTTGTGGGCGAGCCGGAGAGCTTGAACACTGTGCTGCGCTAACCTTGAGGTCGGTGCGTGCGTGCGTGTGTAAAAGCAGGTGGCGTTTCCATGAAGGGCCCACACTGACAATAGAAAGACAAAGATGGATCATAAAAAGTTTTTTTTTTTTTTTAAAAAGGAAAATGAGCATAGATACATGAAGCTTTCTAAGATCATCTTAAGCTGTGGTGTCTTCCAGTCCGTGTTTAAGTTGCAGCACACGTGCACCTCTGGTATGCAGTGTCTGCTGTTGCCATGGAAAAGTCAAGAGTGTTTTTTTTTTTTTTTCTCCGAGCAGTTTAGCCTAAACTCAGCACTCTGTAGCCAGGAGAAACTCTAAGCAGTTCCCCACGGGCCCACTGACACACAAATATTGATATTAAGATCATACAGCAGACTAGGGTTGTATGGTATACCCGTATTAGTATAGTACCGCGATACTAATGAATCATATATGGCAGTGGTCCCCAACCACTGGTCCGGGGGCCGGCACCGGCACCTTCTCCTACTTAACTTTGGCCAGTCCCACCAATAAGCTTGTTCACAGATGCATTATAAAACTCGCCATTTGCTATATTTGTTACATCTTTGTTACATGGGACAATGCACATTAACCCTTCTGTTATGTTCATATTGTTGTTACTCAGCCAGCGTTTGTGGGTCTGATGGACCCGTTGCATTTTGTGGCTTTTAATGCCTCACAATCAAACACTTTTATGTTAAAATACTGAACAGATGTCTACCTTATCCCAATAAACATCTGTTCAGTATTTTAACATAAAAGTGTTTAATTGTGAGGCATTAAAAGCCACGGGTCCATCAGACCCACAAACGCTGGCTGAGTAACAATAATATGGGAGTTGCAACATTGTTTGTCAACACTGTCTGCTCTCATTTTCTCTCACATTTGACCCTCTGCACTGCAAAAACTGAAATCGAAGTAAGATTAAATATCTCAAATAAGGGTGATATTTGCTTATTTTCTGTCTGATAAGATAATTATTCTCACAAAGCAGATTTTAATGTTAGAGTGTTTTACTTGTTTTAAAGGTTTTGGTCCTAAATGATCTCAGTAAGATGTTACAGCTTGTTGCTGAGATTTTATGACCTATATTCAATCAATCAATCAATCAATGTTTATTTATATAGCCCTAAATCAAAGGGCTGATATTGAGTAAAACATGCTTGAAACTAGAATATCAACTGATGCAAAGCTGTGTCATCAACACTCACAAGTATAAAACTACATTTTTAAAGTAATAATTTTTTACTTCAAGCATGAAAAAAAAAATCATGATGCTGAGCGCATATCATTATGTCAAGATAATGGCACTAGCATTTACTTAATTTAAGAATATTTTTCAACACATTGAGCAAAAGGGTCTCTTTTTTTTCTACCAAGAAAAGTGCACTTGTTATTAGTGAGAATATACTTATTTTAAAGTATTTTTGGGTTCATTGAGGTTAGTTAATTTGACTTGTTTTGGAAAGTCTTGACAAGCAGAGTTTTCTTGTTCTATTGGCAGATAATTTTGCTTGGTTCAAATAAAATACCCCTCATTTTTGTATTTTTTTTTCTTGTTTTTGAACACTGACTTTTTGCAGTGTGATGTTCTGTGTACCTACACTCTGTCCTCCTCCTGTCTAGGCCTGCTGTGTGTGAGTGCGTGTGTGTGTGTTTGTATGTGTGTGGGTGCGTGTGGTACACAGAACATCAATTTCCACACTTCTATTAGCCCCGGGTCCAGTGGACCCGGACATCTTATTTGTAATAGAAATGTGTAGGGGGGGGGTGTATGGTGTGTGGTCGTTAAATATGTATTCTGATATATGTTCTTCACAGAAAATGAGCCAAAGTCAGTGAGTCTCAGTTTGAAAAATCAATTAATTGTATCATTTTTTTCTTTTAATAAAAAATGGAAAACGGGTCCCACAGACCCGAACATCACACAAGATATAAAATGTAAAGGTGCCAAATCTTAGCCAAAAGCTAAGGTTCCATGCAGTCCGCTGCAGGTTGATGTGACCTAAGATCAGGGGCAGATCAGGTACAAAGTGACCATAGTAGGTGAAGTGCATAAGGCAGATGGAAAAGTGCTAAATTGTTGCATATAATAATTGTGCTGAAGGAAACAAATACACAAGTCCTTTGGCCTAGAAAGTTAAAGTGCTGGTATTGTTGCACGTCGTAAGTAGTTAGCAATAACGGATGTATTTACGCATGGAAAATTGGACCAAAAAAGCAAACACTAGTGTATTTATGTATGAAATATTGCACAAAATATGAAAACAGAACTTTTAGAGTGGAAATAGTAATCCACAGAAATCTATTGGAACTAATGTCAAGTATTTCTAGCTTTCTTACACTGTATATCCATGCTCTTGTCCTTAAATGTGATGCATCACCTACAACCCATCAGACACTAAAGCCAAAAAAAAAGCCCACTACTAGCAAAAATGGGCAAAAAACAAAGTCTATGGAGAGCTTTTTTGCAAAGGGAAAAGGCCAGGGGCTCCCACTAATTGAATGGTATGGTGAGTTTTTTCATGTATTAAATTTTTCATGCACTTATTTGCTATATCTTTCTGCCACACGTGGAAGGCCGGTCCGTGGAAATAATGCCTACATTAAACCGGTCCATGGTGCAAAAAAGGTTGGGGACCCCTGATATACGGTACTATACCCCCTCTGAAAAGTACCAGTCCGCCACAACATGTAAACAAACACCATTGGTGGATCCACACCTAACATCCACTGTAATGATACCAAGTATTTTCCAGAGGGAATTCTCCTGAAGGAATCAATAAAGTACTAAGTAAAGTAGCGTATATCTAGTCGATACTACTATGATTACGTCGATATTTTTTGGTATCACAACATCTTTTGTTTTGTTTTTAATTTATTTTATGTTTATAAACCCAGGAAATATGGCCCTGGACACATGAAGTGAAGTGTGAAGTGAATTATATTTATATAGCGCTTTTCTCTAGTGACTCAAAGCGCTTTACATAGTGAAACCCATTATCTAAGTTACATTTAAACCAGTGTGGGTGGCACTGGAGCAGGTGGGTAAAGTGTCTTGCCCAAGGACACAACGGCAGGGACTAGGATGGCGGAAGCGGGGATCGAACCTGGAACCCTCAAGTTGCTGGCACGGCCGCTCTACCAACCGAGCTATACCGTCACATGAGGACTTTGAATATGACCAATGTATGATCCTGTAACTACTTGGTATCGGATTGATACCCAAATGTGTGGTATCATCCAAAACGAATGTAAAGTACCCAAACAACAGAAGAATAAGTGATTATTACATTTTAACAGAAGTGTAGATATAACATGTTAAAAGAGAAAGTAAGCAGATATTAATAGTAAATGAACAAGTAGATTAATCATCCATTTTCTACCACTTGTCCTTAATAATGTTGAATAAAAAAAAAGTCATTTTTGGACATGTTGTAATGAGAAATGACTTAACTATGTGATGTGCCATATTGTAACTGTATGCACAACAGTTTAATAAACAAATATTAGTATTTCTTTATGGATAACATTTGTATTTTAGATGTTTTCATCATAAAAAGTGAGGCGCTGCCTCAGAACACAACCTGACAGCAGACAAAACTGAATCTGCACACAGTCATTAGCCCACATCACTACAGTATGAAATTAATAAAGTAAAATTTTAATTTCCCCTCGGGGATTAATAAAGTATTTCTGATTCTGATGTAATACCCACTAATGAGTTTATGGTTGAAAACATGTTCTTTCTGCACATTAAGCCTGTAATTGAGGGAAAGTAATTGAAGTGAGTGAAGACTGAGGATTTGAGTATATATATATATATATATATATATATATATATATATATATATATATATATATATATATATATATATATATATATATATATATGCGGATCTCTGACCTTACTGTGCACAGGCAGAGAGGATTTTCTCATTTCTTCCCCAGCTTCAGAGAGCTTTACCTGCATTAAGATTCTATGGACAGAATCAGTCCATTTTTAAAGCGCGTTAATAAGGAAAAGATTACGATCTAGTAACTAATATAATAATGACCGTTTCAATACAATTTAAACATTTAATTTGATAAAAATGAAAACTTTAATGGTTGATGTTTCTTTGGAAAAATGTAATAAAAAAACATTTAACATTTGGTGACTAATTTAATCATGTAAAGGTTTAAGAGTGCTTCTTAATGATAAAGAGAAACGTGAGTTGTAGACACATCTTTAATTCTACGACAATGTCCTAACACAGCACAACATATAATCTAAAGTTAAAGTACCAATGATTGTCACACACACACTAGGTGTGGCGAAATTATTCAATGCATTTGACCCATCACCCTTGGTCACCCCCTGGGAGGTGAGGGGAGCAGTGAGCAGCAGCGGTGGCCGCGCCCGGGAATCATTTTTGGTGATTTAACCCCCAATTCCAACCCTTGATGCTGAGTGCCAAGCAGGGAGGTAATGAGTCACATTTTTTAAAGTATTTAATATGACTCGGCCGGGGTTTGAACTCACAACTGGAGATGTCCGATAATGGCTTTTTTGCCGATATCCGATATTATCCAACTCATAATTACCGATATCAACCGATACCGATATATACAGTCGTGGAATTAACACATTATTTTGCCTAATTTTGTTGTGATGCCCCGCTGGATGCATTAAACAATGTAACAAGGTTTTCCGAAATAAATCAACTCAAGTTATGGAAAAAAATGCCAACATGGCACTGCCATATTTATTATTGAAGTCACAAAGTGCTTTTTTTTTTTAAACTTGCCTAAAAACAGCAGCTTGGAATTTGGGACATGCTCTCCCTGAGAGAGCATGAGGAGGTTGAGGTGGGCGGGGTTGGGGTGGGGGGTGTATATTGTAGCGTCTCGGAAGAGTTAGTGCTGCAAGGGGTTCTGGGTATTTGTTCTGTTGTGTTACGGTGCGGATGTTCTCCCGAAATGTGTTTGGCATTCTTGTTTGGTGTGGGTTCACAGTGTGGCGCATATTTGTAACAGTGTTAAAGTTGTTTATACGGCCTGTATGGTTGTTGACCAAGTATGCTTGCATTCACTTGTGTGTGTGAAAAGCCGTAGATATGTGATTGGACCGGCACGCAAAGGCAGTGCCTTTAAGGTTTATTGGCGCTCTGTATTTCTCCCTACGTCCGTGTACCACTCCGTACAGCGGCGTTTTAAAAAGTCATAAATGTTACTTTTTGAAACAAATACCGATAATTTCCGATATCACATTTTAAAGCATTTATCGGCCGATAATATCGGCAGTCCGATATTATCGGACATCCCTACTCACAACCTACCGATCTCAGGGCGGACACTAACCACTAGGCCACTGAGTAGGTTAAATCCATCCATCCATCCATTTTCTACCGCTTATTCCCTTTGGGGTCGCGGGGGGTGCTGGAGCCCATCTCAGCTACAATCGGGCGGAAGGCGGGGTACACCCTGGACAAGTCGCCACCTCATCGCAGGGCCAACACAGATATAACAGACAACATTCACACTCACATTCACACACTAGGGCCAATTTAGTGTTGCCAATCAACCTATCCCCAGGTGCATGTTTTTGGAGGTGGGAGGAAGCCGGAGTACCCGGAGGGAACCCACGCAGTCACGGGGAGGACATGCAAACTCCACACAGAAAGATCCCGAGCCCGCGATTGAACTCAGGACTACTCAGGACCTTCGTATTGTGAGGCAGACGCACTAACCCCTCTTCCACCGTGCTGCCAGGTTAAATCCAGTAAAAAAACACTTCAACCCTGAACCATTTTAAAAAGTCAACTATTGCACTTTGCACAACATCCATCCCTTTTGGGGTGGCGGGGGGTGCTGGAGCCTATCTCAGCTGCATTCGGGGGGTAGGCGGGGTACACCCTGGACAAGTCGCCACCTCATCGCAGACTTTGCACAACATTAGCATTATTTTTTTGTTTAAAACACAATTAACCTTTACTAATTCTTTCAACCTTATTGCACAGAATGTGTCTGTTTTATATGAATACATTTAACTTTAATGCCATTAGTCATCACTCTGCTGGATGCACAGACAACAACAACAACAACAGAAGGAAATGATCCTGTCGTATATAATGGCTGCAGTGAGTTCTTTCTGCACTGCACATCCTTTCAAATCTGGCCTTCAAACTTGATATTGCTACTCTGAACTCTTGCTCAATGTTCAAGATGGGATCTGTACTTGTTATTGCAGCAACAGTTGAAAAAACATCTCACAAAGATAGGATGTTGCAAAGCGTAGTAGAATGGCATGAAACACACACCTTGTCCATATGGTAGTCACAGTGAATCATACTTAAAGGTCTTTTTATCGCCACTTTTTTCTTACTGCTGACGACGACTCTTTTTTTTTTCTTTTCATGACTTTCAAAAACGGATCTCTCCGCCTCTGTTAGCGCTGTATAAACGTGCTCCTGTGCACTCCTACTGGGAGCCTGATTGAGCATGCTGCCCCCTAGCTGCAGGCTTGTGTGTCGTTCTAAGATGAATATTATACTTATTTGTGTTTACAAATAACGAAAATCTCACACATTTAAAAAAAAAAAAAAAACACTGCGGTAATCAATCACAGTTTTACGATAACATTTAAAACGATATTGTAGCGTCCTGGAAGAGTTGTGCTGCAAGGGGTTCTGGGTATTTGTTCTGTCGTATTTATGTTGTGTTACGGTGCGAATGTTTGTCATTCTTGTTTGGTGTGGGTTCACAGTGTGGCGCATATTTGTAACAGTGTTAAAGTTGTTTATACGGCCACCCTCATTGTGACCTGTATGGCTGTTGACCAAGTATGCCTTGCATTCACTTGTGTGTGTGAAAACCCGTAGATATTATGTGACTGGACCGGCAAGCAAAGGCAGTGCCTTTAAGGTTTATTGGCGCTCTGTTCTTCTCCCTACATCTGTGTACACAGCGGCGTTTTAAAAAGTCATAAATTTTCCTTTTTTTTTTTTTAAAGCGCTACCGACAATTTTGAAACAGATACCGATAATTTCCGATTTTAAATTTGAAAGCATTTATCGGCCGATAATATTGGCAGTCCGATATTATCGGACATCTCTCCTTGAAAGCATTTTGACTTATTTAAAAACAAGCAAAGCTAAAGCATAAATGTTTTAAGTTTTTTTTTTTAAACCGCTACCGACAATTTTGAAACAGATACCGATAATTTCCGATTTTAAATTTTAAAGCATTTATAGGCCGATAATATTGGAACATAAATGTTTTAAGTTTTTTTTTTAGGTCTTATTTATTTTTCTGGCACATTAAATCCACTGGCAAAACAAACACCATACCTTAGTGGCGAGGACCCTGAAGTTGCTCTGTTGTGGGACGATGGGATGCAGAAGTCGGAGGTTGAGGTCATAGTTTTCCCCAGACGCGAGCCCAATTGAGGCTGAGAGCTACAGAGAACACATAGATGTCAGGTATTCATGCATTCTATAGCCAACAATAAAAAAAAAAGCATCAAAACTACACTTCAAAAACTGAAATCTAAGTAAGATGAAATATCTCAATTAAGGGTGATATTTGCTTATTTTCTGTCTGATAAAGATAATTCTTCTCACTAAGCAGATTTTATGTTAGAGTGTTTTACTTGTTTTAAGGGTTTTGGTCCTAAATGATCTCAGTAAGATATTACAGCTTGTTGCTGAGATTTGATGACCTATATTGAGTAAAACATGCTTAAAACTAGAATATCAACTGTTGCAAAGCTGTGTCATCAACACTCACAAGTATAAAACTACTTTTTTTTTAAAGTACCGTAATCATTTCTTATTTCAAGCATGTAAAAAAAAAATCATGACTTTGACACAATTGTGTCTCATAATTAAAACAGATGACAGCCAAATGGACTTTGCTGTTTTATTTTCAATGAAACAATAGAAAATACATACTCATATTTAAGTATAAGTACCAATGATTGTCACACACACACGAGGTGTGGCGAAATTATTCTCTGCATTTGACCCATCACCCTTGATCACCGCCTGGGAGGTGAGGGGAGCAGTGAGCATATACTTATTTTAAGGTATTTTTGGGTTCATCGAGGTTAGCTAATTAGGGACCACAATGTCCCTTTGGGACAGAGGACCCTATTGTATTTGTAAGGTTTTATTATTATTATTATACCGCCGCCTCTTTGAGCTGTAATTTGACCCCCTTAACATGCTTCAAAACTCACCATATTTGACACACACATCAGGACTGGCGAAAATTGCCATCTAATAAAAAAATTAAAAAAACCCAAAACTCAAAATTGTGCTCTCGCGCTCCCTAGGAAAAAACACAGACAAAACTGCTTGTAACTTCCGGTAGCAATGTCGTAAAGACATGAAACAAGAACCTCTATGTAGGTCTGACTTAGACCTAGATTTCATACATTGTTGCATGGCAGCTCCCGCCATCAGTGTGTGAATGTGTGTGTGAATGTGGAAATACTGTCAAAGCGCTTTGAGTACCTTGAAGATAGAAAGGCGCTATACAAGTATAACCCATTTATCATAATCCTTCAGCAAAAATCAACAGGAAGTTGGTAATTCCCCCTTCAAAACACAATTTTAGTAAAAATAGTCACTTTTGCCTCTTTGACCTGTAATTTGACCCCCTTTACATGCTTCAAAACTCAAACTGGACACACACACATCAGGACTGGAAAAAATTGCGATCTAATAAAAAAAACCAACCCCGAAACTCAAAATTGCGCTCTAGTACAGCCTCGGAAGAAAACACAGACACAACTGCTCCTAGGAGGAAAACTCAGACAAAACTGCCTGCAACTTCCAGTAGGAATGTCTTAGAGACATGAACACCCTCTATGTAGGGTTCACTTAGACCTACATTTCATGTATTGACAACCCCCAGCAAAAATCAACAGGAAGTTTGCAATTCCCCCTTCAAAACAAAAGTTTTGTAAAAACCGGTCACCTTTTTTCAAACATTATCTCCTCTGAGCGCGTTTGTCGTGTCGACTTCAAACTAGCACAGGAGAGAGATTGAACCCTTCTGATTAAAAGTTGACCAAAGAGTTTTAATTACTGTTTCGGTTTGGATTTTATGTGCCGTCCATCGCTGCTTGCAGCTTTAATTTGACTTGTTTTGGAAAGTCTTGACAAGCCAAATTTTCTTGTTCTATTGGCAGATAATTTTCCTTAGTTCAGGGGTCGGCAACCTTTACCACTCAAAGAGCCATTTTGACCAGTTTCACAAATTAAAGAAAACAATGGGAGCCACAAAAATCTTTTGAAATTTAAAATGAAATAACACTGCATACAAAGTTGTTTTTTTTGCTTTGTGCTATGTTCAAACCAAGGGTCTCAGACATGCGGCCCACACCTTAATGTGATATTTGAATGTTAGTGCGACCCGCAAGTTTTATATGAATGGCGCTTGACAGCGTCATACTTGTCAACTCCTGATTTTTCCCGCAGACTACGAATTACAGGGCAACTATTCTCTCTAACGTGCCGTGACAATTCAGCATTTAGCGCCCACTACAACCAGCGTGCCGGCCCGGTCACACGTTGTATGGGGCTTCTGCTTGCTCACGTAAGTGACAGCAAGGCGTACTTGGTCAACAACCACACAGGTTACACTGACGGTGGCGGTATAAAAAACTTTAACACTCCTACTAATAATGCGCCACATTGTGAACCCACACCAAACAAGAATGACAAACACATTTCGGGAGAACATCTGCACCGTAACACAACAGAACAAATACCCAGAATCCCATGCAGCCCTAACTCTTCCGGGCTACATTATACACCCCCGCTACCAAACCCCACCCACCTCAACCGACGCACGGAGGGGGGGGGGGTAGCAGGGGTGTATAATGTAGCCCGGAAGAGTCAGGGCTGCGTGGGATTCTGGGTATTTGTTCTGTTGTGTTAAGGTGCAGATGTTCTCCCGAAATATGTTTGTCATTCTTGTTTGGTTTTGGTTCAAAGTGTGGCGCATTATTAGTATGAGTCTTAAAGTTGTTTTATATGGCCACCGTCAGTGTAACCTGTGTGGTTGTTGACCAAGTATGCCTTGCTGTCACTTGCGTGTGCAAGCAGAAGATGCATACAACAAAAGGCTGGGCTGGCACGCTATTCGTACAGATTGTAGAGGGCGCTAAATGCTGTACCATCATGGCACGTACTTATTATTATTGTTAGGGTGAAAATCTAAGAATATTAATCCCGGGAGTTTAATGCGAGAGGCACCGAAATCCGGAAATCTCCCGGGAAATTCGGGAGGGTCGGCAAGTATGCAGCTGAGCCGCATCAGAGTGATCAAAGAGCCGCATGCGGCTCCGGAGCCGCGGGTTGCCGACCCCTGCCTTAGTTCAAATAAAATACCCCTCATTTTTGCATTTTTTTTTTCTTGTTTTTGAACACTGACTTTTTGCAGTGTATATAAAACAACATTTCCATACTTTGAATTGTACACACCGACTAGATAAAAATGTCAAAATTCATGATATTGTTGACTTTCTTCAGAAACTCCACATCAAAGCGTTTAAGACTTTCGAGCCCGGAGATGTCAGCATGTCCGCGAGAATAAACATCTGATCTGGCTAGTGTGACAGCCAGAATTCTGCTGCTGTCGCCTACAGCCGCAGAGTGATTAGAGACGATGGAGGGTCAGACAGCTCCTAACAGCCTGTCACTCACAGAGAGGATGGGTGGCTTGTTAGCTTACAGGGGCACGGCCTCGGCTCTGGCCCAAATCCCTACACTTATCACACCATTAAAAGTGGCCCGGGTATAGAACGTTAGTGGAAGAAACTCTACACCCGTGAAAGTAGCCCTGCCTCGGTTTCTGGCTGTTCTTAAAACAATCAGAGCCTTAATTTGTATTGGAGTGAATAATTCCTGTGCGGTCTGTAGGTACACGGCTGCACCGCACTCATCCACCAGGGAAAATAAATGGAACTCTTGCCTTTCATTTTTAATTTCCTTTGTATATAGTGACCTAATAAAAATATGTGAACATATCTGTGCTTGCCACCGTGGAGGGAGCTTTGGTGTGAACTACAGATAAGTGACTATGTGATTTAGAGCGAGTGAACCGTTTCTTTTGAAATGAGGGTAAACTCAGTTTATTCTACGGCGCAGAGACAAAAGCTGCTCCCTGGGGTGCCCTGCAGCGAGCCCTTTGAGAAATGGGGGAGACAAAATAACAAGAAAAAGAAAGCGTGTTGTCCCCTGGAGGGGCACGGGGGGCTGATCCAGTTGTACCTTCCATCTTCAGACAATTAGGAGGTTGGAGAATGTGCAGAGGGGTAAATTGCTCTTAGATCTGTACTTTGGGGCAATGTTAACAAGGCACCACTGGGGGCGCGGTTGGTCTGTGGGGAGTTTGTGCCAAAGTGTAGTTTTATATGAGAGCCATCTAATGGAACCGCGAGAGAAAACAACCAGGAGCAAAACCCTCCCCCGTCTCATACATGCACACACACTTTATTCTGTTGCATACAAAAGCCCAACTTCTTTAATACCTCTTGTTCCAAGAATTTCACAGACACTCCGTCCTTTGGAACATTTTTCGCCATAACTGTGACAATGACTTGGGATTCTGTTTGGTACCAGTCATATCTGCAAGAAACACATCCAAAATATGTATTAAAATTACACCATTACATTTAGTTACAGTAGAAATGAACAATATTTCAGTTCAGTTTCAGCTTGTTTGGAACATGCATACGATACAATGTAATTAGTGATGTCCGATAATGGCTTTATTGCCGATATCCGATATTGTCCAACTCTTAATTACCGATACCGATATATACAGTCGTGGAATTAACACATTATTTTGCCTAATTTTGTTGTGATGCCCTGCTGGATGCATTAAACAATGTAACAAGGTTTTCCAAAATAAATCAACTCAAGTTATGGAAAAAAATGCCAACATGGCACTGCCATATTTATTATTGAAGTCACAAAGTGCATTTTTTTTTAACATGCCTCAAAACAGCAGCTTGGAATTTGGGACATGCTCTCCCTGAGAGAGCATGAGGAGGTTGAGGTGGGGGGAGTAGCGGGGGGTGTATATTGTAGCGTCCCGGAAGAGTTAGTGCTGCAAGGGGTTCTGGGTATTTGTTCTGTTGTGTTTATGTTGTGTTACGGTGCGGATGTTCTCCCGAAATGTGTTTTGTCATTCTTGTTTGGTGTGGGTTCACAGTGTGGCGCATATTTGTAACAGTGTTAAAGTTGTTTATACGGCCACCCTCAGTGTGACCTGTATGGCGGTTGACCAAGTATGCTTTGCATTCACTTGTGTGTGTGAAAAGCCGTAGATATTATGTGGCTGGGCCGGCACGCAAAGGCAGTGCCTTTAATGTTTATTGGCGCTCTGTACTTCTCCCTACGTCTGTGTACACAGCTGCGTTTTAAAAAGTCATGAATTTTACTTTTTGAAACAGATACGGATAATTTTGAAACAAATACCGAAAATTTCCGATATTAAATTTTTTTAGCATTTATCGGCTGATAATATCGGCAGTCCGATATTATCGGACATCTCTAAATGTAATGCATCACACAATTTCAGCTGTTTCGTTTACAGCACATCCGAAAAGGAGTAGGAAGAAGCAGAGCTTATTGAATCCTACCCCTTTTCATACCATAGCAATTTTATCCAATTTCCTTGTTCTCTGTAACAGAACAGTGAACAAATACATAATAAATAACATAGTAAGCAAACAAATATTAAATACATAAATAATCTGTCTCAATTAAAAAAAAGAGAAAAAAAAGGGTTCAAGATGTTTATCATAATGATTGTTCTGTGTAATTTGTTAACACAATCATATTAAAGTTAAAAAGTTACAGTAACAATGATTGTCACACACACACTAGGTGTGGTGAAATTAACCTCTGCATTTGACCCATCCCCTTACTCACCCCCTGGGAAGTGAGGGGAGCAGTGAGCAGCAGCGGTGGCCGCGCCCGGGAATCATTTTGGTGATTCAAACCCCAATTCCAACCCTTGATGCTGAGTGCCAAACAGGGAGGTAATGTGTCCCATTTTTGTAGTCTTTGGTATGACTTGGACGGGGTTTGAACTCACGACCTATATTGGTGCCATCATTTAATTCAACATACAGATATGCTAAATGTTTTAAGTGTTGTACGTGCATACAAATGTTTTGAATAGAGATGTCCGATATTATCGGCCTATAAATGCTTTAAAATGTAATATTGGAAATTATCAGTATCGGTTTCATCCTCCCGATTTTCCCGGGAGACTCCCGAATTTCACCAGTGCCCCTCCCAAAAATCTCCCGGGGCAACCATTCTCCCGATTTCCACCCGGACAACATTATTGGGGGCGTGCCTTAAAGCCACTGCCTTCAGCGTCCTCTACACCCTGTCGTCACGTCCGCTTTTACTCCATACAAACAGCGTGCCGGCACAGTCACATAAAATATGCGGCTTTTACACACACACAAGTGAATGCAATGGGTGGCCGTATAAACAACTTTAACACTGTTACAAATATGCGCCGCACTGTGAACCCACACCAAACAAGAATGACAAACACATTTCGGGAGAACATCCGCACCGTAACACGACATAAACACAACATAACAAATACCCAGAACCCCTTGCAGCACTAACTCTTCCGGGACGCTACAATATACACCCCCCCTTGTTTAAGTCGGGGTCCACGTTAATCAATTCATGGTAAAGTTACATTGTTTAATGCATCCAGCGGGGCATCACAACAAAATTAGACATAATAATTTGTTAATTCCACGACTGTATGTATTTGTATCGGTTGATATCGGAATCGAGTTGGACAATATCGGAATATCGGCAAAAAAGCCCTTATCGGACATCTCTAGTTTTGAATTAGATTTTCCTCTAAGGTTATATTTCTTCTCTTTTTTTTAGAAGAATTGTTGTACATTCTTGGGTAGCAAGTTATAGTTTGCTTTATACACAACTTTAGCTGTTAGGAAATGCACCAAATCGTTGAATTTCAATTAGGGATGTCTGATAATGGCTTTTTGCCGATATCCGATATTGTCCAACTCTTTAATTACCGATACCGATATCAACCGATACCGATATCAACCGATATATACAGTCGTGGAATTAACACATTATTATGCCTAATTTGGACAACCAGGTATGGTGAAGATAAGGTACTTTAAAAAAAAATTAATAAAATAAAATAAGATAAATAAATTAAAAACATTTTCTTGAATAAAAAATAAAGTAAAGCAATATAAAAACAGTTACATTGAAACTAGTAATTAATTAAAATGAGTAAAATTAACTGTTAAAGGTTAGTACTATTAGTGGACCAGCAGCACGCACAATCATGTGTGCTTACGGACTGTATCCCTTGCAGACTGTATTGATATATAATGTAGGAACCAGAATATTAATAACAGAAAGAAACAACCCTTTTGTGTGAATGAGTGTGAATGAGTGTAAATGGGGGAGGAAGGTTTTTTGGGTTGGTGAATCTAATTGTAAGTGTATCTTGTGTTTTTTATGTTGATTTAATAAAAAAATAAATTAAATAAAAAACCGATACCGATAATAAAAAAAACGAATATGTTACGTTTTAATGCATTTATCGGCCGATAATATCGGCAGGCCGATATTATCGGACATCTCTAATTTCAATAATTGTGTGATTGAATAAGTAAAGGGTTTGTATGTTCTCTATATGCAACATTATGTATTATTCTAATTGATTTACCCATTGAGGTTTTTTTTACAGCTATTTAATCTGACTCAAAATGACATACATCATGGCTTGATAGTGGGATGGCATTATCAGCATTTTTTTAAACATCCCCCCAAATGTGTAATAATATTGATGTACTTACTTCACATTCGGCCCTGCTGGCTTCTGTTGCGTAATGGAGCCCAAAAGGAGACAATATTCATAAAGAAGACAACAATGTGATAAGCAGAACAAAAACAAGGGCTGAAGAAAATAATACAAAACAGGGCTTTGTGATGCTTGGACACACAAAGCAGGTGCTCTTTAAGAATGCAGAGAGCAACAACGCCCCCTAATGGCCATGCAGGGAACACTCACCGTGTCGATGCTGCTGTCCTGCGTCTTCTCTGCAAGACAAAGAACAACAATGTGGTTCCGTGGCATGTGCTGACAATTAAAAAGTCTGACTTTCCTGCAATGTGTTTTTTTGTCTCTCTACTGTACAAAACATACAAAATGAACAAGCGCATTCAGATATGTGCCATCAGTTTGTTTACTGGTCCATCCCCGCCCAGTTGAGTTGCAGAAAGCCTGATCCCAATTTACAAGCATGCTATCATACATTATTCACTGACAACATACAGAGAGCGTGGCGAGAGAAGAAAGATGAGATGATGGCAGGCGTGTGATGTTGTCTTAATCAGGTCATAAGGGGGGGTCTGCTGTCTTACTCCTTCAGTTCAGTCTAATCGGCGCTCTCTAACTGATGAATCACACCTCTCCCGGGAGCGTGTGCGCTCGCGGGCGCTATAAGCATGTTTGTCAAAACTCTTGTTTACTTGAGACAGTCCAGAAATCACACACACACACACACACACACACACACACACACACACACACACACACACACACACACACACACACACACACACACACACACACACACACACACACAGCCCACACAGACATACGATACATCTTTCATTGAAGCAAGCATGTCTGGCTCAACATTTCATCGCAGTAATCACTCAGATTTATGAATGTGTGCATGCATGGTTGAATTTTGAGGATCAGTCATAGACAATTTAGAGTGAAAAGCCCATTTTTATTTTCACTCGCATACAAAACATTCTAACTTGGATTGTTTCCCTGGCTTCGAGACTCTCCCGAAGGACAGTGGGGCGAAGACACAAAAAAAAAAAACTCCCTTCTTGTCTCTCATGGACACACACCTGTTGTTGTTGACTTTGGACTAGCGACTGCACGACATCGAGGCCGCGGAACAGAGACACGCGGGCAGGCTTACACACAAACATGCATCCACAAAAAAAATACGCCACACACACATACCCCACCCCTCCATCCAAAGCCCTTGATGCGAATCCCTTAGGGGTGATGGACAGCTGGGCAGCGCCTAAAGAGCTGCAGCCTGCCACCGTTGCCCCCACTCCCTCCCCTCTGTTGCAAGTCTCGAGATGTATGTTGTAATACAATAAAGAAAATAAGTATTTGAACACCCTGCTATTTTGCAAGTTATCCCACATAGAAATCATGGAGGGGTCTGAAATTTTCACGGTAGGTGCATGTCCACTGTATGAGAGATAACCTAAAAAGAAAAATCCAGAAATCACAATCTATGATTTTTTAACAATTTATTCGTGTGATACAGCTGAAAATAAGTATTTGAACACCTGTCTATCAACTAGAATTCTGACTCTCAAAGACCTGTTAGTCCGCCTTTAAAAGTCCTCCTCCACTCCACTGTATTATCCTGAATCAGATGCTCCTGTGTGAGGTCGTTAGCTGCATAAAGACACCTGTCCACCCCATACAATCAGTAAGACCCAAACATTCAGCATGGCTAAGAGCAAAGAGCTGTCCAAAGACACCAGAGACAAAATTGTACAACTCCACAAGGATGGAAAGGGCTACGGAGAAATTGCCAAGCAGCTTGGTGAAAAAAGGTCCACTGTTGGATCAATCATTAGAAAATGGAAGAAGCTAAACATGACGGTCAATCTCAATCGGAGTGGAGCCCCATGCAAGATATCACCTCGTGGGGTCTCAATGATGCTAAGAAAGGTGAGGAATCAGCCCAGGACTACACAGCAGGACTTGGTTAATGACCTGAAAAGAGCTGGGACCACTGTTTCCATGGTCACTGTTGGTAATACACTAAGGGTGTGTCATGGTTTGAAATCATGCATGGCACGGAAGGTTCCTCTGCTTAAACCAGCACATGTTAAGGCCCGTCTTAAAGGGGAACATTATCACCAGACGTGACGTCACATCGGGAAGCAATCCGCCATTTTCCCAAACACCGAGTCAAATCAGCTCTGTTATTTTCCGTTTTTTCGACTGTTTTCCGTACCTTGGAGACATCATGCCTCGTCGGTGTGTTGTCGGAGGGTGTAACAACACGAACAGGGACGGATTCAAGTTGCACCAGTGGCCCAAAGATGCGAAAGTGGCAAGAAAATGGACGTTTGTTCCGCACACTTTACCGATGAAAGCTATGCTACGACAGAGATGGCAAGAATGTGTTGATATCCTGCGAAACTCAAAGCAGATGCATTTCCAACGATAAAGTCAAAGAAATCTGCCGCCAGACCCCCATTGAATCTGCCGGAGTGTGTGAGCAATTCAGGGACAAAGGACCTCGGTAGCACGGCAAGCTATGGCGGCAGTTTGTTCCCGCAGACGAGCGAGCTAAACCCCCTGGGTGTCTTGGCTCACATCGACCCTTATGCCACCGAAGATGATCAAGAGAAGAATATCGACCCTAGCTTCCCTGGCCTGCTGACATCAACTCCAAAACTGGACAGATCAGCTTTCAGGAAAAGAGAGCGGATGAGGGTATGTCTACAGAATATATTCATTGATGAAAATTGGGCTGTCTGCACTCTCAAAGTGCATGTTGTTGCCAAATGTATTTCATATGCTGTAAACCTAGTTCATAGTTGTTAGTTTCCTTTAATGCCAAACAAACACATACCAATCGTTGGTTAGAAGGCGATCGCCGAATTTGTCCTCGCTTTCTCCCGTGTCGCTGGCTGTCGTGTCGTTTTCGTCGGTTTCGCTTGCATACAGTTCAAACCGATTTGGATCAATAGCTTCAGTTTCTTCTTCAATTTCGTTTTCGCTACCTGCCTCCACACTACAACCATCCGTTTCAATACATGCGTAATCTGTTGAATCGCTTAAGCCGCTGAAATCCGAGTCTGAATCCGAGCTAATGTCGCTATAGCTTGCTGTTCTATGCGCCATGTTTGTTTGAGTTGGCATCACTATGTGACGTCACAGGATATTGCGTGATTGGTAACATTTTGAAAAAAACTTCGAAAAATAAAATAAGCCACTGGGAACTGATTTTTAATGGTTTTAACCCTTCTGAAATTGTGATAATGTTCTCCTTTAAGTTTGCCAATGACCATTTGGATGATCCAGAGGAGTCATGGGAGAAAGTTTTGTGGACAGATGAGACCAAAATGGACCTTTTTGGTCATAATTCCACTATGCGTGTTTGGAGGAAGAAGAATGATGCGTACCATCCCAAGAACACCATCCCTACTGTGAAGCATTGGGGGTGGTAGCATCATGCTTTGGGGGTGTTTTTCTGCTCATGGGACAGGACGACTGTACTGTATTAAAGAGAGGATGACTGCAGCCATGTATTGTGAGATTTTGGCCAAAAACCTCCTTCCCTCAGTCAGATCATTGAAGATGAGTCGTGGCTGGATCTTCCAACATGACAATGACCCAAAGCACACAGCCAGGAAAACCAACAAGTGGCTTCGTAAGAACCATATCAAGGTTCTGGAGTGGCCTAGCCAGTCTCCAGACCTAAATCCAATTGAAAATCTTTGGAGGGAGCTGAAAGTCTGTGTTACTCAGCGACAGCCCAGAAACCTGACTGATCTAGAGAAGATCTGTGTGGAGGAGTGGGTGAAAATCCCTCCTGCAGTCTGTGCAAACCTGGTGAAGAACTACAGGAAACGTTTGACCTCTGTAATGGCAAACAAAGGCTACTCTACCAAATATTAATGTTGGTGTTCAAATACTTATTTTCATCTTTATCACACAAATATATTGTTAAAAAAATCATATATTGGGATTTCAGTGGACATGCACCTACCATGAAAATTTCAGACCCCTCTATGATTTCTAAGTGGGAGAATTTGCAAAATAGCAGGGTGTTCAAATACTTATTTTCTTCACTGTATGTATATTGTCATGATCCGCGGTCCGGATCATGTTTTGTTTAGTTATGTTCCGTTAGTTTTGGACTTCCTTAGTTCCTGTTTTGTGCACTTCGGGGGTTTATTTTGGTTACCATGGGTACTAATTGGTTTCACCTGCCTCTGATTAGTGTTCGGCACGTTCACCTGCTGTCGAGCACTAATCAGAGAGCTATTTAGTCACGTTTCTCGCCACACTCGTCTGGCTTCTTTGTTTGCGGTATGCACCAAGTTACGTTGGTTTATTCCTGTTCTCGATTCCTGATTCCTGTGCTAAGTTGTTGCCTTAGCTTCCCGTGCGATCGGCATGCTTTTCTTTTGTTTGTTTCCTGTCTTTGGGTATTGTGTATGATTTATGGATTAAATCATGTTCCTACCTTCACGGGTTCGTCCGGAGTTGTCAGTTTGGCATCCCGGGAGAACAAACCGCGCAGTAAGCCGTCGTGACATATGTGTGCTTTGGTATGGAGGTTTTTACCCCACTCCATACTGGGCCCCCTTAGGAGCCCAGTCTAGATTGTATTTTTTTTTACTCATCCTCCCCTAGCGTTTACCTTTTTCCCCATCTTTTACGGGGCTTGTGGCGACTAGGGATGATACTCGAACCCACTATAGTAAAGAAAAAGAGTTGGTTCTTTATTCGAATCCCTGTGAACGAATCTCGTCCCGACAAGAAATGCCCCGTGTGACATCACAAGAAATGACGTCACGTAGCTCAGTCATTAGGCGCAGATAGGGAAAGCAGGAAAAAAATGGACCGGAAAAAGTGCTCCAAGGCATGGCTTAATTTCACAAAAAAAAACGGGGGAAGTACAACAAGCGTGTCGTGTCTTCGAAGCAGCGGCAGAGACGACGAAGAACGCCCCTCTTCTTCTGCCAGCTGCCCCTGTCCCAGCTACAGTGGCGGTGACGCCGGTTAGTAACTAACATTAATTAATTTCCATATCTGCTCACTTGTAGTAACGTTACCTCTTATGTCAACCAGGACTGCAGTAATGTTAGCTAGACTAACGTTACCTAAGCATAGTCAGCGGCTAACGGTAACGTTAACGTGAGCCTTTTTGTATGTGTCTGATAACGTTAACGTTATCTTGTAATCTACACCACGACAGAGTTTGCAAGTCTGTCTAATAAACTAGTGCTTTCTTTATTTCTTTAGTTTATTTGGAACATGAACACACTTACAGTATAATACATCACAGTTTCATATAATTTCACTTTACAGGAGTAGGAAGAAGTAAAGCTTATTTAATCCTACCCCTTTCCCACTTCTTAGCGTTTACTAGTGATGGGTTGATGAGGCGTCATGAAGCGTTTCGACACATTGCAAAACTGTATTGATACTGTGTCGATATTGTGTCACTATATACGGACATCTGCTGGACATTAAAAATCCCTACAGGCAACCTATGGACCGACTCAACTGACACTGATTTTATGACCTAGTATATACAATAATATAAACCAAGTCATTGTATTTAATTTAGGATTAGTTCATATCTTCATTTAAATAAAAATATATTTGTATCTGTTTTAGATACAGTCAATAAAAAATGTGAACATGTATCATAACATGGAAATCTAAGAGAATGTGTTGTGAATGAGGATGCTTGTGGACTGGGATTTTTTTAAATTAATTTTGTACACATTTTTATAAAAAAAAAAAACGTTTTTCCAACGTATTCAATTTTAGACTATTTCTTTCATTGATTGATTGAGACTTTTATTAGTAGGTTGCACAGTGAAGTACATATTCCGTACAATTGACCACTAAATGGTAACCCCCCAATAAGTTTTTCAACTTGTTTAAGTCGGGGTCCCTGATTCATGATACAGATATATACTAACATCATAATACAGTCATCACACAAGTTAATCATCAGAGTATATACATTGAATTATTTACATTATTCACAATCCGGGGTGTGGGATATAGAGGGGGGGGGGGGGGGGGGTTACGTTTTGTTGTTATCAACACTTCAGTCGTCTCTTCTTAGTTATTATTTCTCCGGCTGTAGAAAAGACCCGCTCACAGGGCACAGAGGAGGCGGGAGTGCGACACAGTTCGCGTATCGGTCACGTGACCAAAACAGCGCATGATCGGTCACGTGACTTTCTAAAAGCGGTACGCGCACCGACACAGGGTTTCGCTCTATGAGCTCGATGCATGCGCCGATGCATCGGTGTTGCCGGACCCATCACCAGCGTTTACAAACATATACATCATTTACTGACCTTTTTATAATAAAATATCTTTGAATTAGTATATACACCAGTTTTGTAATATGTAATTAATTAATTCAGTCATTATTAATATACTGAGATGAATAATATATTATTTTCAATAAGGTTGAAAGTATTTCTCATAATTCTTCTTCTTTGTACTTTGTAAGCACTATTCATTTGAACAACCTCTTAAAGTGGATCATATCAGTACAAGGTTTAACTTCTTTACTTCATCCATTCCATCATTTAATTCTACATCATTTTAGCTGTTTGCAATTTTACCAAATCATCAAACTTTAATATTTTTGACTCAATAAATAAAGTGTTTGTATGTTCTCTATATCCAACATTATGTATCAGTCTAATTCATTTTTTTTGTAACACGGTTAACGAATGTAGCGCACATTTGTAGTTATTTCCCCACATTTCTGCACAATAACTCAGATATGGTAACACTATAGTAGCGAGCAGTAGAGAATGTGAAGTGATTTGTTAAACCAAATATTGTGGTTTTTTCCATATACAACAACCTATCTGGACTCGATAAGAGAATCGATAAGGAATCGGTTTGATAAGAGGATTCCATAATAGGCTCGAACTTGATAATTTCTTATCAAACATCATCCCGAGTGGCGACCCATCAGCGTACCTGTTCTGTAACCCTGTACACTATTTGTTTGTCTAATCTTGAACGGGGGTGTGCCGAAAACAAAGTTTTGTTGTACTTGTGCAATGACAATAAAGACCTACCTATGCTCATTTGTCTAATAAATAGGGACTGGTCAGCTCCCCGAATGCGCCATTTAGAGATCAAAGTGGAAACAAAGGGGTGGTTTGCAACTTGCTCAAAGTTTCATACATTTCTCAAACCACACAAATAACAGGAACACACAATGTTATTAGTGGTTTACGGATTCAGGGCACAATCATTTTTAAGTGCCTTTATTTTACACAATTACTAAATACAGTACAGGACAACTTTGCACACTCTTGGAATTCTCTCGATGAGCTTCAAGCACACATGTGAAGTGAAAACCATTTCAGGTGAGTACCTCTTGAAGCTCATGGAGAGAATGCCAAGAGTGTACGAAAAAGTAATTAAAGCAAAGGGTGGCTATTTTGAAGAAACTAGAATATAAAACATGTTTTCAGTTATTTTACATTTTTTTGTAAAGAACATAACTCCAGATGTGTTCATTCATAGTTTTGATGCCTTCAGTGACAATCTACAATGTAAATCAGGGCTGTCAAACTCATTTTACTTCCAAAAATCACAGCACCACAAATTCAGATTATTTTCTTTGTTTAAAAATAGATCTAGCACATTCTGAAAATTTACAAATCATAATGCTGTTGTTGTTTTTACCCTTACATGTTGCGGTTAATAGTATTCTACCTTTATTTGTCGTTATTTATACATTCTGAATAAATGATGTGATAATGTTCATCAGTCAACTCATTGGTGTTAATTTTCTATCTATCTATCTATCAAAATAAAAAAATATAAAAATCAAATTACAGGATGTTATTTATGACTGGTGCACTAACATGTGTTTTATTTTTTATTTTTTTACATATGTAACATAATCTACAAAGATACAAATAATTGCTATTGCGACATCTAGTGGACACATTTAGAACAGCAGTTTCTTTCATTCAAAAACGTTGGCTCATTTTTATTTATTGTTCGCGTGCCTGATTTGCCGTTTTGACACCCCTGATTATGAGAAGTTGTGTCCAAACTTTTGGCCTGTACTGTATATTAAATAAAAATAGCTTGTCGGCTAGAGCAGTGTTTTTCAACCACTGTGCCGCGGCACACTAGTGTGCTGTGACATACAGTCTGGTGTGCCGTGGGAGATTGAGTGTCTGTGCTGTCTAGAGCCAGAGGTGGGACCAAGTCATTGTTTTGGAAGTCACAAGTAAGTCTCAAGTCTTTGCCCTCAAGTCCAAGTCAAGTCCCGAGTCAAGTCCAAAGTCAAGACTGGAAAGTCTCAAGTCAAGTCCTAAGTCCTGCATTTTGAGTTTCGAGTCCTTTCAAGTCCTTTTAACCACAGACTAATATATTAACACAGATTGTGTATGCTTTTCAAACGCTGTATTTATTTATTAAAACAAGTGCATTTGAAATTGCAGGAAAGAAAATTGTGCTGACATTGCACTTTATAATAGCACTATTAACCAGTCATTTTAAACATTAACTCATTCCTTTACAGAACAAACACATTGAAAAATAAAGTGCAAATGTACTTATTTGTACAAAAGTGTTAACATTGAAAAAACATGACATATACGTGAACATAACAAAAAAGTTGTACTTTTTATATGTCAGGGCCCTATGCTGCATTGCATTTGCAAAAGACCAAATTAGCCAAGAGTCTGTCAGTCATTTGTGCACGATGGGGGCGTGGTATGATGCCACCATGGCTGAAAACTCGCTCCACTGGAGCACTGGAGGCAGGCACTGCCAAGACTCTCATGGCCACTCGGAACAGTGAAGGAAGAGTCTTCATGTTCAATGCCCAGAACAAAAGGGGGGAGAGAGTTTTTTGGGGTTGGTGCACTACTTGTAAGTGTATCTTGTGTTTTTTATGTTGATTTAATAAAAAAAATAAAAAATAAAAATAAAATAAAATAAAATTCTTGTGCGGCCCGATACCAATCGATCCACGGACCAGTACCGGGCCGCGGCCCGGTGGTTGGGGACCACTGAGGTAAACAACCAACAGTATGTCAGAAAGCTAGCTAAAACGGTACACATATTCATAATATAGTATACATTTTAACTGACCTTTATTTTACTATTTTTGTCTTTTTTTAGGTGGCTAAAATACGCGGTGCTGCTGACCGCCGTCTAACGTTACGTGTGATATATTGACTAACGTAACCCTGCTTAAAAAAAATCACTGAACAAAAAGTATGAATAAGGTAGTGAACTGCAACAGATTCCCGTGTTTGCAATAACGTTATAACGTTAGCAGTGAGTTTACAGCCTCACTGATTTAACTACACTGCAAATAAAAGTCACGTTACTTAGCCAATAAACGTTATCTTACATTCAAAACTTACCGTTCTTTGTGCAACTTCAAATGCCGGACGAAGTTGGAAGTTGTTGCCTCTCCATCAGTAATTTTCGAACCGCATGTGTTGCATACTGCAAAACCGTTTTGTGTTGACCACCTCGTAATTTTTATACCCAAACGAAATTATTTTAGGTATCATTTTTTGTTCACTGGCGTGTGGTTTGGACATGTCTTCTTCGTTGGTTGTCCTGCAATTTGATTGGATGAATGCTGTGTGATGAAAACAAAGTAGATCTAAGTCGATTGGCTGTTGTACTGACAGCACACCAGCTGACACACGCAACGCTGATAGACAAGTACACAATGAAAAATACGGAGCGCTCCCGAATAACTTTTTCATCTTTGGGTTTTGGGGAAAGTAGCAAGTCATGTCAAGTCATGTCAATTCAAAAGGCTCAAGTCCAAGTGAAGTCACAAGTCATTGATGTTAAAGTCTAAGTCGAGTTGCAAGTCTTTTTACATTTTGTCAAGTCGAGTCTAAAGTCATCAAATTCATGACTCGAGTCTGACTCGAGTCCAAGTCATGTGACTCGAGTCCACACCTCTGCCTAGAGCTTGGCAAAGTAACCGTGTAATACTCTTCCATATCAGTAGGTGGCATCAGGTAGCTAACTGCTTTGTAGATGTCAGGAACATGGTTTGTCTTGATCACAATATGCGGGAGGCAGCGTGTAGGTAAAAAGGTATCTAACATTTCAACAAAAAAATAAATAAAAGGCAAGTGCCGCTAAGAAAAGGCATTGAAGCTTAGAGATGGCTATGCAAACGAAACTAAAACTGAACTGGCTGCAAAGTAAACAAAAACAGAACGCTGGACGACAGCAAAGACTTACAGCGTTTGGAGCAGACGGCGTCCACAAAGTGTACCCGTACATGACATGACAATCAACAATGTCCGCACAACTTAAATAGTCTTGATTGCTAAAACAAAGCAGGTGCGGGGAATAGCGTTCAAGGAAGACATGAAACTGCTACAGGAAAATACCAACAAAAGAGGAAAAGCCACCAAAATAGGAGCGCAAGACAAGAACTAAATCACGACACAGGAAAACAGCAAAAAACTCAAAATAAGTCACGGCGTGATGTGACAGGTTGTGACAGTACACCTACATTGAGACTAGAGCTATAGTGATGCATGCTTGGTTATGCTTTAAAGTCATATCCAACAATTGCGAGAACGACTTTTTATTGTCAATATCGGCGACTGAGTTTCAGTGTGCCTTGGGATTTTTTCAACGAAGAAATGTGCCTTGGCTCATAAAAGGTTGAAAAACACTGGGCTAGAGGAATTATATGATATTTAGGCATATCACTGAAATGAACACCTTGCAGTCATGTTGTTGTTATAGCTATCATTGAATGTATAGCCTAAAATCTGTCCAACTGCTACCATTAGCAGACAACACACAGAACTTACTGCTTATAACAGTCGTTATACAGGGCGTAGTTACCTTCTAAAAAGCCAGACGACGGCGGGATATACTGCTTACAATACTTTGGGAAGTAAGCGCCCTCTAGGCAGCCGCGGAGCGGCCCAATGGCTGTAAATGTCTGATCAGTTTAGCGGATATTTACACCCATCAACATGCGATGTGAAACTACAACCTCTGCTCAAACGGTTTAACTTTCTTAATAATACTCACCATCCAACATTTCCTCGCATCGCTTGATCCAAATCTCAAACGTTTTTTCAGAACCTGTTAGAAACACAAGAAAACAAAAGAGCCTTTGTTTGTTTGTTTTGTAACATATATAAACCTACTGCAAAAACTGAAATCTAAGTAAGATTAAATATCTCAAATAAGGGTGATATTTGCTTATTTTCTGTCTGATAAGATAATTCTTCTCACTAAGCAGATTTTATGTTAAAGTGTTTTACTTGTTTTAAGGCAGGGGTGCTCATTACGTCGATCGCGAGCTACCGGTCGATCTCGGAGGGTGTGTCAGTCGATCACCAGCCAGGCATTAAAAAAATAGTCCTAAAAATGAGCCATCATAAATCTTCACTATGACGTCACTTTCGTCACTTGATTGACATTCACGGCACCTGAGGGTCTTTTGAGATGACGCTGGCTGCTGCCAGCTCATTAAAATTACCGACTGGAAGGCGAGAAACACTTTATTTCAACAGACTCTGGCGCCGTACCTGTCGTCAAAACTCCAAAGACCGACTGCACAGTTGCACTAACAAAATAAGAGTCTCAGAAAGCTGGCGTGCACAAGCTAGCAAGCTACGGAGTTTGCCGACAATGTATTTCTTGTAAAGTGTATACAAAGGAGTACGAAAGCTGGACAAATAAGATGCCAAAAACAAATCACTTTCATGTGGTATTGGACAGAAAGGAGGACTTTTTTTCTCCTCCATTCGAAAATGCGGACGTTATCAGCACCACTGTATGATTCCAATCAATGCAAGTCATCACAATCAGGTAATACACCAACTTATATTCTTGTCTTCATGAAAGAAAGGAATCTATATGTGTTAAACATGCTTGTATTATCTTTAAACACCTTTAACTTGTTAACAATATTAACTATATGTGTTAAACATGCTTGTATTATCATTAAACACCTTTAACTTGTTAACAATATTAACTATGTGCTAAACATGCTTGTATTATCTTTAAACACCTTTAACTTGTTAACAATATTAACTATATGTGTTAAACATGCTTGTATTATCTTTAAACACCTTTAACTTGTTAACAATATTAACTATATGTGTTAAACCTGCTTGTATTATCTTTAAACACCTTTAGGTTGTTAACAATATTAACTATATGTATTAAACATTCTTGTATTATCATTAAACACCTTTAATTTATTAACAATATTAACTATGTGTTAAACATGCTTGTATTATCATTAAACACCTTTAAATTGTTAACAATACTAACTATATGTGTTAAACATGCTTGTATTATCTTTAAACACCTTTAGGTTGTTAACAATATTAACTATATGTATTAAACATTCTTGTATTATCATTAAACACCTTTAATTTATTAACAATATTAACTATGTGTTAAACATGCTTGTATTATCATTAAACACCTTTAACTTGTTAACAATGCTAACTATATGTGTTAAACATGCTTGCATTATCATTAAACACCTTTAACTTGTTAACAAAAACATATATTTCATAAATAAGTAAATATAAATTATATATATGAATGAGGTAGATCCCCACGACTTGATCAATTGAAAAGTAGCTCGCCTGCAGAAAAAGTGTGAGCACCCCTGTTTTAAGGGTTTTGGTCCTAAATGATCTCAGAAAGATATTACAGCTTGTTGCTGAGATTTGATGACCTATATTGAGTAAAACATGCTTGAAACTAGAATATCAACTGTTGCAAAGCTGAGTCATCAACACTCACAAGTATAAAACTACTTTTTTAAAGTAATCATTTCTTATTTCAAGCATGTAAAAAAAAAAAAAAAATCATGACTGACTTTTCTCATATTAAAACAGATGACAGCCAAATGGACTTTGCGGTTTTATTTTCAATGAAACAATAGAAAATACGTACTCATATAGTAGTACAGTTATTAGTGAGAATATACTTATTTTAAGGTGTTTTTGGGTTCATTGAGGTTAGCTAATTTTACTTGTTTTGGAAAGTCTTGACAAGCCAAATTTTCTTGTTCTATCGGCAGATAATTTTGCTTACCGTATTTTTCAGAGTATAAGTCGCACCGGAGTATAAGTCGCACCTGCCAAAAATGCATAATAAAGAAGGAAAAAAACATAAGTCGCACTGGAGCCCGGCCAAACTATGAAAAAAACTGCGACTTATAGTCCGAAAAATACGGTAGTTCAAATAAAATACCCCTAATTTTTGTATTTTTTTTCTCTTGTTTTTGAACACTGACTTTTTGCAGTGTAGAGCAAGGGTCGGTAACGCAAATTGTTAAAAGAGCCACAATGGACCAAAAATTTAAAAAAATAAGATCTGTCGGTAGCAGCAAATATTAAAAAGCCTTATATAAGCGTTATAATAAAGGCAACACATGACGTAGGTGTCTATATTAGCCTACTATCAAAATGACTGTGTGTCGCAGGCAGACGCAAATCTTCGTTGACAGAAATTTTACATTTATTCTACACATTTTTACAACATTGGAACACAGTAATAAATTGAAGGCTTATCTGAGGGTGAGATAACTACCGGTACTGGAAATTACTGGCTTAGAATGGCCAAAGGTATAGATGTGTGTCTCCAAGTTAAAGGAAACTTTACAATCTTTTACATACACAGAGGACATAAGTAAAATAGATTAAATGATCTCAAATATACCTACAAATGAGGCTTAATGATGCATTATGTACATACAGCTAGCCTAAATAGCATGTTAGCATCGATTCGCTTGCAGTCATGCAGTGACCGGATATGCCTGATTAGCACTCAAACAAGTCAATAAAACGTTTGGTTGACAAAAAGAGACAAAGAAAGAGTGGCATAAAACACGTCTTTCTTTGGCAGTGTTGGAGAAAGTTGCACATGTAAACAAACCACGGTGAGTTCATGGTCCGCCGAAATTAGTAGGACAAAACGGCGCTCGCCAAATACTCTCATCAGTGAAGCATGTTTAATATAAACAGTGGGATTTTTTTTAACAATTAAGAAGGTTTGTGTCATGTTTGTCCTCCTATAGAAACCATGTCAAAACAAAAAATATATTTCCCCCCATCTGAAAAAGCTCCAGGGAGCCACTAGGGCGGCGCTTATGAGCGCATTGCCGACCCCCGCCAGAGTGAAATCTGTGAGGGCAGCAGAGGGCATCTGCAGTGCTTCAACCAAATGTCAGAAAAACATTGAATTGGATCTTTGAGGGCATGGGGCTTAGTTTTTGACCTGACACTTCAGCCAATTCTCAACTGGTAGCTTCAACTTCTATTCACTCTATTCACTGCTACTTGCAGATGATGTGGTCCTGATGGCTTCCTCCGGCCAAGATCTTCAGCTCTCACTGGATCGGTTCGCAGCAGAGTGTGAAGCGACTGGGATGGGAATCAGCACCTCCAAGTCCGAGTCCATGGTTCTCTCCCGGAAAAGGGTGGAGTGCCATCTCCGGGTTGGGGAGGAGATCTTGCCCCAAGTGGAGGAGTTCAAGTACCTCGGAGTTTTGTTTACGAGTGGGGGAAGAGTGGATCGTGAGATCGACAGGCAGATCGGTGCGGCGTCTTCAGTAATGCGGACGCTGTATCGATCCGTTGTGGTGAAGAAGGAGCTGAGCCGGAAGGCAAAGCTCTCGATTTACCGGTCGATCTACGTTCCCATCCTCACCTATGGTCATGAGCTTTGGGTCATGACCGAAAGGACAAGATCACGGGTACAAGCGGCCGAAATGAGTTTCCTCCGCCGAGTGGCGGGGCTCTCCCTTAGAGATAGGGTGAGAAGCTCTGTCAATCGGGGGGAGCTCAAAGTAAAGCCGCTGCACCTCCACATCGAGAGGAGCCAGATGAGGTGGTTCGGGCATCTGGTCAGGATGCCACCCGAACGCCTCCCTAGGAAGGTGTTTCGGGCACGTCTGGCCGGTAGGAGGCCACGGGGAAGACCCAGGACACGCTGGGAAGACTATGTCTCCCGGCTGGCCTGGGAACGCCTCGGGATCCCCCGGGAGGAGCTGGACGAAGTGGCTGGGGAAAGGGAAGTCTGGGCTTCCCTGCTTAAGCTGCTGCCCCCGCGACCCGACCTCGGATAAGCGGAAGAAGATGGATGGATAGATTCAACTTTTAATTACACTACCAAACACATACAAAATATGCTGTGGGAGTTGAACTCCGGATTTGTGTAACATTTTGTTTGACGATACGTCTTCTGCCCCTGCATTAACAGAACACATAATTTAACTATATTAGATAATATTTTACAAACATAAGCTTTGTTAAAAATTACATTTTGACCAATGTGTCACTAAACGTTAATGGGGAAAGTCCATCAAATCAATCATGGTTGAAAAGAAAAATGCTCTCATTTAGGCCACCGTTATATCTTCTCAGGAGACAACACTAGAAATTAAACTTGGTTGTACAAGTACATATACATATATACACTCATGCACATAATCACGTTTCATCAAACATATATTAACGTTGTTGCCCTAGGGGAAACTGGGTAACACATGGCACACTAACAAAGCTTAACCTATATTTACTATAACAATCTACAAGGTTAATAAGGTTGCTTCTCTTTCTTCCCCTCCATTTATCTGCATTATTTTGTATCTCTAGTTATCATTACGTATATGTATTGTTGCATTTGAACAACTGTATTGTTGATAATAGATGTAAATTATTGGTATTGTTCATTATCAATAGCGCTATTTCTATTGGTATTTGTATTGCTCCATTTGTAGTGTAATAATGTTTTATTGTCATTTCTGTATTATTTATTTCACTAACTGCTTCTTTGCTATCACTTTTACCATCATATTTGTACATATCTTAGTTGCTGATGTTGCTCTATTGTTTTTGTTGTGTTTGCTGTTGTTTTTGTCTGTCTAATCCCCCTCTTGTCCCCACAATTTCCCCCTCTGTCTTCCTTTTATTCTCTTTCTATCCCCTCCTGCTCCGGCCCAGCTGCACCTAATAATAATATAAATACATTTAATAAAGTCAAATACAAATAAGGCAACAAGAGAAGTATCCCACACTTCTCTTTTGTAAAGTAAATTTGTACACCCGATATCTACATCAACTACCGTATTTTTCGGACTATAAGTCGCAGTTTTTTTCATAGTGCGACTTATACTCAGGAGCGACTTATGTGTGAAATTATTAACACATTACCGTAAAATATCAAATATTATTATTTAGCTCATTCACGTAAGAGACTAGACCAGGGGTCGGCAACCCGCGGCTCTGGAGAGGCATGCGGCTCTTTGATCACTCTGATGCGGCTCAGCTGCATACTTGCCGACCCCCCCGATTTTCCCGGGAGACTTCCGGATTTCAGTGCCTCTCGCAGAAACCTCCCGGGATTAATATTCTCCGATTTTCACCCTTACAATAATAATAAGGGCGTGCCATGATGGTACAGCATTTGGCGCCCTCTACAATCTGTACAAACAGCGTGCCAGCCCAGCCTTTTGTCGGATGTATCTTCTACTTGCACACGTAAGTGACAGCAAGACATACTTGGTCAACAGCCACACAGGTTACACTGACGGTGGCCATATAAAACAACTTTAACACTCTTACTAATAATGCGCCACACTTTGAACCAAAACCAAACAAGAATGACAAACACATTTCGGGAGAACATCTGCACCTTAACACAACATAAACACAACAGAACAAATACCCAGAATCCCATGCAGCCCTGACTCTTCCGGGCCCCTGCGACCACCAAACCCCGCCCCCACCCCAACCCTGCTCCCCCACACATCAACCCCCCCGGGGTTTGGTAGCGGGGGTGTATAATGTAGCCCGGAAGAGTTAGGGCTGCATGGGATTCTGGGTATTTGTTCTGTTGTGTTTATGTTGTGTTACGGTGCAGATGTTCTCCCGAAATGTGTTTGTCATTCGTGTTTGGTGTGGGTTCACAGTGTGGCGCATTATTAGTAAGAGTGTTAAAAGTTTTTTTATACCGCCACCGTCAGTGTAACCTGTATGGCTGTTGACCAAGTATGCATTGCTGTCACCTACGTGAGCAAGCAGAAGCCCCAAACAACGGGTGGCTGGGCCGGCACGCTGGTTGTAGTGGGCGCTAAATGCTGTACCATCACGGCACGTTCGAGAGAATATTTGCCCTGAAATTCGTAGTCTGCCGGAAAAATCGGGAGGGTTGACAAGTATGACGCTGTCAAGCGCCATTCATATAAAACTTGCGGGCCGCACTAACATTCAATTATCATATTAAAGTGTGGGCCGCGTGTCTGAGACCCTTGGTTTATACATAGCACAAAGCAAAAAAAACAAAAAACCTTGTATGCAGTGTCATTTCATTTTAAACTTCAAAAGATTTTTGTGGCTCCCATTGTTTTCTTTAATTTGTGAAACTGGTCAAAATGGCTCTTTGAGTGGTAAAGTTTTGTCGACCCCTGCCCTAGGGGAAACTGGGTAACACATGGCACACTAACAAAGCTTAACCTAAGGTTACTATAACAATCTACAAGGTTAATAAGGTTGCTTCTCTTTCTTCCCCTCCATTTTTCTGCATTATTTTGTATCTCTAGTTATCATTACGTATATGTATTGTTGCATTTGAACAACTGTATTGTTGATAATAGAGGTAAATTATTGGTATTGTTCATTATCAAAAGCGCTATTTCTATTGGTATTTGTAATAATGGTCATTGTCATTTCTGTATTATTATTTATTTTGCTAACTGCTTCTTTGCTATCACTTTTACCATCATATTTGTACATATCCTATTTGCTGATGTTGCTCTATTGTTGTTGTGTTTGCTGTTGTTTTTGTCTGTCTAATCCCCCTCTTGTCCCCACAATTTCCCCCTCTGTCTTCCTTTTATTCTCTTTCTATCCCCTCCTGCTCTGGCCCAGCTGCACCAAATGATAATATAAATACATTTAATAAAGTCAAATACAAATAAGGCAACAAGAGAAGTATCCCACACTTCTCTTTTGTAAAGTAAATTTGTACAGTCAACTACCGTATTTTTCGGACTATAATTCGCAGTTTTTTTTCATAGTTTGGCCGGGTGTGCGACTTATACTCAGGAGCGACTTATGTGTGAAATTATTAACACATTACCGTAAAATATCAAATAACATTATTTATCTCATTCACGTAAGAGACTAGACGTATAAGATTTCATGGGATTTAGCGATTAGGAGTGACAGATTGTTTGGTAAACGTATAGCATGTTCTATATGTTATAGTTATTTGAATGACTCTTACCATAATATGTTACGTTAACATACCAGTTGGTTATTTATGCCTCATATAACGTACACTTATTCAGCCTGTTGTTCACTATTCTTTATTTATTTTAAATTGCCTTTCAAATGTCTATTCTTGGCTTTTATCAAATACATTTCCCCAAAAAATGCGACTTATACTCCAGTGCGACTTATGTTTTTTTTCCTTCTTTATTATGCATTTTCGTCTGGTGCGACTTATACTCCGGAGCGACTTATATTCCGAAAAATACGGTATATGATTTGCCTGAGAAGCTGGACAGGACAAAAAAAAATTAAAATTTTAAATAAATAAACTTGGTTATACTTGTACTATAAATTGGTCATTACACACAGAGTGAAATATTTTAAGAATGTATTTTCTAATAATTTTTAACCTTATACCTTACCGCTAATAAACATCATGAAAAATGCCTTCAACGGTTCAATATTGTACTGCTTCACAGGCTAATAACAAAAATTATGGTATTTTTTCGACCATAGGGGCATTTATTGTAAGTAAATCCGGGTCCATTTTCAGACATAAGGCGCACTGGATTATAGGGCGCATTATAGGAGTTATATTAATTTTTTTTACATTTAAAACACTTCCTTGTGGTTTACATAACATCTAATGGTGGTTTTTAGGTGAAAATGTTGCCAAAGTCAGTTACTTACACAGCCACATCCTGGTGCCACCTTTTCAAGTGCTTGTGCATTGCAGCTGTGCTGCTGTGAAAATCCATTTCTAATTTGCACTAGCATTAGCCTCGCTCGCTGGATCTTCACAGACATACATGTCGGTTGCGGTCAACCTTGACTTTTCAGGTCCGTCACTTAAAGGGGAACATTATCACCAGACCTATGTAAGCGTCAATATATACCTTGATGTTGCAGAAAAAAGACCATATATTTTTTTAACCGATTTCCGAACTCTAAATGGGTGAATTTTGGCGAATTAAACGCCTTTCTATTATTTGCTCTCGGAGCGATGACGTCACAACGTGACGTCACACCGGAAAGCAATCCGCCATTTTCTCAAACACCGAGTCAAATCAGCTCTGTTATTTTCCGTTTTTTCGACTGTTTTCCGTACCTTGTAGACATCATGCCTCGTCGGTGTGTTGTCGGAGGGTGTAACAACACAAACAGGGACGGATTCAAGTTGCACCAGTGGCCCAAAGATGCGAAAGTGGCAAGAAATTGGACGTTTGTTCCGCACACTTTACCGACGAAAGCTATACTACAACAGAGATGGCAAGAATGTGTGGATATCCTGCGACACTCAAAGCAGATGCATTTCCAACTGGACTGGACAGATCAGCTTTCAGGAAAAGAGAGCGAATGAGGGTATGTCTACAGAATATATTAATTGATGAAAACTGGGCTGTCTGCACTCTCAAAGTGCATGTTGTTGCCAAATGTATTTCATATGCTGTAAACCTAGTTCATAGTTGTTAGTTTCCTTTAATGCCAAACAAACACATACCAATCGGTTAGAAGGCGATCGCCGAATTCGTCCTCGCTTTCTCCCGTGTCGCTGGCTGTCGTGTCGTTTTCGTCGGTTTCGCTTGCATACGGTTCAAACCGATATGGCTCAATAGCTTCAGTTTCTTCTTCAATTTCGTTTTAGCTACCTGCCTCCACACTACAACCATCCGTTTCAATACATGCGTAATCTGTTGAATTGCTTAAGCCGCTGAAATCCGAGTCTGAATCCGAGCAAATGTCGCTATATCTTGCTGTTCTATCCGCCATGTTTGTTTGTATTGGCATCACTGTGTGACGTCACAGGAAAATGGACGGGTGTTTATAACGATGGTTAAAATCAGGCACTTTGAAGCTTATTTTAGGGATATTGCGTGATGGGTAAAATTTTTAAAAAAACTTCGAAAAATAAAATAAGCCACTGGGAACTGATTATTAATGGTTTTAACCCTTTTGAAATTGTGATAATGTTCCCCTTTAAAGACGGATGTGTGCAAAATAAACTAATGATTTTAATCTCTAGCTATAAACTAATGCCAGCAATTAAGACCAAATATTTTGGGGCAGAACTTAGAGGGTTTCATTGTGGTATTCACTACCCAGCTAGTGGGAGGAGGCTTGTAACTCAAATATAATATACTCTCAATTTAAAGCATGATAAAAAGACCAATGACAGTTTGTATCTTAAAATACTCATAAGTTGAGAGGTACTGTACCACTGTAGTTATATTATTTTTCTGTACTCTTAATTATTCCACTTGTTACTTTCCTGTATATAACTGGTTACTTTACACTGTAACGTGGTTCCATCTACATGTGTGTTAATGTGAACTAAGCAAATACCGTATTTTCCGGACTACAAGGCGCACTTAAAATCCGTTTTCCCCCCTCAAAACTCGACAGTGCACCTTATCACCCGGTGCGCCTAATGTAAGGAATAATTTTGGTTTTGCTTACCAACCTCAAAGCTATTTTATTTGGTACATGGTGTAATGATAAGTGTGACCAGTAGATGGCAGTCAAACATAAGAGATTCGTGTAGACTGCAATATAATGGCAGTCAGACACAAGAGATACAACACCAACATTTTATATGTTCCATTGAAAATATAGAACATTACACACGGCGCTCAAAAATCTGTCATAATGTTTTAGTACGACTTTGGTGAGTTATGAAGCCGCACCGCTTGATGGATTGTACTGTGCTTCAACATATGAGTATTATTATGGTGTGTGTATAAGGTAAGACATATTATCTGGCGTTTTGTTTCGCAATATTATGCAAAAGCAACTTTTCTTACCTTCTGGTACCTGCTGATCTGTATTTGGGATCTCCATAAGTCCTGAAAAAAATTGCGCGCGTTCGCCTTTGTAGTCCATGACGACCCCTTCTTTTTTTTCCCTCTATCTACTTGTTATGGGACATTCATCCTCCGCTGTTGCCATTTTTAATATAAAGTAGCGTAAAGTTATTACTTATATCTGTCAGTAAACTCACCATGAAAGTGCTAAAACAAACCGGTGTAGTGAGTTTACATTATTCACCCAAGGAACTTAAGATATTAGAGAGTTCCGGTCTGACGTTTTTTCACGGGACACACTTGTTGTTGTTTCCGGATGAAGAGATGCTGCTCCGTTATTGATTTCAATAAGGTCTGAATGTCATTAAAACAGTTAGTGTCATCTTTTGACACTTCTTCCACTCCCGTCCTTGCACGCTACACCGCTACAACAAAGATGACGGAGAGAAGACGCTGTCGAAGGTGAGCCACGTAAATAAGACCGCCCACAAAACGGCACATCTGGAAGAGACTGTCAGAAAGCGACTTGAAGATGATCTGTAAAACATCATCTACCGGTATGCAACATTTTGACCAAAAGAACCACCATTACATGTTATGTAGACTACAAGGAAGTGTTTCCAATTTAGAAACATAATAATATGACTAAGGATGTCCGATATCATCGCCCGTTAAATGCTTTAGAATGTAATATCGGAAATGATCGGTATCGGTTTCAAAAAGTACAATTTATGACTTTTTAAAACGCCGCTGTACGGAGTGGTACACGGACGTAGGGAGAAGTACAGAGCGCCAATAAACCTTAAAGGCACTGCCTTTGCGTGCCGGCCCAATCACGTAATATCTACGGCTTTTCACACACACAAGTGAATGCAATGCATACTTCGTCAACAGCCATACAGGTCACACTGAGAGAGAGAGAGATGGAGAGATGGAGAGATAGATAGATAGATAGATAGATAGATAGATAGATAGATAGATAGATAGATAGTGCAGCCCTTTGAGACACTTGTGATTTAGGGCTATATAAATAAACATTGATTGATTGATTGATAGTAAGTACTTTATTGATTCCTTCAGGAGAGTTCCCTCAGGAAAATTAAAATTCCAGCTGCAGTGTATAGAATTGAGATCGAATTTAAAAAGTAAAAAGTAAATAATAGGGGTATAAATGGAAACAAAATTGCAAAAATATTACAATAGAATAAAAATAAAAAACAACAATGAGAATAAAAATATAACAGTAAAATAAGAATATAACAAGAGAAACTAGGCAGTAGTGACCATGTTATGAAAAATTATTGCACTGTTATTGTTTTTTTATTTTATTTTTTTATTTTTATTATTTATTTTTTATTGAGGGTGGCCGTATAAACAACTTTAACACTGTTACAAATATGCACCACACTGTGAACCCACACCAAACAGGAATGACAAACACATTTCGGGAGAACATCCGCACCGTAACACAACATAAACACAACAGAACAAATACCCAGAACCCCTTGCAGCACTAACTCTTCCGGGACGCTACAATATACAACCCCCGCTACCCCCTACCCCGCCCACCTCAACCTCCTCATGCTCTCTCAGGGAGAGCATGTCCCAAATTCCAAGCTGCTGTTTTGAGGCATGTTAAAAAAAAATAATGCACTTTGTGACTTCAATAATAAATATGGCAGTGCCATGTTGGCATTTTTTTTTCCATAACTTGAGTTGATTTATTTTGGAAAACCTTGTTACATTGTTTAATGCATCCAGCGGGGCATCACAACAAAATTAGGCATAATAATGTGTTAATTCCACGACTGTATATATCGGTATCGGTAATTAAGAGTTGGACAATATCGGATATCGGCAAAAAAGACATTATCGGACATCTCTAAATATGACTCCTTTAATGCGTCTTATAATCCGGTGCGCCTTATATATGAACAAATATCGAAAATGGACCATTCATCGGCAGTGGGCCTTATAATCCGGTGCGCCCTATGGCCCGGAAAATACTGTAATCAGCCTGACATAAGCCTTGATTATGATCTTTTTTGATTAACACATGGTTTTACATTATTTAACACGCTATATCCAGTTACATTGTAAGTAGGTTTGATATAATTATTGAATATGATTAAAATCAAGAGTAAATTTACTTATTCTGTGTTAATATTTGAGTGTGCCTTGGGACCTTCTATAATAGAAAAGTTGGGCGCCGAGGTCAAAAAGGTTGAGAACCCCTGGTCTAGCTAATTGTGTCTGTTTTTCTATTCACTGGAACCGAAGACCTTTGTTGAGAACTGTATACATTAAAAACTGCAGTCTCAACAAAAAGGGACGATGGTGTGAAAAATCTCCGGGCCAGGAAAGACTGTACTCACCATCCAGTTGGTATCCTTGAGTGAAGGCTGCATGGGCTGACTCATATTGGCTCAGGTGGTACTCTGCTATTCTGGGGGTGGAACAAGCATAGCAACAAAAAGCTGGTGACATTTCCTTGATTCAAAACTGCCCCACTGGGTTAAGACTTCACAGATGGAGGTCCTCAACCAAAATGTAAAATGAACAATGTAGTAAAAATCTATTAAAATGTAATAAAAATATATCAAGTTCTGCTACAAACTAATTATACCATTACAGTCCAGTACCCTTAATATTTCATTATAGCAGAGGGTTTAAAAGAGGGAACTTCAGGAGATGCATGAGATGAATATGACCTGAGCAACTGCACATTATAACTGTTAACTGCCGACATGTGGGAAAACAGACGATGGTTGAGCTATTCCAGGGGTCGGCAACCCAAAATGTTGAAAGAGCCATATTGGACCAAAAATACAAAAAAAAATCTGTCTGGAGCCGCAAAAAATTAAAAGCCATATTACATACAGATAGTGTGTCATGAGATATAAATTGAATTAAGAGGACTTAAAGGAAACTAAAGTACCTCAAATATAGCTACAAATGAGGCATTATGATGCAATATGTACTTATAGCTAGCCTAAATAGCATGTTAGCATCGATTAGCTTGCAGTCATGCAGTGACCCAATATGTCTGATTAGCACTCCACACAAGTCAATAACATCAACAAAACTCACCTTTCATGCACAACCTTAAAAGTTTGGTAGACAAAATGAGACAGAAAAAGAAGTGGCATAAAACACGTCCTCGAAAGTCGGAGAAAGTTATACATGTAAACAAACTACAGTGAGTTCAAGGACCGCCAAAATTAGTAAGACAAAACGGCGTTCGCCAAATACTCGAATCAGTGAAGCATGTTTAATATAAACAGTGTGCTTTATAACAATTAGGGAGGTTTGTGTCATGTTTGTCCTCCTACAGAAACCATATTAAAACAAAAAATAGATTTTTTTCCCCCCTCATCTTTTTCCATTTTTCATACATTTCTGAAAAAGCTCCAGAGAGCCACTAGGGCGGCGCTAAAGATGCGGCTCTGGAGCCGTGGGTTGCCGACCCCTGAGCTATTCTTACTGAACAGTGCAAAAATGTTTGAATGTTCACAAACAGATCAGCATGTAAAGACACAGTCAACATATTGAAATGTATAAATCTTAAGAAATGGGACATGTTTAAAATATTTAAGCTGAATGTACGTAATGTTAACAAAGATTATATTTTGAATGTTATTTATTTATTTATTAATGTTTTAAAAAACTGACAGGTTTGTCATAAAGCACACTTTTTCAGCAGGCGAGCTACTTTTCAAATGACCAAGTCAAGGTGATCTGCCTCATCTTCGTACACTATATCGCCAAAAGTATTTGGTTACCTGCCCTGACTCACATATGAACTTGAAGTGCCATCCCATTCCTAACCCATAGGGGTTCAATATGATGTCGGTCCGCCTTTTGCAGCTATTACAGCTTCAACTCTTCTGGGAAGGCTGTCCACAAGGTGGCGCAGTGTATTTATAGGAATTTTCCACCATTCTTCCAAAAGCGCATTGGCGAGGTCACACACTGATATTGGTGGAAAAGGCCTGGCTCCCAGTCTCCGTTCTAATTCATCCCAAAGGTACTCTATCGAGGTCAAGTTCATCCACACCATGTCCATGTCTTTATGGACCTTGCTTTGTGCACTGGTGCACAGTCATGTTGGAAGAGGAAGGGGCCCGCTCCAAACTGTTCCCACAAGGTTGGGAGCATGGAATTGTCCAAAATGTTTTGGTATCCTAGAGCATTCCAAGTTTATTTCAGTGGAACTAAAGGGCCAAGCCCAACTCCTGAAAAACAACCCCACACCATAATTCCTCCTCCACCAAATTTCACACTCAGCACAATGCAGTCCGAAATGTACCGATCTCCTGGTAACCTCCAAACCCAGACTCGTCCATCAGATTGCCAGATGGGAAAGCGTGATTCATCACTCCAGAGAACGCTTCTCCACTGCTCTAGAGTCCAGTGGCGACGTGCTTTACACCACTGCATCCCACGCTTTGCATTGGACTTGATGTTTGGCTTAGATGCAGCTGCTCGGCCATGGCGACCCATTCCATGACGCTCTCTGCGTACTGTACGTGGGCTAATTGGAAGGTCACATGAAGTTTGGAGCTCTGTAGCAACTGACTGCGCAGAAAGTCTTTGCACTATGCGCTTCAGCATCCGCTGACCCCTCTCTGTCAGTTTACGTGGCCTACCACTTTGTGGCTGAGTTGCTGTTGTTCCCAAACTCTTCCATTTTCTTATAATAAAGCCGACAGTTGACTTTGGAATGTTTAGGAGCGAGGACATTTCATGACTGGATTTGTTGCATCCTATGACAGTTCCACACTGGAAATCACAGAGCGGCCCATTCGTCCATAAATGTTTGTAGAAACAGTCTCCATGCCTAAATGCTTGATTTTATATACCTGTGACCCGGGCCAAGTGATTAGGACACCTGATTTTCATCATTTGGATGGGTGGCCAAATACTTTTGGCAATATCGTGGGCTTTAAACTCAGCTGTTATCTGTTAATTCAGGTTATGTTAACGTTAAGCCTGCAGGCTTAAAAATGTCAACATCCTAATTGCTCACTTTGTTTAAATACTTTTTGCCACTTAAGGACAATACATGCCCCGTAGTTTAAGACTTTTAAACAGATTACGAAACAAACCACGCCACACCCTCTCTAAAAGTATCATAGGATATATTTTTAAAATGTACATTGTTTAAAATATTTAATTAAATGTTGTCACGACTGTTTATTTTCCGGACATAGTCGGAAATACATGTCATAAGCATCTTATGGATTCACCCGTTCACAACATAAGGTACACTCGCCAATCACTACAGACTGCATATAAAAGGCTGCATTTATATTAGTGCGTGTCTAATGTCTAAATAAATATGTACACCTCGTGATGTTACAATGTACAAAAAAAAAAACCAGCACAATTTACGGTAATATATATATATATATTGCCGTAAATTGTGCTGTGTTTTATATATATATATATATATATATATATATATATATATAAACCGTAAATTGTGCTATTATATATATATATATATATATATATATAAAACAGCACAATTTACGGTAATATATATATATATATATATATATATATATATAACCGTAAATTGTGCTGTTTTTTTTGTACATTGTAACATCACGAGGTGTACATATTTATTTAGACATTAGACACGCACTAATATAAATGCAGCCTTTTATCTGCAGTCTGTATCGATTGGCGGGTGTACCTTATGTTGTGACCGGGTGAATCTATAAGATGCTTATGACGTGTATTTCCGACTATGTCCGGAAAATAAATGGTCGTGACAACATTTAATTTATATAGCGCCTCTCTCTCTTGAGAGAGAGAGAGAGAGAGAGAGAGAGAGAGAGAGAGAGAGAGAGAGAGAGAGAGAGAGAGAGAGAGAGAGAGAGAGAGAGAGAGAGAGAGAGAGAGAGAGAGATATTATTATATTATAATTGAATTCAGTTTCATAATAATTTATATTCACTCCATTTATGAAACAGACATTTTCTGTTAACATGTTAATGGTGTTTAATAAAAACAAAAGCATGTTGAATGCACGTATCATGTTGTAATTGTAATTGTTAAAGTTAAATCTTTAATTGTATGCATGTTCGAAATAAACTCAAACCAAAACATATATATTTCTTACTTTCATGAAGACAAGAACATAAGTTGGTGTATTACCAGATTCTGATGACTTGCATTGATTAAAATCAGACAGAATTTACAGTAGTGCTGATAACTTCCACATTTTCACATTGTGGAGGAGGGGGAAAAAAAGTCCTCCTTTTTGTCCAATACAACATGAAAGTGGTTGGTTTTTGGCATCTTATTTGCCCGGCTTTCATACTCCTTTTTATACACTTTACAAGAAATACATTGGCGGCAAACTCCGTAGCTTTCCGAGCTTGTGTGCGCTAGCTTTCTGAGACTTTTATTTTGTTAGCGCAGGGAGGATGGAGCAGCACTTTTATTGTGAAGACAGGAAATAAAGTGTTTCTCGGCTTTCCGTCAGCCTTTTTTTTCTTTCTTCACACTGAGCTTGCGGCCCGTAGCGTCATCTCACAAGATCCTCGGGTGGCGCGAATGTCAATCAAGTGACGTCATAGTGAACATTTCCCCTGGCCTCAGTCTGGACCCCCTCTCCAGGGTCCCAGGCTTAGACCGATTTTTTTTCTTCTCATCCCCCCCATTGTTGACCTGTATCTCACCTTTTTTGTAAGGGGCGCCAGAAGTTGGCAGACCCGTCAGCAATCCTGTTCTGTCTCCCTGTAATGTTTGATCCTGTTCTGTCTCCCTGTAATGTTTGTCTGATCTTGAATGGGATTGTGCTGAATTGATGATCGCAAATTTTGAGGACTATTTTTTTTTAATTGCACTGACACATCCTCCGCCATCGACGTAATGAGCACCCCTGTCATAAAGGAATGCAACTTTTGAAATATGTTGAGGGTGTGAGGTAAGAGCGTTGACAGATGGGGAGACTCTGGAGAGACTTGCAATGTAAACATGTACAACTACCTTGAATTAACACAAAAGGGCATCAAGTGTTCAATCAGAGCCAAATCAATCAGGTTAGGTGGAGGAAATAATGTTGAGGTGACCTCGAATGGAAGAAGCTGGTAAACGACAACATGACGTGCCACTCCAAAAACTACATCTTCATGATCACACCCTTGCACCCACAATACACACCCTGTTCGCATGAAAGCAAGGGGGAGGCCTGGATTTAGCTGCTGGGCTTTCTTGGCATCATCAACAGCGCCTGCAAGAAAGAATATTTGTTATTTCACTTCCTTGTCATGAAAGCCAAGCTGGTAGAAAATAAATGCCTGAGCAAAAAAAAAAAAAAAGAGGGGAAAAAGCTAATATGGTAGGCACTTGGAAGCCTTCTGCTCGGTAGTGTGTTCACTAGGGATGTTCCGATCATTCCGATACTGATCCTACATGAGCAAGATCAGCTGATACTGGTATTAACTGTAATGTATTTATGGTGAGTGCTATTGACACAATATAAACACAAACAACACAAATAAACCTTAAAGGCACTTCCTTTGCGTGCTGGCCCAATCACATAATGTCGACGGCTTTTCGCACACACAAGTGAATGCCATGCATACTTGGTCAACAGCCATACAGGTCACACTGAGGGTGGCCGTATAAACAACTTTAACACTGTTACAAATATGCGCCACACTGTGAACCCACACCAAACAAGAATGACAAACACATTTCGGGAGAACATCCGCACCGTAACACAACATAAACACAACAGAACAAATACCCAGAAGCCCTTGCAGCACTAACTCTTCCGGGACGCTACAATATACACCCCCGCTACCCTCTACCCCCCACCTCAACCTCCTCATGCTCTCTCAGGGAGAGCATGTCCCAAATTCCAAGCTGCTGTTTTGAGGCATGTTAAAAAAAAAATAATGCACTTTGCGACTTCAATAATAAATATGGTAGTGCCATGTTGGCATTTTTTTTCCATAACTTGAGTTGATTTATTTTGGAAAACCTTGTTACGTTGTTTAATGCATCCAGCGGGGCATCACAACAAAATTAGGCATAATAATGTGTTAATTCCACGACTGTATATATCGGTATCGGTTGATATCGGAATCGGTAATTAAGAGTTGGACAATATCGGAATATCGGAATATCGGATATTGGCAAAAAAGCCAATATAGGACATCTCTATCTGACATGTTTAGTAACTTTACCAGTGGCAGTAGCTCGACAAAGGTGGCGAGGCGTAACTGGCAACCTGGAAGTCACACACTCACGGACTTGCTAATTGGTCAAACGGTGGAGGGCGGGGCATCCAAATGAAAACAATAACAAGATTTCGGGGCTGTAAATCTAACTTTGAAATGAGCATACAGTATATCCCGGCTGAACTACTGTTATCAGTTATAGAGGTATTTGAAAAGAACATGATTTATGACATCAGGGCCATTTAATGAGGACTTGACATGAAATTATTACATATGGCACCTTTTAAAGTTTACAAACTCAGGGAATAAGTACGTGCCTGGACACAGGAGGACTTTAAATGCAAAAATCAAATGATTTGAATTAGAGATGTCCGATAATGGCTTTTTTGCCGATATCCGATATTCCGATATTGTCCAACTCTTAATTACCGATTCAGATATCAACCGATACTGATATATACAGTCATAGAATTAACACATTAATATGCCTAATTTTGTTGTGATGCCCCGCTGGATGCATTAAACAATGTAACAAGGTTTTACAAAATAAATCAACTCAAGTTATGGAAAAAAATGCCAACATGGCACTGCCATATTTATTATTGAAGTCGCAAAGTGCATTATTTTTTTTTTTAACATGCCTCAAAACAGCAGCTTGGAATTTGGGACATGCTCTCCCTGAGAGAGCATGAGGAAGTTGAGGTGGGCGGGGTTGAAGTGGGGGGTAGAGGGTAGCGGGGGTGTATATTGTAGCGTCCCGGAAGAGTTAGTGCTGCAAGGGGTTCTGGGTATTTGTTCTGTTGTGTTTATGTTGTGTTACGGTGCGGATGTTCTCCCGAAATGTGTTTGTCATTCTTGTTTGGTGTGGGTTCACAGTGTGGCGCATATTTGTAACAGTGTTAAAGTTGTTTATATGGCCACCCTCAGTGTGACCTGTATGGCTGTTGACCAAGTATGCATGCATTCACTTGTGTGTGTGAAAAGCCATAGATATAACGTGATTGGGCCGGCACGCAAAGGAAGTGCCTTTAAGGTTTATTGGCGCTCTGTACTTCTCCCTACGTCCGTGTACCACTCTGTACAGCGGCGTTTTTATAAGCCATACATTTTCTTTTTTGAAACCGATACCGATAGTTTCCCATATCACATTTTAAAGCATTTATCGGCCGATAATATCAGCAGTCCGATATTATCGGACATCTCTAATTAGAATACATTTCTTTAATTCGATTTTGATAATCAGAATGGTGATACAGACTGCCGGTGACAGCAACTCACAGTAGTTTGTACACATATACGCACACATCAGTGATAAACACAGCACTACATACAGCAAATGACTTATTTTTCAGGTCTTGCAGATAAACATGTTCAAAAAGAATATACAATTTTCAATGACATCGAACATGACGAAAATACAAGTAGCTGTCCTGTTAGGGTGCATCCAAGATACAAATCAAACAATATATAACAAATCAATGCAATCCAAGATACAGGAAGTTAAGTCCATTAGCCAAACCGATATTGCTCAAGTAAATACAAACCCCGTTTCCATATGAGTCGGGAAATTGTGTTAGTTGTAAATATAAACGGAATACAATGACTTGCAAATCCTTTTCAACCTATATTCAATTGAATGCACTACAAAGACAAGATATTTGATGTTCAAACTCATAAACTTTATTTATTTTTTTGCAAATAATGATTAACTTAGAATTTCATGGCTGCAACACGTGCCAAAGTAGTTGGAAAAGGGCATGTTCACCACTGTGTTACATGGCCTTTCCTTTTAACAACACTCAGTAAATGTTCGGGAACTGAAGAGACACATTTTTTAAGCTTCTCAGGTGGAATTCTTTCCCATTCTTGCTTGATGTACAGCTTAAGTTGTTCAATAGTCCGGGGGTCTCCGTTGTGCTATTTAGGCTTCACACATTTTCAATGGGAGACAGGTCTGGACTACAGGCAGGCCAGTCTAGTACCCGCACTCTTTTACTATGAAGCCACGTTGATGTAACACGTGGCTTGGCATTGTCTTGCTGAAATAAGCAGGGGCGTCCATTAAGGTTGCTTGGATGGCAACATATGTTGCTCCAAAACCTGTATGTACCTTTCAGCATTAATGGCGCCTTCACAGATGTGAAAGTTACCCATGTCTTGGGCACTAATACACCCCCATACCATCACACATGCTGGCTTTTACACTTTGCGCCTATAACAATCCGGATGGTTCTTTTCCTCTTTGGTCCGGAGGACACGACGTCCACAGTTTCCAAAAACAATTTGAAATGTGGACTCGTCAGACCACAGAACACTTTTCCACTTTGTATCAGTCCATCTTAGATGAGCTCAGGCCCAGCGAAGCCGACGGCGTTTCTGGGTGTTGTTGATAAACGGTTTTCGCCTTGCATAGGAGAGTTTTAACTTGCACTTACAGATGTAGCGACCAACTGTAGTTACCGACAGGGGGTTTCTGAAGTGTTCCTGAGCCCATGTGGTGATATCCTTTACACACTGATGTCGCTTGTTGATGTAGTACAGCCTGAGGGATGGAAGGTCACGGGCTTAGCTGCTTACGTGCAGTGATTTCTCCAGATTCTCTGAACCCTTTGATGATATTACGGACCGTAGATAGTGAAATCCCTGAATTCCTTGCAATAGCTGGTTGAGAAAGGTTTTTCTTAAACTGTTCAACAATTTGCTCAAGCATTTGTTGACAAAGTGCTGACCCTCGCCCCATCCTTGTTTGTAGATTTCATGGAATCTACTTTTATACCCAATCATGGCACCCACATGTTCCCAATATGCCTGTTCACCTGAGGGATGTTCCAAATAAGTGTTTGATGAGCATTCCTCAACTTTATCAGTATTTATTGCCACCTTTCCCAACTTCTTTGTCGCGTGTTGCTGGCATCAAATTCTAAAGTTAAAGTTAATGATTATTTGCACACAAAAAAAAAGTTTATCAGTTTGAACATCAAATATGTTGTCTTTGTAGCATATTCAACTGAATATGGGTTGAAAATGATTTGCAAATCAGTGTATTCCGTTTATATTTACATCTAACACAATTTCCCAACACATATGGAAACGGGGTTTGTAGATAAAAGCGGTTATCACCAGTAACCGGCGTGAAACATGCAAACTTACAACTGTAGTTGTTGAGAAGTGTGTAGGCATAGGCACGCTGGCACAACAACTCTGCATTGTCAGAGTCTCCTTGCAAGGCCTCGTTCAGTCCCTTGAAAGAAAAAAGGATTAATTTGAGCAGTGCTTCCGTAACTGAGTCGATTTCTGAATGCTGGATCTTGTGACTCGTTCTATTATTGCTGCATGTCTAGCACAGTAGACATGCTCCATAACACTAGCAGGACGTTCATACAGTCGTGGTCAAAAGTTTACATACACTTGTAAAGAACATAATGTCATGGCTGTCTTGAGTTTCCAATCATTTCTACAACTATAATTTTTTTGTGATAGAGTGATTGGAGTAGAGATGTCCCGATCCGATATTTGGATCGGATCGGCTGCCGATATTTGCCAAAAATTGCGTATCGGCAAGGCATGGGAAAATGCCGATCCAGATCCAGTTTAAAAAAAAAACTCCGGTCCGTGTTTTCCAAAGCACCTATTTAAATAATACATTCCACTTTTCTGCTGCTTCCTAATTTCCGTTCCGCATTTTCCAGCACACCTTCAACACATCCACAGGTCTGTGAATTCTCACGCAGTTGCTTTTAGCTGCTGGCATTACACGACAGGCTCTTCTCACTCTTTCCTGTGTCTCCCTCTCACAGACAGCAAGCGCACCTTCTTACACACGTCACATACTGTCACGTCATACGTCACATACTGTCACGTCATACGTCACATACTGTCACGTCATACGTCACATACGTATACGTCCTCCCCGAGCAGAGAGGTAGCAGCATGGCTAACGTTAGCTGTGATGCTAGCGCAGCCGTGTGACCAACGTTCTCTCTAAGGTGCGCGCCTGTGCAATTGCAAACTGCTCAAGCGTCCACTGTGCATAGCAATTATATGCCACGCACAAAATCAAATAAAAAAATAAGCGCATAACAATTTTCGACACACGGACACGACAGAGAAAACAGTTTTCGTCATCATTGTTCAAATATTGTGACGTCTGTCGAGACGCTTATCTCCATTCGGTGCCACACGCCCACACCATCAAAATGCAGAGGCAAAAATTTCCAGATCAACACCGTATGAAAAAAATAGTGATTTTTTTAGTTGTGATTTCCTTCTCTGCATGAAAGTTTAAAAGTAGCATATATTAATGCAGTATGAAGAAGAATGTTTTAATGTAGACATGCAAGTCTTGAAAGAAAATTTTGAAAATCAAGACTACATTTCCTGCAAATGGGTGCATTTCTACCCTATATTTTAACTTTAGATTTATTCTCATATCAAACTCTTTTGGCTGTCTTTTTGACACTTACATCCAACGCCCCCCTCCACACCCTGGATTATAAATAATGTAAATAATTCAATGTGATTATCTTGTGTGATGACTGTATTATGATGATAGTATATATCTGATAGTATATATCTGTATCATGAATCAATTTAAGTGGACCCCGACTTAAACAAGTTGAAAAACTTATTCGGGTGTTACCATTTAGTGGTTAATTGTACGGAATATGTACTTCACTGTGCAACCTACTAATAAAAGTCTCAATCAAAACACAGAATCATCATACTGATGTGATTATATGCATCAAGTGTTCATTCAAGGCTAAGGCAAAATATCGAGATATATATTGTGTATCGCAATATGGCCTTAAAATATCGCAATATTAAAAAAAGGCCGTATCGCCCAGCCCTAGTTCAATGATGCCATTTCTGTTTGTCATGTATAATTTTGTCTATTTTGTGTTTATCCTTGAATAAACAGGTCAGTTTCTTGTTACCAACCATTGTGTATTATTCAAACTCACCTAATTCAGCTGGCTAGTTGTTATCAAGAGTACTAAAACCCTTTTCAACATGATTCTGAAAACTAAGTAGGCTAAATAACTTTAAACTTTAATACATGCTCGAATAGGCCAGTATCGGTCAGTATCGGTATCGGTCAGTATCGGTATCGGATCGGAAATGCAAAAACAATATCGGTATCGGACCGGAAGTGCAAAAACCTGGATCGGGACATCCCTAGATTGGAGCACATACTTGTTGGTCACAAAAAACAATCATGAAGTTTGGTTCTATTATGAATTTATTATGGGTCTACTGAAAATGTGACCACATCTGCTGGGTCAAAAGTATACATACAGCAACATACATGATCAATTTTGGTGATGTAGAAAAGTTACAATCAAATCAAATTAGCTTCATGGCATGGCCTCTTAACTTCATGTGAGTGATTATGATTGACGACACCTGAGCCCATTTAAATAGGGCTCATGTGATGCAGTCATTAGACTCGGTTACAAACACGACAATGGGAAAGTCGAAGGAACTCAGCACAGATCTGAAAAAAACGAATCATTGACTTGAACAAGTCAGGAAGTCACTTTCAACGCAGCTTAAGGTCTCAAGAGCATCTGTGCAGACAATTGTTCGTAAGTATAAAGTGCATGGCACAGTTTTGTCACTGCCACGATCAGGAAGAAAACGCAAGCTATCACCTGCTGCTGAGAGAAAATTGGTCAGGATGATCAAGAGTCAACCGGGAACCACCAAAAAGCAGGTCTGCAATGAATTGGAAGCTGCTGGAACACAGGAGTCAGTGTCCACAGTCAAGCGTGTTTTGCATCGCCATAAACTGAGAGGCTACCATGCAAGAAGGAAGCCCTTGCTCCGGAAGCGACACCTTAAGGCTCGTCTAAAGTTTGCTGCTGATCACAAGGACAAAGATAAGACCTTCTGGAGGAAAGTTGACAAAAATTTAGCTGTTTGGCCACAATACGCAGCAATATGTTTGGAGGAGAAAAGGTGAGGCCTTTAATCCCAGGAACACCATAGCTACCGTCAAGCATGGTGGTGGTAGTATTATGCTCTGGTGCCTGTTTTGCTGCCAATGGAACTGGTGCGTTACAGAGAGTAAATGGGACAATGAAAAAGGAGGATTACCTCCAAATTCTTCAGGACGAGCTAAAATCATCAGCCCGGAGGTTGGGTCTTGGGCGCAGTTGGGTGTTCCAACAGGACAATGCATACTTGCCAACCCTCCCGATTTTTCCGGGAGACTCACGAATTTCAGTGCCCCTCCCGAAAATCTACCGGGGCAACCATTCTCCCGAATTTCTCCCGATTTTCACCCGGACAACAATATTAAGGGCGTGCCGTGATGGCACTGCCTTTAATAATAATAATAATAACTGGGATTTACATAGCGCTTTTCTAAGTACCCAAAGTCGCTTTACATGTAGAACCCATCATTCATTCACACCTGGTGGTGGTAAGCTACTTTCAAAGCCACAGCTGCCCTGGGGTAGACTGACGGAAGCGTGGCTGCAATTTGCGCCAACGGCCCCTCCGACCACCACCTATCATTCATCATTCAATTCACCGGTGTGAGTGGCACCGGGGGCAAAGGGTGAAGTGTCCCGCCCAAGGACACAACGGCAGCGATTTTTTGGATGGTAAGAGGCGGGGAGCGAACCTGCAACCCTCAGGTTTCTGGCACGGTTACTCTACCCACTACGCCATGCCGCCCCTAGCGTCCTTTACAACCTGTCGTCGCGTCCGCTTTTTCACCATTCAAATAACGTGCCGGCCCAGTCACATGTTGTATGCGGCTTCTGCAGACACACACAAGTGAATGCAAGCATACTCGGTCAACAGCCATACAGGTCATACTGAGGGTGGCCGTATAAACAACTTTAACACTGTTACAAATATGCGCCACACTGTGAACCCACACCAAACAAGAATGACAAACACATTTTGGGAGAACATCCGCACCATAACACAACATAAACACAACAGAACAAATACCCAGAATCCCTTGCAGCCCTAACTCTTCCGGGCTACAATATACACCCCCGCTACCACCAACCCCCCCATCTCCCGAATTCGGAGGTCTCAAGGTTGGGACAATGACCCCAAACACACGTCAAAAGTGGTCAATGAATGGCTAAATCAGGCTAGAATGAAGGTTTTAGAATGGCCTTCCCAAAAGTCCTGACTTAAACGTGTGGACAATGCTGAAGAAACAAGTCCATGTCAGAAATCCAACACATTTAGCTGAGCTGCACCAATTTTGTCAAGAGGAGTGGTCAAAAACTCAACCAGAAGCTTGTGGATGGCTACCAAAAGCACCTTATTGCAGTGAAACTTGCCAAGGGACATGTAAGCAAATATTAACATTGCTGTATGTATACTTTTGACCAAGTCACATTTTCAGTAGACCCATCATAAATTCATAAAAGAAGCAAACGTCATGTTTTTTTTGTGACCAACAAGTATTTGCTCCAATCACTCTATCACAGTAGTAGAAATGATTGGAAACTCAAGACGGCCATGACATAATGTTCTTTACAAGTGTATGTAAACTTTTGACAACGACTGTAGGTCGATGTTGTGTTTCAAGTACACGTTACCATGGTGACGCGTGCCAATTAAATGCGACCTCCTTATTGGCTATTCTAAAGTCACATACAACCTAAACCCCAGGGAATATCTCTCGTACTTGATAAGCTTGTTCCGATAAAAACCCGACTTTGAAGTAATATCGCCGAACACACCACGAGGTAATAAGGCCCTCGCTAACTTATTAACGAGTGGATTGTTAACACGTGTGTGTTACCACACGACGTCCATTTTACATGTTAATATTATTATTAATCAAACAAGACTACTCGATGTTTACCTCAAGTGATTGCTGTGGGTCGTCGTCAATGTGGCTGTCTGGGAAACTACTAAAACAGGAGAAAATACCGGAAATTAAACAACCGAAACAGAGCACGTATCTTAATAAATATTGGTAGAAATCGTGTCTTTTTTATTATAAACTTGCCGTTCAGTCGCCATTGCTTTGCTGCCAATGTAGTTGGCCAGGCGGAGGATTTAAGCGGCAGGACCTCTGATGAGACGTCACTTCCGGTGAAGTTGCTAGAAGGCGGAAATTAGTTTTTTTTTCTTTCCTCAACGCCTTTAAACAATGGCCATATGTGTAGATTGTTGATTATGTTGAAAGTGCCTTGACTTTTGTGTGCATTATAAAAGTATGTTTGTTGTTTAATAAAAAAAATAAAAAAATAAAATAAAATAAAAATGCTAAACGCAAAGTAAAAGCTAAAGTACTGCTTCCGGTTCAATATGTCGTCAAACAGATAACCACGAATTTTTGCATTTTAGATTAAAAAAATGTTTTCGATTTTTGTGTTTATCTGGAAAAATAAAAATCCATAAAAGGAAAAAATAAATAAAATAAAATAAAAAGTCTCCAAACAATCAATGGCGGAAGACATTTTAATTGAACACACAGACAGTATGCGTTGAAAATAAACAAATTAAGGCACTTTCTATACATTAAAATGTTATAAACATTTTATATAAATAAACATTTTTGAATAAAAGGTAAGTGACAATATAAATAGATTAAATTAAAAAAAATAAAAAATAAAATAAAAAATTGGACTTGTCTAAAACAACTTTAATACAAACTTAAGGGCTTTTCTACTTTTTAACATCCATCCACCCATCCATTTCTACCGCTTATTCCCTTCTGGATTGCGGGGGGCGCTTCCTGATTTGAAAACCTTAAACACATTTGAGTTTCATTTTTAAGAAATCGACCTTTATGTATGAACTTCCCGTTTAGTCGCCAGTATTTAAACAGCAGAACCTCCGGTGAGACGTCACTTCCGGTGAAGTTGCTAGAAGCCGGACATTTTTGTTGTTTTTTTCCCCTCAACGTCTCCAAACAATGTTGGTTATGTTGAAAGTGCCTTGATTTTTGTGTGCATTATAAATGTAGGTTTTTTGTTCAATAAAAAAATCGAAATAATACTAAAAAAATAAAAATACAAATAAAAACATGCTAAACGCAAAGGAAAAGCTAAAATACTGCTTTCAGTTCAATTGTACGTCACATATATAACCACGCATTTTTGCATTTTAGATGACTTTTTTTTTTTTTTTTTCTCGATTTTTGTGTTTATCTGGAAAATAAAAATCCATAAAAGGGAAAAAAGTTTAAAAAAAAGTATCCAAACAATGGCGGAAGACATTTTAATTGAACACACAGACAGTATGCGTTGAAAATAAACAAATGAAGGCACTTTCAATACATTAAAATGTTTTAAACATCTTTTTTTATACAACAAAAAAAAGTTGAATAAAAGGTAAGTGAAAATACAAATAGATTAAATAAATAAAAAATAAAATACAAAAATACAAAAATAATATATATATATATATATATATATATATATATATATATATATATATATACATTGGACTCGTCTAATACAACTTTAATACAAACTTAAGGGCTTTTCTACTTTTTAACATCTTCCAATATTTTATTCGTAATTTGAAAACCTTAAACAAATTTGAATTTCATTTTTAAAGAAATCGACTTTCATGTATGAACTTGCCGTTCAGACGCCAGTATTTAAACAGCAGGACCTCCGATAAGACGTCACTTCCGGTGAAATTGCTAGAAGCCGGAATTTTTTTTTTTTTTTTTCCTCAACGTCTCCAAACAATGGCTTGATGAGTAGATTGTTGGTTATGTTGAAAGTGCCTTGACTTTTGTGTGCATTATAAATGTATGTTTGTTGTTCAATACAACAAATAAAAATAATACTAAATTAAAAAAAATACAAATAAAAACATGCTAAACGCAAAGGAAAAGCTAAAATACTGCTTTCGGTTCAATTTGTCGTCACACAGAATAACCACACATTTTTGCATTTTAGATGAACTTTTTTTATTAGATTTAATAAAAATAATACAAGTAATAAAAAGTCTCCAAATAATGGTGGACTACAATGGAATACAATTGAACAAGACAGTATGCCTTGAAAATAAACTAATTAAGGCACTTTCAATACATTAAAATGTGTTAAACGTCTTATATATATATATATATATATATATATATATATATATATATATATATAAAGTTGAATAAGAGGTAAGTGACAATACAAATAGATTAAATAAAAAATAAAAATTATGAAAAAATTGGACTCGTCTAAAACAACTTTAATACAAACTTAGGGGCTTTTCTACTTTTTAACATTTTACAATATTTTATTCCTAATTTGAAAACCTTAAACAAATTTGAGTTTCATTTTTGAAGAACTCGACTTTCATGTACGAACTTGCCGTTCAGTCGCCAGTATCTAAGCGGCAGGACCTCTGGTGTAACGTCACTTCCGGCGAAATTGCTAGAAGCCGGAAATAGTTTTTTTTTTTTTTTTTTCCTCAACGTCTCCAAACGACCTGATGTGTAGATTGTTGGTTATGTTGAAAGTGCCTTGACTTTTGTGTGCATTATAAATAAATTAATAAATAAATACAAATAAAAACATGCTAAACGCAAAGGAAAAGCTAAAAATACTGCTTCTGGTTTAATTTGTCGTCACACAGATAACCACGCATTTTTGCATTTGAAATAAAAAATTGTTGTCGATTTTTGTGTTTATCTGAAAAAATAAATAAATAAAAATAAAAGTCTCTAAACAATGGCGGAAGACGTTTTAATTGAACAGTCACACAGTAGAAACCTCGAAAATAAACAAATTAAGGCACTTTCAATACATAAAAATGTTTTAAACAACTTTTTGTATACAAAAAATAATGTTGAATAAAAGGTAAGTGATGATACAAATAGATACAATAAAGTAAAAATGTATTTAAAATGTGGCCTTATCTAAAACAACTTTAATACAAAATGTGTTTTCTACTTTTTATCATCTTTCAAAATGTTATTAATAATTTGAAAACAAAAAAATGTGACAATTTGAGTTTCATTTTTAAGAAATCGACTTTAGAAAAATTTAACTTGCAACATCCATCCATCCATTTCTACCGCTTGTCCCTTTTGGGGTTGCGGGGGGGTGCTGGTGTCTATCTGTGTTGGCCTTGCGATGAGGTGGCGACTTGTCCATAATAGTATTAATAATTTATAGGTTGATATCTTATATAAATACACCAAATTGAATATATTCTATCGTAAATGGGGACATTTCTCTATAACTTTGTCATTCAGCCAATCTCTGATCTCCTCCCACAATAAATGTACAGTGGAAGACAAACTAAAGTAAGGCTACTTTAGTTTGTCTTCCATGTATTAAACAAACGCTGATTTATTTATTGATATTTACTTATTTAATTTATTAATTTTAGGGAGTTTTACACCAAAAATATGTATTCATTTTAACAGAATAGTATGTGTAGAATAGTAATAACATAGGATTGCGGTGGAAATGCCGCATTGTTTTGACTTTTATTTTGAAAACGAACAGGATATTGTTTTGCTCGTACAGTAGATTAAAACACCAAAGACCAGTGATTTAAAAAAATCACTTGGCTCTCCAAGTACCACTGTAATGACCAACATTATAATAAAGTAGCGTAGTAGGCATAAGTAGTCTTTAAAAACAATGCCATCCATCCCATCCATTTTCTACCGCTTATTCCCTTCGGGGTCGCGGGGGGGCGCTGGAGCCTATCTCAGCTACAATCGGGCGGAAGGCGGTGTACACCCTGGACAAGTCGCCACCTCATCGCAGGGCCAACACAGATAGACAGACAACAGTCACACTCACATTCACACACTAGGGCCAATTTAGTGTTGCCAATCAACCTATCCCCAGGTGCATGTCTTTGGAGGTGGGAGGAAGCCGGAGTACCGGAGGGAACCCACGCAGTCACGGGGAGAACATGCAGACTCCACACAGAAAGATCCCGAGCCCGGGATTGAACCCAAGATTACTCAGGACCTTCGTATTGGAGGAACGATCTCCCTCTCCATGTGAGACAGGCCCCTTCTTTGGCTATTTTCAAGACCCTTCTTAAAACCCATTTTTATTCACTGGCTTTTAACCCAGCATGAGACTTTGAACTGTTTTTAGCTTTTAACTTTTTGAACTGTTTTTAACTTTTAAACTGTTTTTATTTAACAAACTGTTCTTAGGGTAATTTATATTTGCTTTTTAAATGTGTAATTTTATTTCTGTTTTAAATGTTATTTTTTAGTCTGTCCTTTGCCTTCATTTCTTTGTGGTGTACAGCCCTTTGTTTTTCAACTGTGCTTGTTTTTAAAGGGCTTTATAAATAAAGTTGGTATGGTATGGTATGGTATGGTATTGTGAGGCAGATGCACTAACCCCTCTTCCACCGTGCTGCCTTAAAAACAATGCATTTTATTTTATCCATCCATCCATCCATCTATCTATCTTCTTCCGCTTATCCGAGGTCGGGTCGCGGGGGCAGCAGCCTAAGCAGGGAAGCCCAGACTTCCCTCTCCCCAGCCACTTCGTCCAGCTCCTCCCGGGGGATCCCGAGGTGTTCCCAGGCCAGCCGGGATATATAGTCTTCCCAACGTGTCCTGGGTCTTCCCCGTGGCCTCCTACCGGTCGGACGTGCCCGAAACACCTCCCTAGGGAGGCTTTCGGGTGGCATCCTGACCAGATGCCCGAACCACCTCATCTGGCTCCTCTCGATGTGGAGGAGCAGCGGCTTTACTTTGAGCTCCCCCCGGATGACAGAGCTTCTCACCCTATCTCTAAGGGAGAGCCCCGCCACCCGGCGGAGGAAACTCATTTCGGCCGCTTGTACCCGTGATCTTGTCCTTTCGGTCATGACCCAAAGCTCATGACCATAGGTGAGGATGGGAACGTAGATCGACCGGTAAATTGAGAGCTTTGCCTTCCGGCTTAGCTCCTTCTTCACCACAACGGATCGATACAGCGTCCGCATTACTGAAGACGTCGCACCGATCCGCCTGTCGATATCACGATCCACTCTTCCCTCACTCGTGAACAAGACTCCGAGGTACTTGAACTCCTCCACTTGGGGCAGGGTCTCCTCCCCAACCCGGAGATGGCACTCCACCCTTTTCCGGGCGAGAACCATGGACTCGGACTTGGAGGTGCTGATTCCCATCCCAGTCGCTTCACACTCGGCTGCGAACCGATCCAGTGGGAGCTGAAGATCTTAGCCAAATTATTTTAATTTTTTATAATTAATATTTTTGGCCACCGTAAAATTACAGTTTGAATAGTAACACTGTGTTTGAATATTTATAATTGATCCTTTGGCGTACCGCAAGCCACAATTTAAGAATCACTGCCATACACCAAGGATATTTTACTAAATTGTTTTGTAGGGGCATAAACCCGAGGGTTTTGGACATTGACCCGAACTATTAGCCTTATTTTGGTATATTTTGGAGAACCAGCGTCGTCTACAGTGGACATTTGATTTTGGTCTATTAATTTTGTTAGTTACAGGAGCCTCAGTCAAACTAAACAGTTGCGATTGATTGAAAGCCGTGAGAATACAATACAATGACCCAAATGATTGAGCATATTACAAAACCCAAGAGCAGTGACGTTGGCACGTTGTATAAACGGTTAATAAAAAGTCCTCCACTGCGGCTCTCACCTCATCCTGAACAAGACGTCAGCCTTCCTTCCCCCTGGTGTTCAGTTGGGGAGTTGGAAAGAATCCTAGCCCAGCTCGACTACTCCAACCAGGCTCCTGTGTCGCAGCCTTGCATCTGCCTCTTGAACTGCTTCCTCTGCCCTCCATTTCCTGCCAGTCCTCACTTGCATCCCTGCTTTGGCCACCTTCAGATCACTTGAGTCCCTGTACTGAACCCCTTCTCTGGCTCTAGTTATCTTAAATTCCTCCTCCAAGGATTTGAAGGGAAACTGCAGTTTGTTGCTGTTCCCGTAGAGAACTGAGAATGCTACTCAGGCTCTTAGGTAGTCCCAGCCATCTCCAGAGGTGGTTGCTGACCCTCCGCTCTAGGATCTCAACTGTTGAGATGGGGAACGAGTAGATGAGGAGGGGCCACAGGATCCTGGGAAGAATTTCATGCTGGTAAATCCAGGCTTTAAACTTCCCAGGTAGGCCTGACTTGTCCACGGATTTCAGCCAGCCATCCAACTCAGCGCATGTCGACTGAATGGATGTTGTGTCTCTCAGAGAGCAGTCAAAAACCTTGCCCAAGCTCTCGACTGGCTTCTTTGAAATAGTTTGGATCGCTGTGCCTGTGATGTTAAACCGGAACTTGTCCTCCACCTTCCCCTTCTTCAGCACCATTGATCTGGATTTGACGGGTTTGAAACGCATCCGGGCCCACTCCATCAACTCTTCAAGTCCCTTCAGAATCCAACGGCAGCCTGGGACTGATTCTGTCATGACTGTGGGGTCATCCATGAATGCCCTGATGGGTGGTTGCCTTTGTCCGGAATTTGTGCGGGGCCCTCTGCGCTCTGGCTCAGCAGACTTGGTGAGCATGTTCCTGGCAAGTGAGAACAGCGTCACAGAGATAGTACACCCTGTGATGATACCAATCTCTACCTTGTGCCAACTGGATGTTGTTGCTCCGGAAGAGACCCTCATCTTGAAATTGCTGTAGTAATCAGCAATGAGGTCTCTACACCTGCTGGGTACATGATGTTTCATCAGAGTGAGTTGAACGAGCTTGTGCGGAATGGGGCCGAATGCATTTGCTAGGTCAAGCCACAGTACTGATAGGTTGCCATTGTTCTCTCGAGCCTCCCGAATGAGCTGTGTCCACCACACCGGTATGCTCTGTACATCCTGACATTCCTGAAATGCCGCCTTTCTGGACAGATGTATCGAGTTCGGTGTTCTTTGCCAGGTAGGTACACAGTTGTTTGGAAACAGCGCTGAAGAAAACCTTTGCCTCAACACTGATGAAGCGGAGCTCGTCTCGCGGAGTGGAGTTTTCCTCCTTTGGGATCCATATCCCTTACGCCACTCAACATTGCTCAGGGATCCTCCCCCTTCTCCAGAAGACTGGCAGGATTTTCCACAGGAGTTTGGGACAGTTCTTATACACTTTGTATGAAGTGCCACTCGGTCACGGTGCAGAGCTTGCCCTGGCTCTGCGGGCAACCTCCCTAAATTCCTTTAGCTGCAGCTCCGACATGTCAGTTAAGTTAAAGTTAAAGTACCAATAATTGTCACACACACTACGTGTGGCGAATTTGTCCTCTGCATTGGACCCATCCCCTTGTTCACCCCCTGGGAGGTGAGGGGAGCAGTGGGCAGCAGCGGTGTCGCGCCTGGGAATCATTTTGGTGATTTAACCCCCAATTCCAACCCTTGATGCTGAGTGCCAAGCAGGGAGGTAATTTGGTCCCATTTTTATAGTCTTTGGTATGACTCGGCCGGGGTTTGAACTCACAACCTACCGATCTCAGGGCGGACACTCTAACCACTAGGCCACTGAGTAGGTAATTGCACTTCTGGTTCAAGTGGGTCTATGAGGTTGCGCCGCTGTAGTGGCTGCTGTTGGCAGGAGTTCTGTGCTCTTGTGTCATCCTTTTGTGTTCCTGCTGTTTCCCTCTTGTCTGCATGCGGGTTTTTTTGCCTTTTGGTTGGGGACCCTTTGGGACTGCTTGACAAGGGGTGCACTTTCGTGACTTCTGCGGTGCTTTTTTGTGAACTTTTGGATCTGCCTCCCGGGAGCCTTTTGGCCATGGAGACCAGCTGCTGGGTCTCTGCCACACCAGAATCCGTTTGGAGAAACTCGAGGAGATGCGGATGAAGATGCGGATGAAGAGACACAGGGCTGCGGAGCTGGCACCGAGGGCCGGGACGGACAAGCTTCACAGTGTCTCCTTGGACGCATCCTCGCTCATCCATTAGGGTCGGTATGGCGCAGTGGGTAGAGCAGCCGTGCCAGAAACCTGAGGGTTGCAGGTTCACTCCCCGCCTCTTGACATCCAAATTGCTGCCGTTGTGTCCTTGGGCAGGACACTTCACCCTTGCCCCCGGTGCCGCTCACACTGGTGAATGAATGATGAATGAATGATAGGTGGTGGTCGGAGGGGCCGTAGGCGCAAACTGCCAGCCTCGCTTCCGTCAGTCTACCCCAGGGCAGCTGTGGCTACAAATGTAGCTTACCACCACCAGGTGTGAATGAATGATGGGTTCCCACTTCTCTGTGAGCACTTTGAGTATCTCATAATAGAAAAGTGCAATATAAAATCTAATCTTTGGGACAGAGGACCCTAGTGTAATTGTAAAGTTTTATTATTATTATTCCGCCGCCTCTTTGAGCTGTAATTTGACCCCTTTAACATGCTTCAAAACTCACCATATTTGACACACACATCAGGCAGGACTGGCGAAAATTGCCATCTCATAAAAAAACCAAACCCCAAAACTCAAAATTGCGCTTGAGCACCCCCAAGGAAAAAACACAGACAAAACTGCTTGTAACTTCCGGTAGGAATGTTGTAGAGACATAAAACAAAAACCTCTATGTAGGTCTGACTTAGACCTAGATTTCATACATTGACATGAAGTTGGCAATTCCCCCTTCAAAACAAAAGTTTTGTAAAAACAGTCACTTTTGCCTCTTTGTGCTGTAATTTGACCCCCTTAACATGCTTCAAAACTCACCAAACTGGACACACACATCAAGACTGGCAGAAATCGTGATCTAATAAAAAACCCAACCCCAAAACTCTAGCGCCCCCTAGGAAGAAAACACAGACACAACTGCTCCGAGGAAGAAAAGTCAGACAAAACTGCCTGTAACTTCCAGTATGAATGTCTTAGAGACATGAAACAAAAACCTCTATGTAGGTCTCACTTAGACCTACATTTCATATATTGACAACCCCCAGTAAAAATCAACAGGAAGTTTGCAATAACCCCTTCAAAACAAAAGTTTTGTAAAAATCGGTCACCTTTTTTCAAACATTATCTCCTCTGAGTGCGTTTGTCCTGTCGGCTTCAAACTAGCACAGGAGAGAGATTGAACCCTTCTGATTAAAAGTTGACCAAAGAGTTTTAATTACTGCTACGGTTTGGATTTTATGTGCCGTCAAAGTCGGTCCCGTCCATCGCTGCTTGCAGCTTTAATTATTATTATTATTATTATAATTATCCATGCGAACTGGACACTGGCCGAGAGTTGGTGGTCGGCCGAGGGTCTTTTGGTTGCTTTGTTGGGTCTGCTCCTGTCTCTGGCCATGCTCCCACCACCCCAGCAGACGATGGCGTGGAACACCGCAGAGGCCACCACAGTGTATATGTTTTTTTTGTTTGTTGTTGTTTTTAGAAGTGGCTTGTTGCATCAGCTCTGCTCTTTTAATGTCTTTGATGTCCTTTTTCCTTGCCTATTCGACTGAATATATATTTTTCTCACCCCAACCCCCAGCGTTTACCAGTTTCTCACCTTTTTTGTAAGGGGTCGCCATAAGTTCTGTCTGTCTCCCTGTAATGTTTGTCTGATCTTGAATGGGATTGTGCTGAAAATCTTAATTTCCCCTCTGGGATTAATAAAGTATTTCGGATTTGTTATACTCACCCAACTCCTGTTCTCTTGCGGGGTCACTGTATGTCTGCTTCAGATGTCGATCTATGTCTTCCTGCAAATACTTCCTGAACTTGAAGGGGTTAGCGATGAAAACTAGCACTCTACCCGACGGACAATTCTGATCTTTTTGCAAGAATCCATTTCACCCAAAATAAAAAGATTATATTTATTTTATAGAGCTGAAACACAAGCTTTCTACAACATCTGTACTGCTTCAAAGCAACAGGAAATGCCACCTCTCCCTTTAAAAAAAACAAAAAAAAAGCATACAGTATCAAGGCACCTCCAGTTTGCACAACTAATGAGAATTCTCCAATTAACATTTTGACTTCATGTTAGAGTAGAAAACATGTTTGCATAAAATTCCCTGGGGGTCAAACGTACAATTACAGCATACGACCAAAATCATACGTATTTCTAAGGAGTGTGGGCTGGCTTAGTTAGAAAAAAAAAAAAAAAAAAGTAAAAGGGAATAAACTTAGTATGACTTCATTATGAAGGGCCAGCAGCCATTGTCATTTTTGCAGTCTATGCAAAACAAACCTGAGGGAGAAAAATGGCAACAAGGCACAAGTCAAGCACGTTCACAGGCATATTGTAAATATACAATAAGTAAATATATCAAGGCTTTACAGTTCCATAAGTTTATATACACTTGTGAAGAACATAATGTCATGGCTGTCTTGAGTTTCCAATCATTTCTACAACTCTTATTTTTTTGTGATAAAGTGATTAGAGCACATACTTGTTGGTCACAAAAAACATTCATGAAGTTTGCTTCTTTTATGAATTTATTATGGGTCTACTGAAAATGTGATTTAGTCAAAAGCATACATACAGCAATGTTAATATTTGCTTACATGTCCCTTGGCAAGTTTCACTGCAATAAGGCGCTTTTGGTAGCCATCCACAAGCTTCTGCTTGAATTTTTGACCACTCTTGACAAAATTGGTGCAGTTCAGCTAAATTTGTTTGACTTGTTTCTTCAGCATTGTCCACTTGTTAAGTCAGGACATTGGGAAGGCCATTCTAAAACCTTCATTCTAGCCTGATTTAACCATTCCTTTACCACTTTTGACGTGTGTTTGGGGTCACTGTCCTGTTGGAACACCCAACTGCGCCCAAGACCCAACCTCCGGGCTGATGATTTTAGCTTGTCCTGAAGAATTTGGAGGTAATCCTCCTTTTTCATTGTCCCATTTACTCTCTGTAAAGCACCAGTTCCATTGGCAGCAAAACAGGCATAATACTACCACCACCATGCTTGACGGTAGACATGGTGTTCCTGGGATTAAAGGCCTCACTTTTTCTCCTCCAAACATATTGCTGGGTATTGTGGCCAAACAGCTCCATTTTTGTTTCATCTGACATCACATGGACAAAGATGAGACCTTCTGGAGGAAAGTTCTGTGGTCAGATGAAACAAAAATTGAGCTGTTGGGCCACAATACCCAGCAATATGTTTGGAGGAGAACAGGGGCCTTTAATCCCAGGAACACCATCCTACCGTCAATCATGGTGGTGGTAGTATTATGCTCTGGGCCTGTTTTGCTGCCAATGGAACTGCTGCTTTACAGAGAGTAAATGGGACAATGAAAAATGAGGATTACCTCCAAATTCTTCAGGACAACCTACAATCATCAGCCCGGAGGTTGGGTCTTGAGCGCAGTTGGGTATTCCAACAGGACAATGACCCCAAACACATGTCAAAACTGGTAAAGGAATGGCTAAATCAGGCTAGAATTAAAGTTTTTTTTCCCCAAAGTCCTGACTTAAACGTGTGGGAGGTACCCAAAACAAAGCGCAAGCTCAGAGGGGACAGAGCCTTCTCTGTTGCGGGTCCCAAACTCTGGAACGATCTCCCTCTCCATGTGAGACAGGCCCCTTCTTTGGCTATTTTTAAGACCCTTCTTAAAACCCATTTTTATTCACTGGCTTTTAACCCAGCATGAGATAATTGATACTTCAAACTTGCATAAATAAATACTAAGGAATATAACATAACTTGGCTTTGAGAGCTTCAAAATGTAATGAATAAAATGCTAAAGTTGTTTATAAACAAGCAATTATTTTAATAATTAAATATGGTAATTTTAAATGAATTAATATGATAATTTAAAATTAATTATTTCAAATATGTTTATTTTAACGTATAATTCTATGGCTGGATGTAATAAGGAGTAAGAAAATATACAAATAAAAATACAATTAATTTTGATGTTTTTAGCAAAATATAGTAAAAATGTATTTCGTTTTTTTTTTTTTTTTAATTAATAAATATATTTATTTTTAGGTAAGATAAACATAATAATACAATGTATCTCTAGTCTGGATGATTTAGTTCTTGTCACCCTGTTGTCCTCCCGTCGTGAAAAAAGGCTGTCCTCACTCAGGTCCGCATGGAGCTGGAGGGGGCGTGGCCTCCAGCTCCGGCTGAAAATCGGGAGGTTTTCGGGAGAATATTTGTCCCGGGAGGTTTTCGGGAGAGGCGCTGAATTTCGGGAGTCTCCCGGAAAATCCGGGAGGGTTGGCAAGTATGGGGTAATTTATATTTGCTTTTTAAATGTGTATTTTTATTTCTAAATGTTTTTTTTTAGTCTGTCCTTTGCCTCTATTTCTTTGTGGTGTACAGCCCTTTGTTTTTCAACTGTGCTTGTCTTTAAAGGGCTTTATAAATAAAGTTGGTATGGTATGGTATGGACAATGCTGAAGAAACAAGTCCATGTCAGAAAACCAACAAATTTAGCTGAACTGCACCAATTTTGTCAAGAGGAGTGGTCAAAAACTCAACCAAAAGCTTGCCAGAAGGCAGTGAAACATGCCAAGGGACATGTAAGCAAATATTAACATTGCTGTATGTATACTTTTGACCCAATTTTCAGTAGACCCATAATAAATTCATATAAGAACCAAACTTCATGAATGTTTTTTGTGACCAACAAGTATGTGCTCCAATCACTCTAACACAAAAAAAAAAAAGAGTTGTAGAAATTATTGGAAATTTAAGACAGCCATGACATTATGTTCTTTACAAGTGTACGTAAACTTTTGACCATAGTTCCATATAAGTATAACTTCAGACAAAATGTGTGCATTGCAGAGAAACAAACAGTGTGAATACAAGAGGCACAGTGGCTAAATAAAGTCAAGGGATCGCTTGTGATTGTCAAAAAAACTGCTGAAAAAAATCTTAAATAATAACAGCAGCAGTGCTAATTTATTCTAACAGTGATCCCTTTTTTTTTTAAACAATTCATAAGACAATCAGAGTTCACTTATCTTAAAAAAAAGTGGAATGCGTCCCTCGAACGAGGAGGATTGAGAACTTCAGGCACTTTCAGGAGAAAACCTACAGCAGAGATAAACATTAGTGCAAAGTCATTGTCAAGGCAGAGGAATGATTCAGTATACAGGTGGGAAAAAGAGCACAGTGTGCTGCTCAGAAGTGCAAGCGGAGGGCGGGTACCAGAGTCCATCTTTGGAGTCACAAATAATATCAGTCGAGCTTTCCAGCTATGACGTCGATCTTTGCTACGCTATGCTGAGGAAATGGAAGTTGTTTCCTGTGGAAGTGGTATGTTTCGCAAATTCTACTGGTCGGAGCCAATTAGAGGCACCAGCTGCTGGGTCTCCACCGGCTGGGCCTTCCCCGCGTCTTGCTCGTACAGACTCCCCAGCAGCTGGGCCGTTTTGAAGACCGAGGCGTGGCCCGCCGGCTGGAGGGACTGGACCTTCTGCAGGTTCTGCAGGGTGCGCAGCATCTCGGCGGACACGATGGGCAGGTGCTGCTCCTGAATGAGGCTGGAGTTGGACGGCCGGAGGACGGCGTCCCGAGGGGGCCGGCCGCGGTGGGGCGGAGGCGGGGCCGGGGCCGGGACGAGCGAGGGTTTTTTCTGCGGGGCGGGGTCTTCCTCGTCCACCGATTGGTTGCCGGAAGATACGGTGCTGTCGTCGGAGTCCTCGCTCACCCCCTCGTTAGCGCTGCCGTCGTCGGGCTCTTCGTCCTCTTGGCCGCCATCGCCGTCTGTTATGTAAATCATGTCTTCGGGGAGGGAGGTGAACTGGTAGACGAGGCGCTGGCCTTCAACCTTATTAAGGATGCCTCTTTGGTAGTAATACCTGCACGACAACACAAGATCAAGATCGACTTGGTGACAATACATTTGTGTTGTCATCATGGATTAATAATAATAGATTTTATTTGTAAAAAGCATTTTATTTTTATTTTTTATTTGTTTTTAAAACAACCTCAAAGTGCTACAGTGTATTAAAAAAATAAAAAATTAAAAGATAATAAAAAAATAAAAACTAGAACAGCCAAATAGCTAAAACTAATATGCATATATCTAAAAAAAAAGGCTTTTTTTTTTTTTTTTTTTTTTTTAAACAAGGATTTTTAAGCCTTTTTTTTAAAAGCATCCACAGTCTGTGGTGCCCTCAGGTGGTCAGGGAAAGCGTTCCACAGACTGGGAGCGGCGGAGCAGAAAGCCCGGTCTCCCATTGTTCGTAGCTTTGTCCCCGGAGGTTAGCCTGTCCGGAGCGGAGGTGTTGTATGGAGGATTTGGGGGTGAGTAGTTCTTTGAGGTATAAGGCGCACTTAATATCCTTTAATTTTCTCAAAACTCGACAGTGCGGCCTTATAACCCGTTGTGCCTAATGTACGGAATAATTCTGGTTGTGCTTACCGACTTTGAAGCTATTTTATTTGGTACGTGGTGTAATGATAAGTGTGACTAGTAGATGGCAGTCACACATAAGAGATAAGTGTAGACTGCAATATGACTCAAGTAAACAACACCAACATTTTATATGTTCCATTGTCTATCTGTGTTGGCCCTACGATGAGGTGGCGACTTGTCCAGGGTGTACCCTGCCTTCCGCCCGATTGTAGCTGAGATAGGCTCCAGCGCCCCCCGCTACCCCGAAGGGAATAAGCGGTAGAAAATGGATGGATGGATGAAAATATTTATTATTAATCTAGTTAGAATGTATTAATTTGACAGCTGTGTAATTGTATGTAAATGCATTTTTCATCAGTTTTTATGAGTCCCTTCTTTTACAGTATATTTGATTGGTATTTATTTTTGTACAGTATTTTCCGGACTATAAGGCGCACCTAATATCCTTTAATTTTCTCAAAACTCGACAGTGCGCCTTATAACCCGTTGTGCCTAATGTACGGAATAATTCTGGTTGTGCTTACCGACTTTGAAGCTATTTTCTTTGGTACATGGTGTAATGATAAGAGTGGCCAGTAGATGGCAGTCACACATAAGAGATACATGTAGACTGCAATATGACTCAAGTAAACAACACCATAATTTTATATGTTCCATTAAAAATAAATATAACAAATTTGTTAATAATTTAGTTAGAATGTATTTATTTGACAGCTGCGTAATTGTATGTAAAAGCATTTTTTATAACTTTTTATGAGTCCCTTGTTTTGCAGTATATTTGATTGGTATTTATTTTTGTACGGTATTTTCCGGACTATAAGGCGCACCTAATATCCTTTAATTTTCTCAAAACTCGACAGTGCACCTTATAACCCGTTGTGCCTAATGTACGGAATAATTCTGGTTGTGCTTACCGACTTTGAAGCTATTTTCTTTGGTACATGGTGTAATGATAAGAGTGACCAGTAGATGGCAGCCACACATAAGATATAAGTGTAGACTGCAATATGAATCAAGTAAACAACACCATAATTTTATATGTTCCATTAAAAATAAATATTACAAATTTGTTATTAATTTAGTTAGAATGTATTTATTTGACAGCTGCGTAATTGTATGTAAAAGCATTTTTCATAATTTTTTATGAGTCCCTTCTTTTGCAGTATGTTTGATTGGTATTTATTTTTGTACGGTATTTTCCGGAGTATAAGGCGCACCTAATATCCTTTAATTTTCTCAAAACTCGACAGTGCGCCTTATAACCCGTTGTGCCTAATGTACGGAATAATTCTGGTTGTGCTTACCGACTTTGAAGCTATTTTCTTTGGTACATGGTGTAATGATAAGAGTGACCAGTAGATGGCAGTCACACATAAGAGATAAGTGTAGACTGCAATATGACTCAAGTAAACAACACCATAATTTTATATGTTCCATTAAAAATAAATATTACAAATTTGTTATTAATTTAGTTAGAATGTATTTATTTGACAGCTGCGTAATTGTATGTATAAGCATTTTTCATAATGTTTTATGAGTCCCTTGTTTTGCAGTATATTTGATTGGTATTTATTTTTGTACGGTATTTTCCGGACTATAAGGCGCACCTAATATCCTTTCATTTTCTCAAAACTCGACAGTGCGCCTTATAACCCGGTGCGCCTAATGTACGGAATACTTTTGGTTGTGCTTACCGGCCTCAAAGCTATTTTCTTTGGTACATGGTGTAATGATAAGTGTGACCAGTAGATGGCAGTCACACATAAGAGATACGTGTAGACTGCAATATGACTCAAGTAAACAACACCAACATTTTATATGTTCAATTGAAAATATTTATTATTAATGTATTATTAATCTAGTTAGAATGTATTCATTTGACAGCTGTGTAATTGTATGTAGATGCATTTTTCATCAGTTTTTATGAGTCCTTTCTTTTGCAGTATATTTGATTGGTATTTATTTTTTAATCGTATTTTCCGGACAATAAGGCGCACTTAAAATCCCTTCATTTTCTCAAAACACGACAGTACGCCTTATAACCCGGTGCGCCTAATGTACGGAATATTTATGGTTGTGCTTACCGACCTCAAAGCTATTTTATTTGGTACGTGGTGTAATGATAAGTGTGACCAGTAGATGGCAGTCAAACATAAGAGATACGTGTAGACTGCAATATGACTCAAGTAAACGACACCAACATTTTATATGTTCCATTGAAAATATTTATTATTAATTTATTAATAATCTATTTAGAATGTATTGCGTAATAGTATGAAAATGCATTGTTCATCAGTTTTTATGAGTCCCTTGTTTTACAGTATATTTGATTGGTATTTACTTTTGTATCGTATTTTCCGGACTATAAGGCGCACCCAAAATCCTTAAATTTTCTCAAAACTCGACAGTGCGCCTTATGACCCGGTGCGCCTAATGTACGGAATAATTTTGGTTGTGCTTACCGACCTCAAAGCTATTTTATTTGGTACATAGTGTAATGATAAGTGTGACCAGTAGATGGCAGTCACACATAATATATACGTGTAGACTGCAATATGACTCAAGTAAACAACACCATAATTGTACCGTATTTTCCGCACCATAAGGCGCCCTGGGTTATAAGCCGCGCCTTCAATGAACGGCATATTTCAAAACTTTGTCCACCTATAAGCCGCCCCGTGTTGTAAGCCGCATCTAACTGCGCTAAAGGAATGTCAAAAAAACAGTCAGATAGGTCAGTCAAACTTTAATAATATATTAAAAACCAGCGTTCTAACAACTCTGTTCACTCCCAAAATGTACGCAAATGTGCAATCACAAACATAGTAAAATTCAAAATAGTGCAGAGCAATAGCAACATAATGTTGCTCGAACGTTAATGTCACAACACACAAAATAAACATAACGCTCACTTTCTGAAGTTATTCTTCATTCATAAATCCCTCGAATTCTTCTCTTTCGGTGTCCGAATTGAAAAGTTGGGCGAATGTGGGATCCAAAATGGCCGGCTCCGTCTCGCTGTCTCCCTGTCTTAGTGAAGGTGTGTTCGCCTTCGGTCATCCATTGTTCCCACGCAGTTAGCAGTCTAGCTTCGAATGCCCTGTTGACACCAATATCTAGCGGCTGGAGGTCTTTTGTCAATCCACCCGGAATGACGGCGAGTATTGAATTAAGCGCGTAAGCGTGTCTCTTAATGTGATGTTATGAGCTAGCAAATATAACAACTACACTACCCAGCATGCAACGATAGTGACGAGCATGCGCGGTAGCTCTGAGAAGCGTTGTTGTATGTGCTGGCAGTTAGAATGTGGTTATGAGCACGCTGTGAGTAAACGTTGAGAACTCAGTTAACACGCCTCGTCTGCATTATTTATAATTAGACAGACAACACACTTAATAGGAGCCATTTTGGGGTCTTTACATAAACACACAAATGGAAATGAAACGTCACATATCCCAGCATGCACCGCGCGCTTCTTCTCCGGGGAAAAAAGATGGCGGCTGTTTACCGTAGTTGCGAGACCTAAACTTTATGAAAATTAATATTAATATTAACCCATATATAAGGCGCACCGGATTATAAGGCGCACTGTCAGCTTTTGAGAAAATTTGTGGTTTTTAGGTGCGCCTTATAGTGCGGAAAATACGGTATATGTTCCATTGAAAATATTTATTATTAATTTATGATTGATCCATTTAGAATGTATTAATTTGACAGCTGCGTAATTGTATGTAAATGTATTTTTCATCAGTTTTTATGAGTCCCTTCTTTTGCAGTATATTTGATTGGTATTTATTTTTGTACGGTATTTTCCGGACTATAAGGCGCACCTGATATCCTTTAATTTTCTCAAAACTCAACAGTGCGCCTTATAACCCGGTGCGCCTAATGTACGGAATATTTATGGTTGTGCTTACCGACCTCAAAGCTATTTTATTTGGTACGTGGTGTAATGATAAGTGTGACTAGTAGATGGCAGTCACACATAAGAGATACGTGTAGACTGCAATATGACTCAAGTAAACAACACCAACATTTTATATGTTCCATTGAAAATATTTATCATTAATTTATGATTAATCCATTTAGAATGTATTAATTTGACAGCTGCGTAATTGTATGTAGATGCATTTTTCATCAGTTTTTATGAGTCCCTTCTTTTGCAGTATATTTGATTGGTATTTATTTTTGTACGGTATTTTCTGGACTATAAGGCGCACCTAGTATCCTTTAATTTTCTCAAAACTCGACAGTGCGCCTGATAACCCGGTGCACCTAATGTACGGAATAATTCTGGTTGTGCTTACCGACCTCGAAGCTATTTTATTTGGTACATGATGTAATGATAAGTGTGACCGGTAGATGGCAGTCACACATAAGAGATACGTGTAGACTGAACTATGACTCAAGTAAACAACACCAACATTTGATATGTTCCATTGAAAATATTTATTATTGATCTAGTTAGAATGTATTTATTTAACAGCTGCGTAATTGTATGTAGATGCATTTTTCATCAGTTTTTATGAGTCCCTTCTTTTGCAGTACCGTATTTTTCGAAGTATAAGTCGCACCGGAGTATAAGTCGCACCTGCCGAAAATGCATAATAAAGAAGGAAAAAAACATATATAAATCGCACTGGAGCCGGCCAAACTATGAAAAAAACTGCGACTTATAGTCCGAAAAATACGGTTTATTTGATTGGTATTTATTTTTGTATCGTATTTTCCGGACTATAAGGCGCACCTAATATCCTTTAATTTTCTCAAAACTCGACAGTGCGCCTTATAACCAGTTGTGCCTAATATACGGAATTATTCTGGTTGTGCTTACCAACCTTGAAGCTATTTTATTTGGTACATGGTGTAATGATAAGTGTGACCGGTAGATGGCAGTCACACATAAGAGATAATGACTTTTAATGTCTTTTGTGTTCTTAAATGTTTCCCTCGTAGTTTTTTATCCTTTTTTTGTGGACTTTCCGTGTCTGCACTGCAACAACATCATTTCCCCGTTGTGGGATAAACAAAGTCTATCCTATCCTAATTTACACAGTGACTAAAGGAATGCATACTGTAAGGAAGTAGTACTGCACCTGAGCGCTCTTCCCATGGTCTCATAATTCATATCTGGCTTGTTCTTGTGTTTGCCCCAGAGTCTCGCCACGGCCTTGGAGTTGACCAGCTTGAAGATCCCGGCGTTGGGGTTGGTCCATTTAATGTAACGAGGGCAAACTTGTCTGTCTTGCAGTAACTCCATCAGAAACTGCCACAGGTACAATGTGTGCCCGCCTGATTGATGAAAGACAATGGAAAAACACAACAAAATGAGTCATGGTGGGTTTGGTCCAATATATTGTGAAAATAGAATTCTAAAAACACAGTGGACTGTTGACCACAATCCAATCACTTGTCCCAACAGAAGAAAAGGAAATTAAATTGATGCGGTCCGGAGTCAGCTATGACCGGGCTCTGTTTTAATATGTTAAACTGCATTAAGTGCAGTTAATAATCATATAAAAAATATATACATTCAGACTTTACTTCAACCAACAACAAAGCAGCATCTCCGAAAATGTGTCCCGTGAAACTTAAAGTTCCTTGGGTGAATAATGTAAACTCACTACACCGGTATGTTTAAGCGCTTTCATGGCGAGTTTACTGACAGATATAAGTAAGAACTTTACACTACTTTATATTAGAAATGGCAACAGTGGAGGATGAATGTCCCATAACAAGAAGATAGAGAAAAAGAAGAAGCTTATCGACTACAAAGGCGGACGCGCGCACATTTTCAGGACTTATGCAGATCCCAAATACAGATCAGCAGGTACCAGAAGGTAAGAAAGGTTGCTTTTGCATAATATTCTGAAACGCCAAATAATATGTCTTACCTTATACACACACCATAATAATACTCGTATGTTGAAGCACAGTACAAACCATCAAGCGGTGCGGCTTTATAGCTTACAAAAGTCGTACTAAAATATTTTGATAGATTTTTGAGCGCCGTGTGTACTGTTCTATATTTTCAATGGAACATATAAAATGTTGGTGTTTACTTCAGTTATACCGCAGTCTACACGTATCTCTTATGTGTGACTGCCATCATATTGCAGTCCACACGTATCTCTTATGTGTGACTGCCATCATATTGCAGTCTACACGTATCTCTTATGTGTGACTGCCATCATATGGCAGTCTACACATGTCTCTTATGTGTGACTGCCATCATATTGCAGTCTACACATATCTCTTGTGTGACTGCCATCATATTGCAGTCTACACGTATCTCTTATGTGTGACTGCCATCATATTGCAGTCTACACATGTCTCTTATGTGTGACTGCCATCATATTGCAGTCTACACGTATCTCTTATGTGTGACTGCCATTATATTGCAGTCTACACGTATCTCTTGTGTGACTGCCATCATATTGCAGTCTACACGTATCTCTTATGTGTGACTGCCATCATATTGCAGTCTACACATATCTTTTATGTCTGACTGCCATCATATTGCAGTCTACACATATCTCTTAATGTGTGACTGCCATCTTATTGCAGTCTCCACATATCTCTTATGTCTGATTGCCATCATATTGTAGTCTACACATATCTCTTATGTGTGACTTCCATCATATTGCAGTCTACACATATCTTTTATGTGTGACTGCCATCAAAAATACAGACTACGCGTATCTCTTATGTCTGACTGCCATCATATTGCAGTCTACACGTCTCTCCTATGTCTGACTGCCACCATATTGCAGTCTACACGTATCTATTATGTGTGACTGCCATCATATTGCAGTCTACACGTATCTCTTGTGTCTGATTGCCAGCATATTGCAGTCTACACGTATCTCTTATGTGTGACTGCCATCTTATTGCAGTCTACGCATATCTCTTATGTGTGACTGCCATCAAAAATACAGTCTACACGTATCTCTTATGTCTGACTGCCATCATATTGCAGTCTACATGTATCTCTTATGTCTGACTGCCACCATATTGCAGTCTACACGTATCGATTATGTGTGACTGCCATCAGAATGCAGTCTACACGTATCTCTTATGTGTGACTGCCATCAGAATGCAGTCTACACGTATCTCTTATGTGTGACCAGTAGATGGCAGTCACACATATAATTTCACCATGTACCAAATAAAATAGCTTCGAGGTCGGTAAGCACAACCAAAATTATTCCGTACATTAGGCGCACCGGGCTTATAAGGCGCAATGTCGAGTTTTGAGAAAATTAAAGGATTTTAAGTGTGCCTTATAGTCTGAAAAATACGATACATTAAGTGCAGTTAATAATCATATAAAAAATACAAAATTTATCAAATGTAGATTCAACAACACACAAGCAAAACACACGTAAGCATGAATTTTGAGCTATACTTTTCAAAAAAATATGTCGTTTTTCAAATAAAATCTTCAAGCCAGGCATTGAAATGTTACCTTTATTGTATCTATTTCTCCTCACTACTATCTCTGGGGTCGGAGAATCGGTCCTTCTATGTCGTTTTCTACCTGAAAGGGGAACAAAAATACCGCCATTGACATTTTATACAGTCATGAAAGTCATTATTATTCGAAAAGAGCTGAGCGAGTGACTGACTTCTCTTTTTGCACTGCAGCTGTGTCGCAGGGTTCTCAGTGTGCAATGAGTGCCAGTCGGGATCTTCGACAGCTCCCACCACACCCCCTGCTGACACGGTCACCTGAGTGACAGGAGCAGTGATGACATCACCCATTGATGGCAGAAAGGTCTGGGCTGTGGGGAGGTTGATACACAAATTTAATGGAAAAAGCCCAGCATGGCGGCTGGAAGTAATAATTCACAGTCAAACGTGTCCTACATTGGAAGGCAGAGTGGGTAGATGAAGGCAACATGGCTATTTCATGAGCATGTGAGCTAGGGGTTGAGCAGATAATCTTACCAAATAGGCATTGTTGCGTCGGACCAGTCTTCCTCTCAGGGAATAAAAGACACTGGTCAATCCCAAATTCTTTCGGATGACATATATGTTGAGTAAGAAGGACCACCAAGAAAGAATAGCAATATTACCAAGTTTTACAAAAGCTTTAGGAGACCAGCCTTACAATGCGTTAATAGCAGCATCAAGAACGCAACAGTATACATTATAATTTGTGCTTTTAGGCTCTCATACAGGTGGATGTACAGCTGTAAGTAAATACAAGGTTCGTACACCTTTTCCATGGCCAAATTCAAGCACTTTTTAAGGACTTTCAAGATCAATTTTCCAGTTTTTCCCCTTCGAAAGGCGAAAACCAGTGTGAATCAATCCATAGCCTTGTTGTTTGAGGTCACCAAATGCTGATATGCTAAAACCTAAGCATAACATTGAACCAGCAGTTAAAGGCCTACTGAAACCCACTACTACCAACCACGCAGTCTGATAGTTTATATATCAATGATGAAATCTTAACATTGCAACACATGCCAATACGGCCGGGTTAGCTTACTAAAGTGCAATTTTAAATTTCGCGCGAAATATCCTGCTGAAAACGTCTCGGTATGATGACGCCTGCACGTGACGTCACGGATTGTAGAGGACAATTTGGGACAGCATGGTGACCAGCTATTAAGTCGTCTGTTTTCATCGCAAAATTCCACACTATTCTGGACATCTGTGTTGGTGAATCTTTTGCAATTTGTTCAATGAACAATGAAGACAGCAAAGAAAGATGTATGGGGGAAGGGGTGTATTGCGGCAGGTGTTGTGCCGGATAACGCACACCCGCCGTAGAATGCACCCACTGACTGTTGTGCCGGATAACACAGCCGGTGTTTCATTGTTTACATTCCCGAAAGATGACAGTCAAGCTTTACCATTGGCCTGTGGAGAACTGGGACATCAGAGACTCTTACCAGGAGGACTTTGAGTTGGATACGCAGACGCGGTACCGTGAGTACGCATGCAGCTGCGGCTTCCAAACATTTGATCGCTTGCCCGTACGTGGGGAAATTAATGGGGAAATCGTCGCTTTCTCGGTCCGAATCGCTCTCGCTGCTGGTGGCCATGATTGTAAACAATGTGCAGATGTGAGGAGCTCCACAACCTGTGACGTCACGCTACTCGGCTTTTTTATCAGCGACCAAAAGTTGCGAACTTATCGTCGATGTTCTCTACTAAATCCTTTCAGCAAAAATATGGCAATATCGCGAAATGATCAAGTATGACACATAGAATGGACCTGCTATCCCCGTTTGAATAAGAAAATCGCATTTCAGTAGGCCTTTATCATTAACTGAATGGGGCATAGAAAATGAAGCAGTGTCTCTGTAGACTATTCAATGTCATTGGTGTTTGCAAACTTTGTTTACTTGTTTGTTTGTAATCATCATCAATCATGTGTACATCATTCCTTATAAGAAATAACATTAATTATTATTGTTTACTTGTTTGTTTGTATCATAATTCATGTAGACATCATTCCTTACAAGAAATAACATTATTGTTTACTTGTTTGTTTGTATCATAATTCATGCATACATCATGTTCATTAAAACGACAACCTCCCGGCATGATGGACCGATGCACCACTGTCCTCTTGGGGGCGACACTGAGCCGTATATACGGCTCCGGCATGACAACAACCTAATGTAAGGGCTCGTGCAAAGCCAACAGATCAAGCGTGGAGCTTTCATTTTTAAGGAAACATATTTTATTTGTTTCCATTTTACAATTAGCCTATTGAGTCAGACTGCCGAGAAATATGATGAACATTTCCAAGAATTTCACCCAAAATTCGAGCAATTTTCAAACCTTGAAAACACAACATTACAATCCAAGTATTTTTTAAGGTTTTTACGCACCCGTGCGAACCCTGTAAATAACACAAAAGTGAGAATCATCCGAGAGCTATATCTTTTCAAAATGCCAATATGCATGTGATTAACTCTTGATAATAATCTCAAGAACCTTTAAAGACCCCGTGAAATGGCACTCATGCTTCCTTGAAATTTATGAGTCTGGGAGAGTAGGGGTGGTCAGTGAGTTCACCTATAATTCCGTCCGACTTTAAATTGTGTTTATATCAGAGATACCGTTCTCAAAAAGCAATTTGCTCCCGCTCTGTAGGGGTGGGGGGGGGACAACAGAAGCATTAATGGAATAGGGGGTAGAGAATAATAGCTTTTTAGTCTATGGGAAATGATGATTTACATTGAGGCTGGAAGTACCCTATCTGAGTCACTGTTCAATTTATTCCACCTCAGAAGTGCAAAACTTTCTCTTCTATGTTCACAAAAAAGGCTTTTCAATTTATTAGATTAACTTTTTTACCAAAGTATTGCTTCGTTTAGTACAGTGTTTCTTAATTATAGGGCAGGGGCCCATTTTTGGGCCGTGAGAGTCCCCTAGAGGAGTTAGTAAATTGAGGCAGTAAAACTACTGAAACTGCTCACTGAGGCCATACTTGCCAACCCTCCCGGATTTTCCGGGAGACTACCGAAATTCAGCGCCTCTCCCGAAAACCTCCCGGGACAAATTTCCTCCCGAAAATCTCCCGAAATTCAGGCGGACTCAGGTCCATGTGGACCTGAGTCCGCTTTCCCACAATATAAACAGCGTACCTGCCCAATGACGTTATAACTGTAGAATGACCGAAGGCGAGTTCTTGGTTTCTTGAATAGAACAAGGATGGACAATTCAACCCTTAATTCAACAATGAGTAGATGAGTGTTATGTGTGTGTATATGTGTAAATAAATGAACACTGAAATTCAAGTATTTCTCTTATTTATATATACATATATATATATATATATATATACATATATATATATATATATATATATATATATATATATATATATATAATAAAATAATATATTAATAATAATAATAATAAATATTTATAGCTAGAATTCACTGAAAGTCAAGTATTTCTTATATATATATATATATATATATATAATGTATATAATATATATATATATATACATATATATATATATATATATATATAATACTTGACTTAGTATTTCTTATATATATATATATATATATAAAATACTTGACTTGGTGAATTCTAGCTGTAAATATACTCCTCCCCTCTTAACCACGCCCCCAATCACGCCCTGCCCCGCCCCACCCCCCACCTCCCGAAATCGGAGGTCTCAAGGTTGGCAAGTATGACTTAGGCTCCCTTTACACATTAGTTTGGATGTATGTCCCTTCAAAGTAAAAGCTTAATCATAAAGCACACTATATAACCAAAAGTATGCAATTTATTGAATCATCTATTGCTTAAGATCACTCCTTCACAATTATTTAATAAAAGAAAGTAAGGGAAGACTCCAATAAAAACCACAAAGCCATAATAAAGATGTTTTATTTAAATAATTACATCGCTCCTCATATATATATATATATATATATATACACATACATACACATATGTGTATATATATATATATATATATATATATATATACATATACCGTGGGGACGGCGTGGCGAAGTTGGGAGAGTGGCCGTGCCAGCAACCTGAGGGTTACTGGTTCAATCCCCACCTTCTACCATCCTAGTCACGTCCGTTGTGTCCTTGAGCAAGACACTTCACCCTTGCTCCTGATGGGCCTGGTTAGCGCCGTGCATGGCAGCTCCCGCCATCAGTGTGTGAATGTGTGTGTGTGTGTGTGTGAATGGGTGAATGTGGAAAATAGTGTCAAAGCGCTTTGAGTTTCTTAAAAAGGTAGAAAAGCGCTATACAAGTACGACCCATCCATCCATCCATCTTCTTCCGCTTATCCGAGGTCGGGTCGCGGGGGCAGCAGCCTAAGCAGGGAAGCCCAGACTTCCCTCTCCCCAGCCACTTCGTCCAGCTCCTCCCGGTGGATCCCGAGGCGTTCCCAGGCCAGCCGGGAGACATAGTCTTCCCAACGTGTCCTGGGTCTTCCCCGTGGCCTCCTACCGGTCGGACGTGCCCGAAACACCTCCCGAGGGAGGCGTTCGGGTGGCATCCTGACCAGATGCCCGAACCACCTCATCTGGCTCCTCTCGATATGGAGGAGCAGCGGCTTTACTTTGAGCTCCCCCCGGATGGCAGAGCTTCTCACCCTATCTCTAAGGGAGAGCCCCGCCACCCGGCGGAGGAAACTCATTTCGGCCGCTTGTACCCGTGATCTTGTCCTTTCGGTCATGACCCAAAGCTCATGACCATAGGTGAGGATGGGAACGTAGATCGACCGGTAAATCGAGAGCTTTGCCTTATGGCTCAGCTCCTTCTTCACCACAACGGATCGATACAGCGTCCGCATTACTGAAGATGCCGCACCGATCCGCCTGTCGATCTCACGATCCACTCTTCCCTCACTCGTGAACAAGACTCCGAGGTACTTGAACTCCTCCACTTGGGGCAAGATCTCCTCCCCAACCCGGAGATGGCACTCCACCCTTTTCCGGGCGAGAACCATGGACTCGGATTTGGAGGTGCTGATTCTCATCCCAGTCGCTTCACACTCGGCTGCGAACCGATCCAGTGAGAGCTGAAGATCTTGGCCAGATGAAGCCATCAGGACCACATCATCTGCAAAAAGCAGAGACCTAATCCTGCAGCCACCAAACCAGATACCCTCAACGCCCTGACTGCGCCTAGAAATTCTGTCCATAAAGGTTATGAACAGAATCGGTGACAAAGGGCAGCCCTGGCGGAGTCCAACCCTCACTGGAAACGTGTCCGACTTACTGCCGGCAATGCGGACCAAGCTCTGACACCGATTATACAGGGAGCGAACCGCCACAATAAGACAGTCCGTTACCCCATACTCTCTGAGCACTCCCCACAGGACTTCCCGGGGTACACGGTCGAATGCC
>NC_084550.2:20942500-21140000 GCF_033978685.3 Nerophis lumbriciformis | reverse complement strand
TCCGGTTACTGTAACCGGCAGCGGAGTAGTGATGGGTACTCCGTGTTGGCGCTAGGAATTTTCAAAATGGGATCAAGTCATAAAAACGGGGTACATTTTTGGGGTGCCACTTTTTTGTAAGTTTTTTGAAAACAAATATGTGTATGCCAGTGGTTCTTAAAGGGGAACATTATCACAATTTCAGAAGGGTTAAAACCATTAAAAATCAGTTCCCAGTGGCTTATTTTATTTTTCGAAGTTTTTTTCAAAATTTTACCCATCACGCAAAATCCCTAAAAAAAGCTTCAAAGTGCCTGATTTTAACCACCCGTCCATTTTCCTGTGACGTCACATAGTGAAGCCAACACAAACAAACATGGCGGAAAGAACAGCAAGCTATAGCGACATTAGCTCGGATTCAGACTTGGATTTCAGCGGTTTAAGCGATTCAACAGATTACAAATGTATTGAAACGGATGGTTGTAGTGTGGAGGCAGGTAGCGAAAACGAAATTGAAGAAGAAACTGAAGCTATTGAGCCATATCGGTTTGAACCGTATGCAAGCGAAACCGAGGAAAACGACACGACAGCCAGCGACACGGGAGAAAGCGAGGACGAATTCGGCGATCGCCTTCTAACCAACGATTGGTATGTGTTTGTTTGGCATTAAAGGAAACTAACAACTATGAACTAGGTTTACAGCATATGAAATACATTTGGCAACAACATGCACTTTGAGAGTGCAGACAGCCCAATTTTCATCAATTAGTATATTCTGTAGACATACCCTCATCCGCTCTCTTTTCCTGAAAGTTGATCTGTCCAGTTTTGGAGTTGATGTCAGCAGGCCAGGGAAGCTAGGGTCGATATTCTTCTCTTGATCATCTTCGGTGGCATAAGGGACGGTGTGAGCCAAGACATCCAGGGGGTTTAGCTCGCTCGTCTGCGGGAACAAACTGCCGCCATTGCTTGCCGTGCTGCCAAGCTCCTTTGTCCCTGAATTGCTCACACACTCCGGCAGATTCAATGGGGGTCTGGCGGCAGATTTCTTTGACTTTATCGTTGGAAATGCATCTGCTTTGAGTGTCGCAGGATATCCACACATTCTTGCTATCTCTGTCGTAGCATAGCTTTCGTCGGTAAAGTGTGCGGAACAAACGTCCAATTTCTTGCCACTTCCGCATCTTTGGGCCACTGGTGCAACTTGAATCCGGCCCTGTTCGTGTTGTTACACCCTCCGACAACACACCGACGAGGCATGATGTCTCCAAGGTACGGAAAACAGTCGAAAAAACGGAAAATAACAGAGCTGATTTGACTCGGTGTTTGTAATGTGTTTGAGAAAATGGCGGATTGCTTCCCGATGTGACGTCTCCGAGAGCGAATAATAGAAAGGCGTTTAATTCGCCAAAATTCACCCATTTAGAGTTTGGAAATCGGTTAAAAAAATATATGGTCTTTTTTCTGCAACATCAAGGTATATATTGACGCTTACATAGGTCTGGTGATAATGTTCCCCTTTAACCTTGTTGGAGGTACCGAACCCCACCAGTTTCATATCCGCATTCACCGAACCCGAACCGTAATCATAAAATTATGTTATTATATTAAAGAAATACTAATAAAGATATATTTTACAAACAAAGTTGCAGGAATGTACACATGATCCCATGTTTACATCTCATTGTGCAACATGTGAATGTTTTAGTGGGAATTACCGTATTTTTCGGACTATAAGTCACAGTTTTTTTCATAGTTTGGCCGGGGGTGCGACTTATACTCAGGAGCGACTTATGTGTGAAATTATTAACACATTACCGTAAAATATCAAATAATATTATTTAGCTCATTCACGTAAGAGACTAGACGTATACGATTTCATGGGATTTAGCGATTAGGAGTGACAGATTGTTTGGTAAACGTATAGCATGTTCTATATGTTATAGTTATTTGAATGACTCTTACCATAATATGTTACGTTAACATACCAGGCACGTTCTCAGTTGGTTATTTATGCCTCATATAAAGCAGTGTTTTTCAACCACTGTGCCGTGAGCTACAGTCTGGTGTGCCGTGGGAGATTATCTAATTTCACCTATTTGGGTTAAAAATATTTTTTGCAAACCAGTAATTGTAGTCTGCAAATGATGTGTTGTTGTTGAGTATCGGTGCTGTGTAGAGCTCGGCAGAGTAATCGTGTTATACTCCATATCAGTAGGTGGCAGCCGGTAGCTAATTGCTTTGTCGATGTCAGAAACAGCGGAAGGCAGCGTGCAGGTAAAATTGTGTCTAATGCTTAAACCAAAAAACAACAAAAGGTGAGTGCCCCTAAGAAAAGTAATTGAAGCTTAGGGAAGGCTATGCAGAACGAAACTAAAACTGAACTGGCTACAAAGTAAACAAAAACAGAATGCTAGACGACAGCAAAGACTTACTGCGGAGCAAAGACGGCGTCCACAATGTACATCCGAACATGACATGACGATCAACAATGTCCCCACAAAGAAGGATAAAAACAACTGAAATATTCTTCATTGCTAAAACAAAGTAGATGCGGGAAATAGCACTCAAAGGAAGACATGAAACTGCTACAGGAAAATACAGAAAAAAGAGAAAAAGCCACCAAAATAGGAGCGCAAGACAAGAACTAAAACACTACACAAAGGAAAACACTACAAAACTCCAAATAAGTCAGGGTGTGATGTGACAGGTGGTGACAGTACACCTACTTTGAGACAAGAGCTATATTGATGCATGCTTGGTTATGCTTTAAAAGTCATATCCAACAATTGCGACAACTTTTTACTGTCAACTGAGTTTAGTTTTTTAATGATTTCTGCTGGTGGTGTGCCTCTGGATTTTTTCAACGCAAAAAATGTGCCTTGGCTCAAAAAAGGTTGAAAAACACTGATATAAAGTACACTTATTGAGCCTGTTGTTCACTATTCTTTATTTATTTTAAATTGCCTTTCAAATGGCTATTCTTGGTGTTGGCTTTTATCAAATAAATTTCCCCCAAAAATGCGACTTATACTCCAGTGCGACTTATATATGTTTTTTTCCTTCTTTGTTATGCATTTTTGGCCGGTGCGACTTATACTCCGGAGCGACTTATACTCCGAAAAATACGGTAAATGTGATATCTGAAAGGGATACACATAGGGGTGTAACGGTACGTGTATTTGTATTGAACCGCTTCGGTTCGGTTCGGAGGTGTACCGAACGAGTTTCCACACGGACATATTAAGTAGCGTAACGCACGTTGTGCAAATAACGCACACCGAGGCACAACACACGGCATGCTAGCAGCTAACGGGCTACGATAGACTGACCATACGTCCTCTTTTCACCGGTATGTCCTCTTTTGCGGAGCTGTCAGGGCGGAGTTTCTTAAATGCCTCAAATGTCCGGCATTTTGAGTTAGGGTTGCGTGTATTTTCAATGTACGTTCAGGGTTAAGAAGGGGTTAAAAACAAAACAGCAGCATTGGTGAGGGAGGGGCAGAGACAGAGAGAGAGAGAGAGTTATGATAAACGCGTATGCGTCGCCAGGCTCTGCTTTTTATCCATAGATTTATTTTTTTATTATCTATAGCAGAGGTGTCAAAAGTGTGCCATTTGCGGCCAACAGCTAATGTTTTAAAGGCCCACGGCACATTCTAAAAATACTATTAAAATAAACAAATACATAACAAAAGGGAAATAAAAAAGCTTAAAGGTTAAATGTAATTTAGAAAAAGTTGCAATGTTAACTAATAAAACAAAGCTGTTTTTTTTCTTTCAAACTGTCATTGCTCAAAACATAATATTGAATCAAAATCAATGTTATTATGAATTATTGACCTATCCAAGGTTCCCATTACTTCACATCATATATTCCACTAAGAAAAATATTTTTGGTGGAAGATTTTGCAAATTTGGTAAATAAATAACCCAAAAATGTATATTTTGTTGTTTTCTTACTGTACCGAAAATGAACCGAGCCGTGACCTCTAAACCGAGGTACGTACCGAACCGGAATTTTTGTGTGCCGTTACACCCCTAGATACACATTATTTCCAAAGTAGGACCCCCATCCAGACATATAATACACCGCTCATGAAAAACAATATGTTATAGTCATTGTAAGTGGGCCAAAACACTTATATTAGAAAATAATCTCATGTAATCATTTGATTCTAATAATAAAACATTGAACTTGTTATTTAGTCAGGTTTGGGACAGGTGTGCTCACATGTGCTCCACTGAATGCTCAAGGAGTTTTTGCGTTTGCTCACACATATGGGAAATTAGAGGGAACATTGTTTGGGGGTATCCATAATACGCCGACAGGGAGAGGTTTTTATTTACACGATGAGTTGGGCGTGTCTTGACCTCCGCGTCGGAGGCTCTGCCGAACCCCTGAGGCCGACTAGGTTTCGATCGAACCCAGGTTAAGAACCACTGGTGTATGCATTCTCCTGTTGTATCTCACATTCTATATTGGGTTTTGGATAAAGGTTGTCATAAACGTTACTTAATTAATTAAAAAAATAACACAAAAGAAAACACATTTTTATGCTTACGTAAATGTATTCAGTTATAAACATTCATTCACTTTCTTCTTTCCTTCATGGATCGAAACTTTACCGTGTCGGTAGTTTTTTCTATATTTGAATTTAATAAGTTGTAGGTGTATTTATTTCAGTATAAAAGTGTAGAACGTTTTTTGATTCAGTCATGAAATGATGATAATGGTGTGCCTTGGCATACATATATTATTTATTTAACGCTTAAATCTCTGTCAATTCTAAGTTTTTTTGTTTTGTTTTTTATGTTTGTTTGTTTTCAACAAAAATACAGAGGAGTGACACCTCTCACATCGAATACACAATCTTCCACAGCCTGCGTTCAATTCGATGAGATGACAAAACATTTCAGCTAGTATTGATGTTATTTGAACACTGATACAGTTTGCAGTTAAATAAAGGAGGAGTGAACATCCCAGTAAAGAAACTAAAGACTTTATAAACAAGTTGTGACAACGTTCACGACACATCGCCTGCTGCATGTTTCCTCCCCTCATTAACTCTCCGTCACAGCAGCTGATGAACACTGTATTGACAAAATAAAAAGTAACATCAAATAGTTTTCTCCTTCGCTGTATACTTTTGTATACAATATTGTCACCATCTAAACACAGACGTTAAACCGAGCGCTTGGCTCCGTTTACTCCGAACGGGAGCAGGGCCTGGGGAATCTGTGGTGGGCTCTCCTATTTCTGGGGCTGAGGTTGCCGAGGTAGTTAAAAAGCTCCTCGGTGGCAAAGCCCCGGGGGTGGATGAGATCCGCCCGGAGTTCCTTAAGGCTCTGGATGTTGTGGGGCTGTCTTGGTTGACAAGACTCTGCAACATTGCGTGGACATCGGGGGCGGTACCTCTGGATTGGCAGACCGGGGTGGTGGTTCCTCTCTTTAAGAAGGGGAACCGGAGGGTGTGTTCCAACTATCGTGGGATCACACTCCTCAGCCTTCCCGGTAAGGTCTATTCAGGTGTACTGGAGAGGAGACTACGCCGGATAGTCGAACCTCGGATTCAGGAGGAACAGTGTGGTTTTCGTCCTGGTCGTGGAACTGTGGACCAGCTCTATACACTCGGCAGGGTCCTTGAGGGTGCATGGGAGTTTGCCCAACCAGTCTACATGTGCTTTGTGGACTTGGAGAAGGCATTCGACCGTGTACCCCGGGAAGTCCTGTGGGGAGTGCTCAGAGAGTATAGGGTAACGGACTGTCTTATTGTGGCGGTTCTCTCCCTGTATAATCAGTGTCAGAGCTTGGTCCGCATTGCCGGCAGTAAGTCGGACCCGTTTCCAGTGAGGGTTGGCCTCCGCCAGGGCTGCCCTTTGTCACCGATTCTGTTCATAACCTTTATGGACAGTATTTTTAGGCGCAGTCAGGGCGTTGAGGGTATCTGGTTTGGTGGCTGCAGGATTAGGTCGCTGCTTTTTGCAGATGATGTGGTCCTGACGGCTTCATCTGGCCAGGATCTTCAGCTCTCACTGGATCGGTTCGCAGCCGAGTGTGAAGCGACTGGGATGGGAATCAGCACCTCCAAGTCCGAGTCCATGATTCTCGCCCGGAAAAGGGTGGAGTGCCATCTCTGTGTTGGGGAGGAGATCTTGCCCCAAGTGGAGGAGTTCAAGTACCTCGGAGTCTTGTTCACGAGTGAGGGAAGAGTGGATCGTGAGATCGACAGGCGGATCGGTGCGGCGTGTTCAGTAATGCGGACGCTGTATCGATCCGTTATGGTGAAGAAGGAGCTAAGCCGGAAGGCAAAGCTCTCGATTTACCGGTCGATCTACGTTCCCATCCTCACCTATGGTCATGAGCTTTGGGTCATGACCGAAAGGACAATATCACGGGTACAAGCGGCCCAAATGAGTTTCCTCCGCCGAGTGGCGGGGCTCTCCCTTAGAGATAGGGTGAGAAGCTCTGTCATCCGGGCAGAGCTCAAAGTAAAGCCGCTGCTCCTCCACATCGAGAGGAGCCAGATGAGGTGGTTCGGGCATCTGGTCAGGATGCCACCCAAACGCCTCCCTAGGGTAGGAGGCCACGGGGAAGACCCAGGACACGTTGGGAAGACTATCTCTCCCGGCTGGCCTGGGAACGCCTCGGGATCCCCCGGGAGGAGCTGGACGAAGTGGCTGGGGAGAGGGAAGTCTGGGCTTCCCTGCTTAGGCTGCTGCCGCCGCGACCCGACCTCGGATAAGCGGAAGAAGATGGATGGATGAATGGATGGGAAATCTCCCGAGCAAAGTCCGTGTAGTTAGTCCGCCATGATTATCAAGCCAAACGACGCTAGTGAGCACGCGCCTGACTTTGTGTTGCCTAAAATGCATTAATACATGACAGGATTCGGTAATTAAAAAATTTGACATATCACTAACCATTACTAACCCCTCTTCATCGCTGCTGACCACAGTCTTTGCCAAAAAAGTCTTCTATAAAATGAACAGTAATGTTACATGTTCACTTACTCATTCTGGTTCTAGTTTTTCACTGATGTCTGCATGTACAACAATGTTGTTTAGTTTTAACATTTTGATTGTCCTGAACAGATTAATTGGATTATACACTGTAGGGTTGTCCCGATACCAATATTTTAGTACCGGTACCGGTACCAAAATGTATTTCGATACTTTTCCGTGCGTTTCAAAATAAGTGGGACCACGAAAAGATGGCATTATTGGCTTTACTTTAACAAAAAATCTTAGGGCACATTAAACATATGTTTATTATTGCAAGTTTGTCCTTAAATAAAATAGTGAACATACAAGACAACTTGTCTTTTAGTAATAAGTAAACAAACAAAGGCTCCTAATTAGTCTGCTGACATATGCAGTAACATATTGTGTCATTTATCATTCTATTTTGTCAACATTATGTGGGACAAACTGTAATAACGGATTAATAATCCACTTGTTCATTTACTGTTAATATCTGCTTACTTTCTCTTTTAACATGTTCTATCTACACTTCTGTTAAAATGCAATAATCACTTATTCTTCTGTTGTTTGGATACTTTACATTAGTTTTGGATGATACCACAAATTTAGGTATCGATCCGATACCGAGTAGTTACGGGATCATACATTGGTCATATTCAAAGTCCTCATGTGTCCAGGGCCATATTTCCTGGGTTTATAAACATAGGAAAAAAGATATAAAAAATATTCATGTAATCATAGTAGTATCGACTAGATGCAAAGTTGTACTTGGTATCATTACGGTGGATGTTAGGTGAATATCCATCCATGGCGTTTGTTTACATTCAGGGGTGCTCGCTTGCTGTTAGCGGTGAGCTATTGTATCCTCCTACGGTGTGTAGTGAAGCATGTTTAGCTATTACTTTATTTGTCGCCATGGAGGCGAGGATTAGTGATTTAGAAGTAGCTAAAACACTGTGGTTGGACGTTAGCTGCTAGCTTGCTAGCCATGTCTTAAAGCACCTCTTCCACTGTTTATATGCTTCACTGATGAGAGTATTTGGCGAGCGCCGTTTTGTCCTACTAATTTCAGCGATCCTTGAACTCACCGTAGTTTGTTTACGTGTACAACTTTCTCTGATGCTGCCACAGAAAGGCGTGCTTTATGCCACTCCTTCTTTGTCTCATTTTGTCCACCAAACGTTTTATGCTGTGCATAGAAGAAGAAAGCCTGCCTTTTTCCTTTAACTTGGACACACACATCTATATACCTTTGGCCATTCTGAGACAGTCATTTCCGGAAGTTATCTCATCCTGTGAGAAGCCTCAATTTTACAAATTATTTCCATTGTTGCAAAAAAGTGTAGAATAAAAATTTAAAATACATTTCTGTCAACGAAGATTTGCGTCAACCTTTGATAGTAGGCTAATATAGCTGATATAGACACTTACATCATGTGTTATCTTCATTATAACACTTGTATAAGACTTTTAAAGTCATTTTGATAGTAGGCTAATTTAGCTAATATAGACAATTACATCATGTGTTGCCTTCATTATAACACTTATATAAGACTTTTAAAGTCATTTTGATAGCAGGCTAATATAGACACATCATATGCTGCCTTCATTATAACAAATATAAGACTTTTAAAGTAATGTTGATAGTAGGCTAATATAGCTAATATAGACACTTACATCATGTGTTGCCTTCATTATAACACTTATATAAGACTTTTAAAGTCATTTTGATAGTAGGCTAATATAGCTAATATAGACTCTTACATCACGTGTTGCCTTCATTATAACACTTATATAAGACTTTTAAAGTCATTTTGATAGTAGGCTAATAAGCTTATAAAGACACTTTCATCATGTGTTGCCTTCATTATAACACGTATATACAACTTTTAAAGTCATTTTGATAGTAGGCTAATATAGCTAATATAGACACTTACATCATATGTTGTCTTCATAATAACACTTATATAAGGCTTTTAAAGTCACTATGATAGTAGGCTAATATAGCTAATATAGACACTTACATCATGTGTTGCCTTCATTATTGTTACGTCTTCGGGGACGCATAGCTGTGCTGGTGTGTTCCTTCCAGTACAGAAGACAAGCAGGAGGAGTGTGCAGGTAGGATTAAGTATTTTTAATAAATAAAAGGCAGGACAAAAATACGAAACTGAGGACGCTAGCAAGCGTGGAGCTAAACAAAAAACCAAAATGTCACCAAGGGTGATAAACAAGGAATGCTAGCGTGCACAAACTTACTATGAGGAGAAAACCAGAGGAAACGTAAATGTTGCATAAAGCAAACATTGACCCAGCACTTACTGCTGGGTGACAGGAAACTATAAAGGGGAGTGATTAGCCAAAACACCTGGTGGAAACACTAATTGCAAAACTAAGACAGGTGAGGAGAATCAGTGCCCATGGAAACCAAGAATAAACAGGAAAAGAGGGTGCAACCAGGAAACAGACTAAAACCAGAAACATAACCAACATAAATCATGCCATGATCCGGGTAACCATCATGGCATAACCCCCCCCTTAAGGGACGGATCCCAGACGTCCCAAACTAAAAAAACCCTCCCCAACAAAAAAACCCCCAGAAAGTCAAAAGTCACGGGAGGGTGGAGGGAGGACTTGGTGGTGGGCCGCCAGGCCATGTGTCCCCGAAGCCACCGGGGACAAGTCAGGTGGCGGCGGCGGGTGGATTGTCGCCGCAATCGTCGAGGCGGGCGACCTCGGAACGGCCATGTCTGTGGCCGTTGAGGAGGCGGACGAGACTGGCGCCAGAACCTCAGCAGTCTTTGAGTCCTGTACCAAAGTCTGGGGCGTCGCTGCTGTTGGCGCCAAAAGCGTCCATGAAAAGTCCAGAAACGACAAGGTGGGCGGCGCCGTGGTGCGGACCGCCGGACAGGAGGAGGTGGGCGGCGCCGAGGTGCGGCCCGCCGGACAAGAGGAGGTGGGCGGCGCCGAGGTGCGGCCCGCCGGACACGAGGAGGTGGGCGGCGCTGTGCTGCGGCCCGCCGGACACGAGGTGGGTACGTCGTAGGCGAGGCAGGCGCGGGAGGCGTCGTCGCCGTGGTAACAGGAAGCGTCGTCGCCGTGGAAACAGGAAGCGTCGTCGCCGTGGAAACAGGAAGCGTCGTCGCCGTGGAAACAGGAAGCGTCGTCGCCGTGGAAACAGGAAGCGTCGTCGCCGTGGAAACAGGAGGCGTCGTCGCCGTGGAAGCAGGAAGCGTCGTCGCCGTGGAAGCAGGAAGCGTCGTCGCCGTGGAAGCAGGAAGCGTCGTCTGCGTGGAAGCAGGAAGCGTCGTCGCCGTGGAAGCAGGAGGCGTCGTCGCCGTGGAAGCAGGAGGCGTCGTCGCCATGGAAGCAGGAGGCGCCGTCGGCGTGGGCGGAGCCAGAGGCGGAGCAGGCGGCTCGTCTGTCGGCGTGGGCGGAGCCAGAGGCGGAGCAGGCGGCTCGTCTGTCGGCGTGGGCGGAGCCAGAGGCGGAGCAGGCGGCTCGTCTGTCGGCGTGGGCGGAGCCAGAGGCGGAGCAGGCGGCTCGTCTGTCGGCGTGGGCGGAGCCAGAGGCGGAGCAGGCGGCTCGTCTGTCGGCGTGGGCGTAGCCAGAGGCGGAGCAGGCGGCTCGTCTGTCGGCGTGGGCGGAGCCAAGGACGAATCAGGCAACGGAGTCTCTGTGGGTGGTGGATGTCTCAGCTGGACTGCTGGGTTGGCCGTAGGGGGAATCATCACCTGCACTGCGGAGAGTATACTTCCCATCTGTTTCTCCAATGCATCAAGGCGGGCATCTTGGTGCTCCGCCATGGCGTTGACGCAAGCCCCAAGAACGCCAAACTGTTCCTCCTGTTGTCCAAGTTGTTTGGACTGTTGGTGCAATGCCCTTTTTACTGGGTCGGTCTCTGCGGGGTCTCTTGTGCTTTGCAGCGCTGGAGAGGATGGCGTTTGCAGGACCACCAGGGTTGATGGTGGCGTCAGAGTGGCAGGCGTCCGGGCTGTCGGCGTGGGAGGAGCCAGAGGAGTGGGCGGAGTGTTCTCTGCTGATTGGGATTGTTCCTCCAGTTGCAGTTCAATAAGTACCTTGCGGTACCACTCATCCACCCAAGCCGGACTGTACTTCTCTGGCGGGTCCAACTTGCTTTGTGGCACTGGGGCAGGAAGTAGGACCGAAGCAGACAGTGCCCCCGCTGGAGGAGAGGCAGGCAGCATCCTCAGTGGAATGAGGTCTGCTTGTCCCGCTGACACGCTACCAGCACTGCCCCCCCCCCCTCAGGAAGCAGATTCCAGATGCTAGATGGAGCTGGTGGGGGGAGCGCTTGTTCGGCGGGAGCAGAGGGCACGGGCGGGTGGGCTCTAGGAAGCCTGGAATCTGGCCTTGTGAGTCTGCGCCGCTGGCGCCTTTCTGGACAGTTGCCAGCAGGTGGTGACTGAGGGGAGGAGAAGCCGCACGGGAAGAGCCTGGCAGACATTGTTGAGGGCAAAGTGTCCGTCTGGTACCCCTTCTGCGCCTGCTCTGAGCTGCCCCGCTGCCCGAGCCTTCGCGTACCGGGTGGGGTGGACGACGTCCGGGTGGCTTGAGAGTGGGGAAGGAAACGGGTCTCTGCTTCCGTGAACTTAGCCATTAGCTGCTCCCATGCTACGATGGCGTCGGCCGGAAGGTCTTCTTCGGACAGCTCGGCTTCGTCCTCGTGTTGCCACGGCTGGGTGTCCGCTTGGAGCTCCAGGAGGATCTCTTGTTTGTCCGTGTTGGACAGGAACACTTCGTCTGGCTGGGTCAATCTGTTACGTCTTCGGGGACGCATAGCTGTGCTGGTGTGTTCCTTCCAGTACAGAAGACAAGCAGGAGGAGTGTGCAGGTAGGATTAAGTATTTTTAATAAATAAAAGGCAGGACAAAAATACGAAACTGAGGACGCTAGCAAGCGTGGAGCTAAACAAAAAACCAAAATGTCACCAAGGGTGATAAACAAGGAATGCTAGCGTGCACAAACTTACTATGAGGAGAAAACCAGAGGAAACGTAAATGTTGCATAAAGCAAACATTGACCCAGCACTTACTGCTGGGTGACAGGAAACTATAAAGGGGAGTGATTAGCCAAAACACCTGGTGGAAACACTAATTGCAAAACTAAGACAGGTGAGGAGAATCAGTGCCCATGGAAACCAAGAATAAACAGGAAAAGAGGGTGCAACCAGGAAACAGACTAAAACCAGAAACATAACCAACATAAATCATGCCATGATCCGGGTAACCATCATGACAATTATAACACTTATATAAGACTTTTAAAGACATTTTGATAGTAGGCTAATACAGCTAATAGACACATCATGTGTTGCCTTCATTATAACACTTATATAAGACTTTTAGAGTCATTTTGATAGTAGGCTAATATAGCTAATATAGACACATCATGTGTTGCCTTCATTATAACAAATATAAGACTTTTAAAGTCATTTTGATAGTAGGTTATTATAGCTAATAAAGACACTTTCATGATGTGTTGCCTTCATTATAACACATATATACTACTTTTAAAGTAATTTTGATAGTAGGCTAATATAGACACATCATATGTTGCCTTCATTATAACAAATAAGACTTAAAGTAATTTTGATACTAGGCTAATATAGCTAATATGGACACTTACATCATGTGTTGCCCTCATTATAACACTTTTAAAGTAATGTTGATAGTAGGCTCATATAGCTATGAAAGACACTTTGATCATGTGTTGCCTTCATTATAACACTTATATATGACTTTTAAAGTCATTTTGATAGTAGGTTAATATAGCTAATAAAGACACTTTCATCATGTGTTGCCGTCATTATAACAATTTTAAAGTCATTTTGATAGTAGGCTAACATAGACTCTTACATCACATGTTGCCTTCATTATAACACTTATATAAGGCTTTTAATTTATGGCGGCTCCAATAAGATTTTTTTCTTAGTATTTTTGATCCAGTATTGCTCTTTCAACATTTTTACACCACAGTTCTGAGAATCACCGCAATATGTGTTATTTATTGCTGTTTTTTCGTTGTTTTTACTTTTGTAGCTGTATGTAGAATGGCAGCTGGTTGCATCAGCTCTGCGCTTCTTTATGTCTTTTATCATTTCCCTCTTGTTTTCATTTGTTTTACCTTATTTTATGTGTTTTTTTTCATCTGCACTGCAACCACAAAAGTATATATACTATCCTTCTTACGTGCAAAATAAAAAAATGCATCAAAGCACCTCAGCTATAGTAACATCACATAATTAACACAAGTAAGATTTGACAGTGTCAGGTTAAAAAAAAAAGGGCGGATATAGTAAGCAATAAAAACTTCCAAAATAAAAGACATCTGAAATTGACCAAAGCAGCATTGATCTCTTTGAAGGACTTCCGACAACATCTGTCAGCCCTGATAATTCCACACTTTATTCCACTTACAAAAACCCTCACAGTAAACGAAGTAAAAGCATAAAAGTAGTTATTCTCCCTGCAAGTTGTCATGACGTCATTTCTATGTTTGCTAGCTAGCTTAGCCTAGCCTCCAGCAGCTCCTACAACTTGGAAGAGGAAAGTGGAACAAAACCAACACAAAGGCACGACTTACTCTTAATTCCGAGAAGTGACGTGGGGTAAGCCATGGCTTATGTGGAATCGACCGAGTCTACATTCTAATGCGATTTATGAGCCATCTTTCGCGGACCATGGCTAGGAATGTTGTGTTTTACTTCCTGTTTTTTTTTTTTATGGAAGGTGGTCCCTCAGCTGGAGTGTGCACTGCGCATGCGCGAGGTCTGACCTCGAGTTTAATTATTAGCCTGCCAGGATTATTATATAGCACATATCGCCAATTTATATCACTATTAAAATCACTTTGATAACAAATAAATAAATCAAAACATAAAGATGAGCGATTTGTGTTTTTTTTTATTTGACTGGTAACTTTAAATTGTGCTTTATTTACGTAGGACATATGCATTTTAATGTGTGAACTACGGTGTCCTGGAAGTGCAAAACACTTTCGCATTTCATGATCAAGTTACAACAACAAAAGACAAAACACCTTACCATTTAAAAAATAATAAAAATGAAGCAAGATACAATTTCAGAAAACACAAAAACAAGCCTGATAAACATTTTTAACTTTATTGAAAAAAATTATATCATCTTAATTATCCCATTATGTGAATTACAACTTAACCATTTATTGAGAACATGTATTATTTATGGTTTTATGGATCTAATGAAGTGAACAAATGTGTTAGTAATTGCTATAAAAATGGAAAATGAGCAGGATTGAATAAGGTCTGCTTCTTCCTACTCCTTTTCAGACATGTTGTAATGAGAAACTGGAAAAATGTGATGTATAAACTGATGTATAAAATAAACTTGAACCGTAAACCATGACGAAATGTACATTTTATTATATATATATATATATATATATATATATATATACATCCGTGTGTATATATACATATACACACATATATATACATATATATATGTATATATACATATATCTATATATCTATATGCATGTTAGAAATAAACTTGAACTTGAAGTATACATTTAATTATATATAAATACAAACATATACAAACATATATATATATATATACATATATACAAACATATATATAAAAACATCCACACATATACATATATTAAGACATATATATATGTCTTAATAAGGTTATCCAAAAAATAGTGCTCGATACCGTAGTAGAGCGCAATATATGTATGTGTGGGGAAAAAAATCACAAGACTACTTCATCTCTACAGGCCTGTTTCATGAGGGGTTCCCTCAATCATCAGGAGAAAATCTCCTGATGATTGAGAGATGAAGTAGTCTTGTGATTTTTTTCCCCACACATACATATGTATATATATATATATATATATATATATATATATATATATATATATATAAAACATACACATATTTATAAACTTATGTATATATAAACATATATGTATATTTATACATATATACATATATATACACAGGAATAGATTAATAACAAATAAATTCAGCAGGAAAAAAAGTATTAAATCAAAGTAACCTCCGCATCCCGTTTTTTCGTTTAAAATTTGGACAACTCGGGCATAAACATTAAAATTATTGCAGCACAGCATAACTTTATCGGGTGTTGTTAGTGCGTGTTGTTTAACTGTCTGCACTGACCTTTAAGCAACTGGTGGTCCTCGGCCTGTGGTTCTTCACATAAAAACCCTGAATATGCTAGCAGGTGGTGGTGTGGAAGCGGCTCCATAATCATAGCGGGCAAATCTGAGTGATCCCTAAACTGCACAAAAGACAAAATAATACAAAAAACATGTAAATACATCAACCAGTCACGACAGTAGGTACAGCTGCACAATATAATGAGCACCATTACAAGGAGCTGCATACAACAATCTGTCTTTAAGAATAAAAAAAATAACTGTATTATACTTTATGACTCATGTTGCTAATTTAAGGAACTGAAATATCCTAAAAACCAGTGTGGTCCGCCAGCAGGGTCATTTGGCCTACAAGACATCACAAATATAATAAGTATTAAGATGCATGCAACTTAATTTAAAAAAATCCGACAGTATAAATGTTGCATCTTTGCTGCTATCTTGTGAACAATGTGTTTAAATCAGGATAATGACCATGAACACAGGATTTTTATGTAAGACCCAATCCAAAAAACCTTTCCCACTCATGGCGTAAACAAAATAACCCAAAAAGTCAACACACATGGTCACACATAACATAACCTGCTCACTGAACTTAGTGGATATCATTAAAAAAATGTCCAAGCACAACACATAATTTAAATTTAATCCCATTTAAATCCCCTGCAATGCATACTGGGAAAATGCAACACACTTTCCACACTTATCCATGTTTGGTGCATTGTAGCAGCTTGATTTTTCTGGTTGATTGCACAAGTTTAAGGAGGTCGTCACGGAAGTCAACAAGGTAAGAGTCGAACATTCACATGCTCTTAATATCCAATTATATTAAATATTAATTATATTATTAATCATATATCCATCATATTAATATAATATGTGTATATATGTGGTTTATCCGTTATGCAGTGCTAAATACCGGGGTAGAGCGGAATATACGTTAGGTCAGGAAAAAAGACTGAGGCTATGTCATCCCTACAAGCCTGTTTTGCAGGTTTCCCTGCTCTTTAGGGAAACCTGCAAAACAGGCTTGGAGGGATGAAAGAGCCTCCGTGTTTTTTCTTGACCTAACGTATATGTACATACAGTATTTATATACACGTATATATACATTTGTACATACATACATGCATACATATATATATATATATATATATATACACACACACACACATATATGTATATGTAAATAAATATATATATATATGTATATATATATATATATATATATGTATATATGTATATATATATATATTTATATACACATATATATATATATATACACACACACATATATGTATAAATATATATATATATATATATATATATATATATATATATATATATATATATATATATATATATATATATATATATATATATATATATATATATATATATACAAAACCCAAAACCAGTGAAGTTGGCACATTGTGTAAATGGTAAATAAAAACAGAATACAATGATTTGCAAATCCTTTTCAACCTATATTCTATTGAAAAGACTGCAAAGACAAGATATTTAACGCTCGAACTGGAAAACTTTGTTATCTTTTGCAAATATTAGCTCATTTGGAATTTTATGCCTGTGGCGTGTTTCAAAAAAGCTGGCACAAGTGTCAAAAAAGACTGAGAAAATTGAGGAATGCTCATCAAACACTTATTTGGAACATCCCACAGGTGAACAGGCTAATTGGGAACAGGTGGGTGCCATGATTGGGTATAAAAGCAGCTTCCATGAAATGCTCAGTCATTCACAAACAAGGACGGGGCGAGGGTTACCACTTTGTCAACAATTGCGTGAGCAAATTGTCAAACAGTTTAAGAACAACATTTCTCAACGAACTATTGCAAGGAATTCAGGGATTTCATCATCTATGGTCCGTAAAATCATCAAAAAGTTCAGAGAATCTGGAGAAATCACTGCACGTAAGCGATGATGTTACGGACTTCGATCCCTCAGGCGGTACTGCATCAAAAAGCGACATCAGTGTGTAAAGGATATCACCACATGGGCTCAGGAACACTTCAGAAAACCACTGTCAGTAACTACACTTTGTCGCCACATCTGTAAGTGCAAGTTAAAACTCTACTATGCAAAACCAAAGCCATTTATCGACAACACCCAGAAACGCTGCCGGCTTCGCTGGGCTCGTGCTCATCTAAGATGGACTGATGCAAAGTAGAAAAGTGTATTCTGTGGTCTGACGAGCCCACATTTCAAATTGTTTTTTAGGAAACTGTGGACGTTGTGTCCTCCGGATCGAAGAGGAAAATAACCATCCAGATTGTTCTAGGCGCAAAGTTGAATAGCCAGCATCTGTGATGGTATGGGGGTGTATTAGTGCCCAAGACATGGGTAACTTACACATCTGTGAAGGCACCATTAATGCTGAAAGGTACATAAAGGTTTGGAGCAACACATGTTGCCATCCAAGCAACGTTATCATGGACGCCCCTGCTTATTTCAGCAAGACAATGCAAAGCCACGTGTTACAACAGCGTGGCTTCAGAGTACAAAGGTGCGGGTACTAGACTGGCCTGCATGTAGTCCAGACCTGTCTCCCATTGAAATGTGTGGCGCAATATGAAACCTAAAATACGACAACTTGAGAGATATAATTAGTAATTAATACAATTGGATATTAAGAGTATGTGAAAAATCGACCCCTTTTGAAAATCTTATGGTGACTGGACATTTTTATAATATCCACAAAGTTCAGTGAGTTGGTTGTGTTATGTGTGACCATGTGAGATGACTTTTTGTGTTGGTTGTATTTTCTTTGCGCCATGACTAGGGAAGGTTGTTTGCATTGGGCCATATAAGGAAATGCCAATTAGAGTATATTTAACTGTCATTGACCTGAGTTATTTGCATTGTCAAGTAGGCGTCTATATTTTCAGACCGTTAAAATAAATGCAATCTCCCTCTGGGCAACATTCTTAATAATGTCATGACATCTTAAGCAGACATTAACAGTAAATGAACAAGTTGACAAAATAATAGAATGATAAATGACACAATATGTTACTGCATATGTCAGCAGACTAAATTAGGAGCCTTTGTTTGTTTACTTACTACTAAAAGACAAGTTGTCTTGTATGTTCACTATTTTATTTATGGACAAAATTGCAATAATAAACATATGTTTAATGTACACTAAGATTTTTTTGTTAAAATAAAGCCAATAATGCCATTTTTTGTGGTCCCCTTTATTTAGAAAAGTACCGAAAAGGGTAACACTTTAGTATGGGGAACATATTCTAAGTAACAAAGACTTAATTTAGAGTTATTTGGACACTAAGGGAACATATAAGGATTAGGGTTACGGTTAGGGTTACTAATAAGCAATAATTCTGAGGTTATTGAGGGAAGACTCTTAGTTAATGGCTTACTGGTTGTATAATAAGGCAATGCTGAAGAAGGCATTAATAAGTACTTAATAATGACTAATTAAGAGCCGATATGTTACTAATTTGCATCTTAATAATTAATTAATGGTGAATATGTTCCCCATACTGAAATTTTACCCCGAAAAGTACCGAAATACTTTTGGTACCGGTACCAACATATTGGTATCGGGACAACAGTAATACACACACAGCGAGTACCCACTGGCAGAAATGTAGATCGGCGCCTATGACCACATCCTTCTGTATTTCTCACACCTGACGGAAAAACATGCCGCTGTATTTATATTATTCAAATGTAAGTGATGCTGTACAATAAACTGTATTTATATTATTCACATGTGAATGATGCTGTATAATAGACTGTATTAATATTATTCACATGTGAATAATGCTGTATAATAGACTGTATTTATATTATTCACATGTGAATAATGCTGTATAATAGACTATATTTATATTATTCACATGTGAATGATGCTATATAATAGACTGTGTTTATATTATTCACATGTGAATGACGCTGTACAATAGACTGTATTTATATTATTCACATGTGAATAATGCTGTATAATAGACTATATTTATATTATTCACATGTAAATGATGCTATATAATAGACTGTATTTATATGAATAATGCTGTATAATAGACTGTATTTATATTATTCACATGTAAAAGATGCTGTATAATAGACTGTATTTATATGAATAATGCTGTATAATAGACTGTATTTATATTATTCACATGTAAAAGATGCTGTATAATAGACAGTATTTATTTTATTCACATGTGAACGATGCTGTATAATAGACTGCATTTATATTATTCACATGTGAATTATGCTGTATAATAGACTGTATTTATATTATTCACATGTGAATGATGCTGTATAATAGACTGTATTCATATTATTCACATGTGAATGATGCCGTATAATAGACTGTATTTATATTATTCACATGTGAATAATGCTGTATAATAGACTGTATTTATATTAGTCACATGTGAATGATGCTGTATAATAGACTGTATTTATATTATTCACATGTGAATAATGCTGTATAATAAACTGTATTTATATTATTCACATGTGAATGATGCTGTATAATACACTGTATTTATATCATTTACATGTGAATAATGCTGTATAATAGAGTGTATTTATATTATTCACATGTGAATAATGCCGTATAATAGACTGTATGTATATTATTCACATGTGAACGATGCTGTATAATAGACTGCATTATATTATTCACATGTGAACGATGCTGTGTAATAGACTGTATTTATATTATTCACATGTGAATAATGCTGTATAATAGACTGTATTTATATTATTCACATGTGAATGATGCTATATAATAGACTGTGTTTATATTATTCACATGTGAATGACGCTGTACAATAGACTGTATTTATATTATTCACATGTGAATAATGCTGTATAATAGACTATATTTATATTATTCACATGTAAATGATGCTATATAATAGACTGTATTTATATGAATAATGCTGTATAATAGACTGTATTTATATTATTCACATGTAAAAGATGCTGTATAATAGACTGTATTTATATGAATAATGCTGTATAATAGACTGTATTTATATTATTCACATGTAAAAGATGCTGTATAATAGACAGTATTTATTTTATTCACATGTGAACGATGCTGTATAATAGACTGCATTTATATTATTCACATGTGAATGATGCTGTATAATAGACTGTATTTATATTATTCACATGTGAATGATGCTGTATAATAGACTGTATTCATATTATTCACATGTGAATGATGCCGTATAATAGACTGTATTTATATTATTCACATGTGAATAATGCTGTATAATAGACTGTATTTATATTAGTCACATGTGAATGATGCTGTATAATAGACTGTATTTATATTATTCACATGTGAATAATGCTGTATAATAAACTGTATTTATATTATTCACATGTGAATGATGCTGTATAATACACTGTATTTATATCATTTACATGTGAATAATGCTGTATAATAGAGTGTATTTATATTATTCACATGTGAATAATGCCGTATAATAGACTGTATGTATATTATTCACATGTGAACGATGCTGTATAATAGACTGCATTATATTATTCACATGTGAACGATGCTGTGTAATAGACTGTATTTATATTATTCACATGTGAATGATGCTGTATAATAGACTGTATTTATATTATTCACATGTGAATGATGCCGTATAATAGACTGTATTTATATTATTCACATGTGAATGATGCCGTATAATAAACTGTATTTATATTATTCACATGTGAATGATTCTGTATAATAGACTGTATTTATATGAATAATGCTGTATAATAGACTGTATTTATATTATTCAAATGTGAATGATGCCGTATAATACTGTATTTATATTATTCACATGTGAATGATGCTGTATAATAGACTGTACTTAGATTATTCACATGTGAACGATGCTGTATAATAGACTGTATTTATATTATTCACATTTGAATAATGCTGTATAATAGACTGTATTTATATTATTCACAAGTAAATGATGCTGTATAATAGACTGTATTTATATTATTCACATGTGAATGATGCTGTATAATAGACTGTATTTATATGAATAATGCTGTATAACAGACTGTATTTATATTATTCACATGTGAATAATGCTGTATAATAGACTGTATTTATATTATTCACATGTGAATAATGCTGTATAATAGACTGTATTTATATGAATAATGCTGTATAATAGACTGTATTTATATTATTCACATGTGAATAATGCTGAATAATAGACTGTATTTGTATTATTCACATGTGAATAATGCTGTATAATAGACTGTATTCATATTATTCACATGTAAAAAATACCTAAGTGTTTATTGTTTATTGTGAGCGAACTGTGGTGCTGAATTTCCCCCAGGGATCAATAAAGTACTTTCTATTCTATTCTATTCTAGTCTATTCTAAACATGTACTCACCCCTGACAGGTTGACATGGTCACTGGCGAAGTCAAAGACGAGCTCTGATTGCTGCAACATGGCGGAATATGCCAAACAACCCTGCATCACAGTTCTGAGGACGACGATGGGGTTTTTGTCTCTAGACTGAACCAGCTATTGACCTGATGAATTGGCGGTGGTGGACCTCAAGTCGATCAGAGGAGTGCATGCCCCAGGATGCGATGACGCCTCAACACGGACTGCTGTATGATAATAAGATGTCACAGGAAGCGAGTTTCGTTTCAACGTCGAATAGGGAAGTCGGTCCTGTGGTCGGACCTAAACCTGTCAGAAAAGAACAATGAAATGTGAAATGCAGAAACAACACGTGGGGATCAAAACCACGCCGGTTTGCGTCCTTATTTGACAGAGAGATGCGTTCAGGGAGCTTTTTAAAACAGTTTTGACTATCGTGCATCTCTCACCGAAAAAGAGGCCAAACCGCCAACAGGAAGGAAGCGTTTGTGCGTGCGACACAAGGGGAAGCAGCTGGCGCCGAACACGAAACGACTTATGTCTTTGCGCCACATTCATAGTCCCTCAGCAGTCGCATTCCTCGCAACATGTTGGGGACATTTGGAATCAAAGCGAACGGTTTATTGTGTTTTTCGTGTTTGTTTTTTTAAATCCTCTAATCACCCCAGCCCTTCCTGCTTAGTCCTCTGATCATTTCCTGCTGATCACGTTCAAATAATTCTAAGGCTGCAGTGATACTGGGGGGGGGGGGGGGGGGGGGTTGAGCCGCTGTTGCGCAGATGCGTGGTGTCTGCGAGTCGACATCTGCGCCTCACCTTTAGCTCTTTTCCGGTGGAGATCGCGCCACTAATCAGGTTCTGGGTGACTTTCGTCCCTGGAAAAGTAGCTTTGGGGAATTAATTCAAGGCATATTTTAATCCCATTAATCCCCCAACCTTAGCGGTTTAGCAGTTCTTGATGTTTTCCTCACCAAAGCTTCTCGGGGGGTGAGTATACGAGAGTGCATCTTTGCATAAGCGATGGGAGGCACGGCGTGTTCGGGTCAGTTATCAGACAGGAAGCAGCGCTCAGCGAGAAGGCACCGCTTCCTGTTCTGGTGCCAAACCCTGCCATCATCAGAGCCAACGAGGGCCTGCTCATTTTGCACTTTGCGCTCGAGGCTTTCAAACCAGCGCCTTGGATCGGTATTTTATGTGACGAAGGGAGACAATAGGACCTTTTTCCCCATTTACCTGCACTGCAAAAAGTCAGTGTTCAAAAACAAGAAAAAAATATACAAAACTTAGAGGTATTTTATTTGAACAGAAGGGGGGAGGAGGTTGGAACCCTGGAGGTCGACTGCTGCTATGGAGCGCTGCCAGCCGTCCATCACCCCGAAGGGGAATCAAGCGGTGGGTGGTGAAGGTGTGGTGTATGAGAGGGTGGTGTGTGTGCACTGCAAAAAGTCAGTGTTCAAAAACAAGAAAAAAATATACAAAAATTAGAGGTATTTTATTTGAACAGAAGGGGGGAGGAGGTTGGAACCCTGGAGGTCGACTGCTGCTATGGAGCGCTGCCAGCCGTCCATCACCCCGAAGGGGAATCAAGCGGTGGTGAAGGCGTGGTGTATGGGAGGGTGGTGTGTGTGCACTGCAAAAAGTCAGTGTTCAAAAACAAGAAAAAAAATATACAAAATTAGGGGTATTTTATTTGAACTGAGCAAAAATATCTGCCAATAGAACAAGCAAATTTGGCTTGTCAAGACTTCCCAAAACAAGTCAAATTAGCTAACTTCAATGAACCCAAAAATACCTTAAAATAAGTATATTCTCACTAATAACAAGTGCACTTTTCTTGGTAGAAAAAAAAAAAGAGAGTCCTTTTTGCTCAAAATAGTTGAAAAATATTCTTAAATTAAGTAAATGCTAGTGCCATTATCTTGACATAATGATATGCGGTCGGCATCACATTTCTTGAAACCAGCAAACTTATACTAAAAACTAGGGATGTCCAATAACGGCAACCAGGTATGGTGATGATAAGGTCCTTTTTTAAAAAAAATCATAAAATAAAATAAGATAAATAAATTTAAAAAAAAATTCTTGAATAAAAAAGAAAGTAAAACAATATAAAAACAGTTACATAGAAACTCATAAACTTAATTTTTTATTTTTTGCAAATAATCATTAACTTAGAATTTCATGGCTGCAACACGTGCCAAAGTAGTTGGGAAAGGGCATGTTCACCACTGTGTTACATGGCCTTTCCTTTTAACAACACTCAGTAAACGTTTGGGAACTAAGGAGACACATTTTTTAAGCTTCTCAGGTGGAATTCTAGTTGATTGGAGAGCTAGCTTCTGCAGCTAGTGGGTCCATGACGATGACTTCTGTTTTGTCTGATCAGCCGTTTTACTGCCGTGTTAGAAAATGGATGGATGGATGGATGGATGGATGGATGGATGGATGGATGGATAAACCGTCCCATGTGTGATGTCTGCCAGAGTGTTTTCATTCATATTTGTCTGTCCATGACGGTGATTTCTGTTTTGTTCGATCGGCCGTTTTACTGCCGCGTTACAGGCTCAGTTTGCAAACAAATGAGGTATATAAATAAACATTTACTGAATCTTACTGGGTAAAAAAACAAATTTCGCAACGTACTGCATATATTTGTGGCTCATAGTCCGGTGTAGCTAATATATGGAATGTAATTTAATCAACTGAGCGCCGCTAGCATTAGCTAATATGCTAACACATTTACAGGTGTCTGTGTTAGTATTATTAACTTCCAATGGCATTATTAATGAAAATGAGTAAAATTAACTGTTAAAGGTTAGTACTATTAGTGGACCAGCAGCACGCACAATCATGTGTGCTTACGGACTGTATCCCTTGCAGACTGTATTGATATATATTGATATATAATGTAGGAACCAGAATATTAATAACAGAAAGAAACAACCCTTTTGTGTGAATGAGTGTAAATGGGGGAGGGAGGTTTTTTGGGTTGGTGCACTAATTGTAAGTGTATCTTGTGTTTTTTATGTTGATTTAATAAAAAAAAAAAATTAAATTGAATTAAAAAAAAACCCAATACCGATAAAAAAACCCTGATACCAATAATTTCCGATATTACATTTTAAAGCATTTATCGTCCGATAATATCGGCCTGCCGTTATAATCGACATCTCTACTAAAAACTAATTTATTGTTCTTAATGGAAAGGCAACAAGGCAACCGCATGTTACTCTCGGGGTCTCCTAGCCGCTCAGGCAAATCATACTGTCTAAAAATGCATTTTTCTATCGATAACATGACACCATCGCGCCAAGTGCGTGCTCTTTCAGTCAATTAGTGCGCATATATACAGCCCGGTGCCAGGCCAAAAAAATTGTAATTGTAATTTTTTTTTTTACGACATTTTAGCAAAATATTTTTTTTCGTAAAATATGCATTTTCTTCCATTTTCGGGTTTTATCGGGACTCCTGATGATGTTTTGAGACATCTCCTACAACTACAGCACCAGAATTGTGTTGCTGAAGCAAGTCCGTTTTTTTGAATTTTTTGTAAGGGTCCCCCATTACGACATTTTAGCAAAAAATATTTTTCGTAAAATATGCATTTTCTTACATTTACAGGGTTTGTCGGGACTCCTGATGACGTTTTGAGACATCTCCTACAACTACAGCACCAGAATTGTGCTGCTGAAGCAAGTCCGTTTCTTTGAATTTTTTTTGCGACATTTTAGCAAAATATTTTTTTTCCGTAAAATATGCATTTTCTTCCATTTTCGGGTTTTCTCGGGACTCCTGATGACGTTTTGAGACATCTCCTACAACTACAGCACCAAAATTGTGCTGCTGAAGCAAGTCCGTTTTTTTGAATTTTTTGTAAGGGTCCCCCCTTACGACATTTTAGCAAAAAATCTTTTTCGTAAAATATGCATTTTCTTACATTTACGGGTTTTGTCGGGACTCCTGATGACGTTTTGAGACATCTCCTACAACTACAGCACCAGAATTGTGTTGCTGAAGCAAGTCCGTTTTTTTTAATTTTTTTACGACATTTTAGCAAAATATTTTTTTTTCGTACAATATGCATTTTCTTCCATTTTCGGGTTTTGTCGGGACTCCTGATGACGTTTTGAGACATCTCCTACAACTACAGCAACATAATTGTGCTGCTGAAGCAAGTCCGTTTTTTTTTTGTTTTTTTTACGACATTTTAGCATAATATATGTGTTTTTTATGTTGATTTAATAAAAAAAAAAAAAGAAATTAAATTTAAAAAAACCCAATACCGATAAAAAAAACCTGATACCAATAATTTCCAAAAAATATTTTTCGTAAAATATGCATTTTCTTACATTTACGGGTTTTGTCGGGACTCCTGATGACGTTTTGAGACATCTCCTACAACTACAGCACCCGAATTGTGCTGCTGAAGCAAGTCCGTTTCTTTGAATTTTTTTTGCGACATTTTAGCAAAATATTTTTTTTCCGTAAAATATGCATTTTCTTCCATTTTCGGGTTTTCTCGGGACTCCTGATGACGTTTTGAGACATCTCCTACAACTACAGCACCAGAATTGTGCTGCTGAAGCAAGTCCGTTTTTTTGAATTTTTTGTAAGGGTCCCCCCTTACGACATTTTAGCAAAAAATCTTTTTCGTAAAATATGCATTTTCTTACATTTACGGGTTTTGTCGGGACTCCTGATGACGTTTTGAGACATCTCCTACAACTACAGCACCAGAATTGTGTTGCTGAAGCAAGTCCGTTTTTTTTTTTTTTTTTACGACATTTTAGCAAAATATTTTTTTTTCGTAAAATATGCATTTTCTTCCATTTTCGGGTTTTATCGGGACTCCTGATGACGTTTTGAGACATCTGCTACAACTACAGCAACATAATTGTGCTGCTGAAGCAAGTCCGTTTTTTAAAAATTTTTTACGACATTTTAGCAAAAAATCTTTTTCGTAAAATATGCATTTTCTTACATTTACGGGTTTTGTCGGGACTCCTGATGACGTTTTGAGACATCTACAACTACTGCACCCAAATTGTGCTGCTGAAGCAAGTCCGTTTCTTTGAATTTTTTTTGCGACATTTTAGCAAAATATTTTTTTTCCGTAAAATATGCATTTTCTTCCATTTTCGGGTTTTCTCGGGACTCCTGATGACGTTTTGAGACATCTCCTACAACTACAGCACCAGAATTGTGCTGCTGAAGCAAGTCCGTTTTTTTGAATTTTTTGTAAGGTTCCCCCCTTACGACATTTTAGCAAAAAATCTTTTTCGTAAAATATGCATTTTCTTACATTTACGGGTTTTGTCGGGACTCCTGATGACGTTTTGAGACATCTCCTACAACTACAGCACCAGAATTGTGTTACTGAAGCAAGTCCGTTTTTTTTTTTTTTTTTACGACATTTTAGCAAAATATTTTTTTTTCGTAAAATATACATTTTCTTCCATTTTCGGGTTTTATCGGGACTCCTGATGACGTTTTGAGACATCTGCTACAACTACAGCAACATAATTGTGCTGCTGAAGCAAGTCCGTTTTTAAAAATTTTTTTACGACATTTTAGCAAAATGTTTTGTTTTTTCGTAAAATATGCATTTTCTTCCATTTTCGGGTTTTATCGGGACTCCTGATGACGTTTTGAGACATCTGCTACAACTACAGCAACATAATTGTGCTGCTGAAGCAAGTCCGTTTTTTAAAATTTTTTTACGACATTTTAGCAAAATGTTGTTTTTTTCCGTAAAATATGCATTTTCTTCCATTTTCGGGTTTTATCGGGACTCCTGATGACGTTTTGAGACATCTCCTACAACTACAGCACCAGAATTGTGCTGCTGAAGCAAGTCCGTTTCTTTGAATTTGTTTACGACATTTTAGCAAAATATTTTTTTTCCGTAAAATATGCATTTTCTTCCATTTTCGGGTTTTATCGGGACTCCTGATGACGTTTTGAGACATCTCCTACAACTACAGCACCACAATTGTGCTGCTGAAGCAAGTCCGTTTTTTTGAATTTTTTGTAAGGGCTCCCCCTTACGACATTTTAGCAAAAAATATTTTTTGTTAAATATGCATTTTCTTCCATTTTCGGGTTTTCTCGGGACTACTGATGACGTTTTGAGACATCTCCTACAACTACAGCACCAGAATTGTGCTGCTGAAGCAAGTCCGTTTTTTTGAATTTTTTGTAAGGGTCCCCCCCTTACGACATTTTAGCAAAAACTTTTTTTCGTAAAATATGCATTTTCTTACATTTATGGGTTTTGTCGGGACTCCTGATGACGTTTTGAGACATCTCCTACAACTACAGCACCAGAATTGTGCTGCTGAAGCAAGTCCGTTTCTTTGAATTTTTTTACGACATTTTAGCAAAATATTTTTTTTCCGTAAAATATGCATTTTCTTCCATTTTCGGGTTTTCTCGGGACTCCTGATGACGTTTTGAGACATCTCCTACAGCTACAGCACCAGAATTGTGCTGCTGAAGCAAGTCCGTTTTTTTGAATTTTTTTACGACATTTTAGCAAAATATTTTTTTTTCGTAAAATATGCATTTTCTTCCATTTTCGGGTTTTCTCGGGACTCCTGATGACGTTTTTTTCATCGATAACATGACACCATCGCGCCAAGTGCGTGCTCTTTCAGTCCATTAGTGCGCATATATACAGCCCGGTGCCAGGCCAAAAACATTTTTATTGTAATTTTTAAGAATTCATCTGAATGTGCATGAACTATTTCTGTTCAAAATAGTTAGAAATGTCACAAGTGAAATGTTTAAATTATTAACTGTCCGTTTACTGTACTGTGCCATCTGTACTACTATAGGAGTACGTATTTTTTCTATTGTTTCATTGAAAATAAAACAGCAAAGTCCATTTGGCTTTCATCTGTTTTAATTATGATACACAATTGTGTCAAAGTCATGATTTTTTTTTTTCATGCTTGAAATAAGAAATGATTACTTTAAAAAAGTAGTTTTATACTTGTGAGTGTTGATGACACAGCTTTGCAACACTTGATATTCTGGTTTCAAGCATGTTTTACTCAATATAGGTCATCAAATCTCAGCAACAAGCTGTAATATCTTACTGACATCATTTAGGACCAAAACACTGAAAACAAGTAAAAGACTCTAACATAAAATCTGCTTAGTGAGAAGAATTATCTTATCAGACAGAAAATAAGCAAATATCACCCTTATTTGAGATTTTTCATCTTACTTAGATTTCAGTTTTTGCAGTGTGGGTAAAAAAAGTATCCCCTGTGCTTCCAACAAAAACAACCCGTGTAGATCAAGTTCTTCAGGAACTATGTTAATTCCTAGTATCAAAGGTGGGACTTTCAGGGGAGTTCCTAGGAACCTTAGAGCAGTGTTTTTCAACCTTTTCTGAGCCGAGGCACATTTTTTTCATTGAAAAAGCAGAAAACATTAAAAAATGTGACTCAGCAGCCGATATTGACAGTAAAAAGTCGTTCTCGCAATTGTTGGATATTAATTCAAACCATAACCAAGCATGCACCACTATATCTCTTGTCTCAAAGTAGGTGTACTGTCACCACCTGTCACATCACGCCCTGGCTTATCTTTTGGTGTTTTCCTATGTGTAGTGTTTTAGTTGTTGATTGTTGTCAGAATAATTGTATTTAAGTTATCACAAAACTTTGTGTTGCCACGAGTTACCGGCGAGAGGACAAAAGCTGTCTTTGATCCTACCTGTCATGGCGGGGGGGAGGGGGGGGGGGGGGGGGGGTGTCGCAGCCTGCTGCGAAGTTTGTTCTCCCGGGATGCAAACTGACTTTTCCGGACAAGGGTAGCAGGTAGGAACATATTTATTAATCCAACTACAAAATAACAGGCAAAAACCCTCTTAACTGTGGCATGAAATAAACAAGACTTACGTAGAGGGTTGCGTGACAATAGCGTGAAGCAAACAACTAGCATAAACTTTAGCATAGCAAGAAACAAACAACTAACATAACTATGGCATGGAACAACTATGAAACTGTGGCATGAAACAACTAACATGAACTATGGCATAGAACAACATGAAACTGTGGCATGAAACAACTAACATGAACTATGGCATGCAACAACTATGAAACTGTGGCATGAAACAACTAACATGAACTATGGCATAGAACAACATGAAACTGTGGCATGAAACAACTAACATGAACTATGGCATGGAACAACTATGAAACTGTGGCATGAAACAACTAACATGAACTATGGCATAGAACAACATTAAACTGTGGCATGAAACAACTAACATGAACTATGGCATAGAACAACATGAAACTCCATCCATCCATCCATCTTCTTCCGCTTATCCGAGGTCGGGTCGCGGGGGCAGCAGCCTAATCAGGGAAGCCCAGACTTCCCTCTCCACAGCCAATTCGTCCAGCTCCTCCCGGGGGATCCCGAGGCGTTCCCAGGCCAGCCGGGAGACATAGTCTTCCCAACGTGTCCTGGGTCTTCCCCGTGGCCTCCTACCGGTCGGACGTGCCCGAAACACCTCCCTAGGGAGGCGTTCGGGTGGCATCCTGACCAGATGCCCGAACCACCTCATCTTGGTCCTCTCGATGTGGAGGAGCAGCGGCTTTACTTTGAGCTCCCCCCGGATGACAGAGCTTCTCACCCTATCTCTAAGGGAGAGCCCCGCCACCCGGCGGAGGAAACTCATTTCGGCCGCTTGTACCCTTGATCTTGTCCTTTCGGTCATGACCCAAAGCTCAGGACCATAGGTGAGGATGGGAACGTAGATCGACCGGTAAATCGAGAGCTTTGCCTTCTGGCTCAGCTCCTTCTTCACCACAACGGATCGATACAGCGTCCGCATTACTGAAGACGCCGCACCGATCCGCCTGTCAATCTCACGATCCACTCTTCCCTCACTCGTGAACAAGACTCTGAGGTACTTGAACTCCTCCACTTGGGGCAAGATCTCCTCCCCAACCCGGAGATGGCACTCCACCCTTTTCCGGTCGAGAACCATGGACTCGGATTTGGAGGTGCTGATTCCCATCCCAGTCGCTTCACACTCGGCTGCGAACCGATCCAGTGAGAGCTGAAGATCTTGGCCAGATGAAGCCATCAGGACCACATCATTTGCAAAAAGCAGAGACCTAATCCTGCAGCCACCAAACCAGATACCCTCAACGCCTTGACTGCGCCTAGAAATTCTGTCCATAAAGGTTATGAACAGAATTGGTGACAAAGGGCAGCCCTGGCGGAGTCCAACCCTCACTGGAAACGGGTCCGACTTACTGCCGGCAATGCGGACCAAGCTCTGACACTGATTGTACAACATGAAACTGTGGCATGAAACAACTAACATGAACTATGGCATGGAACAACTATGAAACTGTGGCATGAAACAACTAACATGAACTATGGCATAGAACAACATGAAACTGTGGCATGAAACAACTAACATGAACTATGGCATGGAACGACTATGAAACTGTGGCGTGAAACAACGAACATGAACTATGGCATAGAACAACATGAAATTGTGGCATGAAACCAATAATGACGCCCGGACGACTGACTGGCAAAGGTGGGCTTAAATCATATCACTTGTCCCAAACACCAGAGGCAGGTGAAAATCATAAGTCGCCATGGCAACTAAAACAAACAAGGGTGCAGACAAAAACAGGAACTCATGGAGTCTAAAACTAACAGAACATAACCAAAACATGATCTGGACCACGGATCATGACACTACCAAGCAAAAGGCTTGTAAAACTCCACAGTGTAGGATGGGAAGCAACATGAAAGTGTTCTGTTTCTTTGATGTATTGTAATCAACAGAAAGATATTGTCTTGACCCGAGAGCTGCAAAGCGAAGAGGAAGCAGGACCTGACTCCCCTCCAGGGACCTCTTCTTTGAACTGTTTTACGACCTTTTCTTTGAACTGTTTTACGACATTTTCTTTGAACTGTTTCGTAATCCAAGGCGATGGCTGTTTATGACCGCCATACCTTAGAAACAGCTGTTGCCATGTAATCAAGGAAAGTCCAAATTAAACAATCTTTCGTCAGAGCGTGGTGAGACTAGGCGTCTCTCCTCAATTAAGCCAAATTTAATTCTGTCTCTGTTTAATTCCTTGCTTCTTGTCTTGTTTAATAGATGTCATCAGTGTTTGAACCTGACAATTGTCATGTCATGTACGGATGCACTTTGTGGACGCCGTCTGCTGCTCCACACGCTGTAAGTCTTTGCTGTCGTCCAGCATTCTGTTTCTGTTTACTTTGCAGCCAGTTCAGTTTTAGCTTCGTTCTGCATAGCCATCCCTAAGCTTCAAGGCCTTTTCTTAGCGGCACTTGCCTTTTGTTTATTTTTGGTTTAAGCATTAGACACATTTTTACCTGCACGCTGCCTCCCGCTGTTTCCGACATCTACAAAGCAATTAACTACCTGCTGTCACCTGCTGATATGCCGAGCTCTAGACAGCGCAGACACTCAACGGCACATTTGCTGTGTTTTGTTCGATCGGCCGTTTTACTGCCGTGTTAGAAAATGGATGGATGGATGGATAAACAGTCCCATGTGTGATGTCTAGAAGTATTTTCATGCATATTTTTCCGTGCTATAGTAATGTAATCAAGTGAGCGCCGTTAGCATGAGCTAATCTGCTAACACGTTTACCGGTGTCTATTTTAGTATTATCAACTTACAATGGCATTGTTTTTGTATTGTTCAGTTTCACAAATCACTAAGTAAATTCACCAAAACGTCACCATGGAGTTATTGAGTGTGTTTAGCTGATTGGAGAGCGAGCTTCCGCAGCTCGTGGGTCCATGACGATGACTTCTGTTTTGTCTGATCGGTCGTTTTACTGCCGTGTTAGAAAATGGATGAATGGATGGATGGATAAACCGTCCCATGTGTGATGTCTGCCAGAGTGTTTTCATGCATATTTGTCTGTCCATGACGGTGACTTCTGTTTTGTTCGATAGGCCGTTTTACTGCCGTGTTACAGGCTCAGTTTCCAAACAAATAAGGTATATAAATAAACATTTACTGACTCCATCCATCCATCCATCTTCTTCCGCTTATCCGAGGTCGGGTCGCGGGTGCAGCAGCCTAAGCAGGGAAGCCCAGACTTCCCTCTCCCCAGCCACTTCGTCCAGCTCTTCCTGTGGGACCCCGAGGCGTTCCCAGGCCAGCCGGGAGACATAGTCTTCCCAACGTGTCCTGGGTCTTCCCCGCGGCCTCCTACCGGTCGGACGTGCCCTAAACACCTCCCTAGGGAGGCGTTCGGGTGGCATCCTGACCAGATGCCCGAACCACCTCATCTGGCTCTTACTGGGTAAATAACTAATTTCGCAACATACTGCATATACTTGTGGCTCATAGTCCGGTGCAGCTAATATACGGAACATAATTTAATCAAGTGAGCACCGTTAGCATTAGCTAATATGCTAACACATTTACGGGTGTTTGTGTTTATATTATTAACTTCCAATGGCATTATTTTTCTATTCAGTTTCACAAATCCCTAAGTAAATTCACCAAAACGTCACCGTGGAGTTATCGAGTCTGTTTAGCTATTTGGAGAGCAAGCTTCCGCAGCTCGTGGGTCCATGATGATGACCTCTGTTTTGTTCGATCGGCCGTTTTACTGCCGTGTTACAGGTTCAATTTGCAAACACTTACAGAATCTTACAGGGTAAATAACTAATTTCGCAACATACTGTATATATCTATGGCTCATAGTCCGATGCAGCTGATATACAGAACATATTTATTTAATATTCCTAAAATTTTGTGGGTGCGGCTTGTATACCGGTGCGCTCTATAGTCTGGAAAATCCGGTAATAATGTCATGCATTCATTCCATTGACATTTTACAAGCTATTTTTGATTTTCACAGTGATGCGGGACAAAGTGTGTCAATGCATCCTTACAATGGCATTATTTTTGTATTGTTCAGTTTCACAAATCCCGAAGTAAATCCACCAAAACGTCACCGTGGAGTTATTGAGTGTGTTTAGCTGATTAGAGAGCGAGCTTCTGCTGCTGACTTCTGTTTTGTCTTGATCGGCCGTTTTACTGCCGTGTTAGAAAATGGATGGATGGATGGATGGATGATAAACCGTCCCTGGTGTGATGTCTGCCAGAGTGTTTTCATGCATATTTGTCCGTCCATGACGGTGACTTCTGTTTTGTTCGATCGGCCGTTTTACTGCCGCGTTACAGGCTCAGTTTGCAAACAAATAAATAAACATTTACAGAATCTTACTGGGTAAATAACAAATTTCGCAACATACTGCATATATTTGTGGCTCATAGTCCGATGCAACTAATATACAGAACATATTTATTTAATTTTCCTAAAATTTTGTGGGTGCGGCTTATATACCTGTGCGCTCCATAGTCTGGAAAATCCGGTAATAATGTCATGCATTGATTCCATTGACATTTTAACAAGCTATTTTCGATTTTCACAGTGATGCGGGACAAAGTGTGTCAATGCATCCTTACAATGGCATTATTTTTGTATTGTTCAGTTGCACAAATTTCTCACTAAATTCACCAAAACATCACCGTGGAGTTATCGAGTCTGTTTAGCTGATTGGAGAGCGAGCTTCCGCAGCTTTTGGGTCCATGACGATGACCTCTGTTTTGTTTGATCAGCCGTTTTACTGCCGTGTTAGAAAATGGATGGATGGCTGGATAAACCGTCCCATGGGTGATGTCTGTCACAGTGTTTTCATGCATATTTGTCCTTGCTACCGTAATGGAATCAAGTGAGCGTCGTTAGCATTAGCTAATATGCTAACATGTTTACGGGTGTTTGTGTTCGTATTAAATTCAAACAAGACGTCATTGTGGAATTATTGAGTCTGTTTAGTTGATTGGAGAGCTAGCTTCTGCAGCTAGTGGGTCCATGACGATGACTTCTGTTTTGTCTGATCAGCCGTTTTACTGCCGTGTTAGAAAATGGATGGATGGATGGATGGATGGATGGATGGATGGATAAACCGTCCCATGTGTGATGTCTGCCAGAGTGTTTTCATGCATCTTTGTCCGTCCATGACGGTGACTTCTGTTTTGTTCGATCAGCCGTTTTACTGCCGTGTTACAGGCTCAGTTTGCAAACAAATAAGGTATGTAAATAAACATTTACAGAATTTTACTGTGTAAATAACTAATTTCTCAACGTCCTGCATATATTTGTGGCTCATAGTCCGGTGCAGCTAATATACGGAACGTAATTTAATCAAGTGAGCGCCGTTAGCATTAGCTAATCTGCTAACATGTTTACGGGTGTCTATTTTAGTATTGTTAACTTACAATGGGATTCTTTTTGTATTGTTCAGTTGCACAAATTCCTCAGTAAATTCACGAAAACGTCACCGTGGAGTTATTGAGTCTGTTTAGCTGATTGGAGAGCGAGCTTCCGCAGCTTGTGGGTCCATGATGATGACCTCTGTTTTGTTCGATCGGCCGTTTTACTGCCGTGTTGTAGGCTCAATTTGCAAACACTTACAGAATCTTACTGTGTAAATAAATAATTTCGCAACGTACTGTATATATCTATGGCTCATAGTCCGGTGTAGCTAATATACAGAACATATTTATTTTATTTTCCTAAAATTTTGTGGGTGCAGCTTATATACCTGTGCGCTCTATAGTCTGGAAAATCCGGTAATAATGTCATGCATTGATTCCATTGAAATTTTAACAAGCTATTTTCGATTTTCACAGTGATGCGGGACAAAGTGTGTCAATGCATCCTTACAATGGCATTATTTTTGTATTGTTCAGTTTCACAAATCCCGAAGTAAATCCACCAAAACGTCACCGTGGAGTTATCGAGTTTGTTTAGCTGATTGGAGAGCGAGCTTCTGCAGCTTGTGGGTCCATGACCATGACTTCTGTTTTGTTTGATCGGCCGTTTTACTGCCGTGTTAGAAAATGAATGGATGGATGGATAAACCATCCCAAGGGTGATGTCTGTCAGAGTTTTTTCATGCATATTTGTCCTTGCTACCGTAATGGAATCAAGTGAGCGGCGTTAGCATTAGCTAATATGTTTACGGATGTTTGTGTTTGTATTAAATTCAACAAGACGTCATTGTGGAATTATTGAGTCTGTTTAGTTGATTGGAGAGCTAGCTTCTGCAGCTAGTGGGTCCATGACGATGACTTCTGTTTTGTCTGATCAGCCGTTTTACTGCCGTGTTAGAAAATGGATGGATGGATGGATGGATGGATGGATAAACCGTCCCATGTGTGATGTCTGTCAGAGTGTTTTCATGCATCTTTGTCCGTCCATGACGGTGACTTCTGTTTTGTTCGATCAGCCGTTTTACTGCCGTGTTACAGGCTCAGTTAGCAAACAAATAAGGTATGTAAATGAACATTTACTGAATCTTACTGGGTAAATAACAAATTTCTCAACGTCCTGCATATATTTGTGGCTTATAGTCCGGTGCATCTTATATAACGAAACATATTTATTTAATTTTCCTAAAATTTTGTGGGTGCGGCTTATATACCAGTGCGCTCTATGGTCTGGAAAATCCGGTAATAATGTCATGCATTGATTCCATTGAAATTTTACAAGCTGTTTTCGATTTTCACAGCGATGCGGGACAAAGTGTGTCAATGCATCCCTTTTGTCGATTTAGTTTTTCCATGGTCCGTTGGTTGTTGCGGCTAATGCACGTCCCTCCTAACCTGAATTTCTGGCTCTGGCTAAGCAGCGTGGCAAGTTGCCGTGTTTTGTTTTTTTTAGTCGCAAATGCAGCCTGCCATTGTCTTTTTATACACACAAAAATGTAGGATTATGCATTTTTTTTTGCAACAGACTAAAACTCTCCATTGTTGTTTCTTTGAACGCTACTGTCCACCGGCATCGAGCCGCCGGTATGTTTATTGTCGGCGTGCCCTGCAGCCTATCAGAGGACTCCACGGTCTTTGTTCATTGCTACTCTGGTCACATAGGTTGGTCCCTATGGCCTTTGCACGGGGATCTGAGTCTGTGAAGTGGCTGCCAAGCCCCTCAAGCCCCCGTAACGTTCACTCCCCCCCATTGAAGGTAGGCAGAGTGAGATAGAAGGAGCGCGGGTTTTTTGTCGGACAGAGGGAGGTTTGTGTGTGAACTAGGCCACGCTGATAAGAGTATGGCCGGCGAGGGTGCAGCTGATAAGGCCCTCGGCCTGCCTGCCTTGACAGGGCCTTGTTAAACGAACACTGAATTACGGTGTAAGGACAGATCCTGGAGTTCTGACGGTGGTCACGGCAATTCCATTGTACAACATGTTTATACAGAATGTGTGCCTGTACAAGTGGTCTTGATAAAAAAATGTGAACAGCATGCTCTGGGAACTGGTTTCACTTTCCTTTTAGCACATGCTTTTCTTTCAACATACATCCTACAAGTCAGCCAGTGAGTTTTCCTTGGTATTTCAAGCCGAATAACATTCGATATTATTAATACAACAAATAAGAAGCAGATTTACCTGGTGTTGACACATTGCATGTACGCAGAAGGACAGCAGCCGACTGGAGGATCCAAAAAAAAAGAAAAAAAAAGGAAAGGAATTTGTTCTCATCTGGCAAACCCTGAACGCTTATCTGTTTACATACCAGGGATTGGTTTCCCTCCGCGGAAATGTCCAGGGAAAGTGGCCGAAGTTGGAGTAGATTTCTCTCCCCTTCTCGTTCAGTCCATGTCAGATCTTTCTCCCTCGCTTCCCCCCCCCCTCTTGAACTGCCAAACCCCCCCCTGGTGAGTTCTGATTGGTTACCTGTGTTGTGAGTCAAGGTAACCCATAGTGACAATTGTCAGCGTGGAGCAAATGTAAACACGGGTGTATTTGCAATGTAAAGCAGATAGCCGAGCAACTCACCTGCGGCGCAGACGGACAGTTTATGGTGGACACCAGGGCTGGGCGATACTGCTCATGTTTGGCCAGCATACTGATATCGATACTTTTTACGTGATATTCTTTAAGAGTTTGTGATTTGCCCTTTACTCTGTTATTAATGATCAGTATAAAACACAGGTATACAATTTAAGGCCACAGGTCTCAAACTCAAGGCCTGGGGGTCAGATCTGGCCTGCCGCATCATTTTATGGCCCAAAAGCCTGGAAATAATGCTGTTATGTGTGTACAGGGGAAGAAAACGGCACAGATAGCAGGGAAGTCGTTTTAGCTCTGGTTTATATATATATATATATATATATATATATATATATATATATATATGTGAGGAGGCGGGGCCGGCAGACGTGGAGCGAGGCAAGCCGCGCCGGGGCTGACTCCGAGATGGCGGCGAGGAGGCGTGGCCGGCAGACCTGCAGCGAGGCGGGTGCGCCGGGGCCGACTCCGAGATGGCGGCAAGGAGGCGTGGCAGGCGGACCGGCAGCGAGGCGGGGCGCGCCGGGGCTGACTCCGAGATTGTGGCGAGGAGGCGTAGCCGGCGGACCCGCAGCGAGGCGGGGTGCGCCGGGGAGATGGCGTGGCCGGCAGACCTGCAGCGAGGCGGGTGCGCCGGGGCCGACTCCGAGATGGCGGCAAGGAGGCGTGGCAGGCGGACCGGCAGCGAGGCGGGGCGCGCCGGGGCTGACTCCGAGATTGTGGCGAGGAGGCGTAGCCGGCGGACCCGCAGCGAGGCGGGGTGCGCCGGGGAGATGGCGTGGCCGGCAGACCTGCAGCGAGGCGGGTGCGCCGGGGCCGACTCCGAGATGGCGGCGAGGAGGCGTGGCCGGCAGACCCGCAGCGAGGCGGGGCGCGCCGGGGCCGACTCCGATATGGCGGCAAGGAGGCGTGGCATGCGGACCTGGAGCGAGGCGGGGCGCGCCGAGACAGGCTCCGAGATGGACGTCAGATGCGTGGATCGCCCACCTGGGTGCAATTCTATAATTACCTGGCAGTGTGTAAAAGGATATATATAGATATCTTGGAGGGGCCGGCTCCAAGATGGCGGAGAGGAGGCGTGGCCGGCAGACCCGCAGCGAGGCGGGGCGCGCCGGGGCCGACTCCGAGATGGCGGCAAGGAGGCGTGGCATGCGGACCTGGAGCGAAGCGGGGCGCGCCGAGACAGGCTCCGAGATGGACGTCAGATGCGTGGATCGCCCACCTGGGTGCAATTCTATAATTACCTGGCAGTGTGTAAAAGGATATATATAGATATCTTGGAGGGGCCGGCTCCAAGATGGCGGAGAGGAGGCGTGGCCGGCAGACCCGCAGCGAGGCGGGGTGCGCCGGAGCCGACTCCGAGATGGCTGCAAGGAGGCGTGGCCGGCAGACCCGCAGCGAGGCGGGGCGCACCGGGGCCGACTCCGAGATGGCGGCAAGGAGGTGTGGCAGGCGGACCGGCAGCGAGGCGGGGCGCACCGAGGCCGACTCCGAGATGGTGGCGAGGAGGCGTGGCCAGCAGACCTGCAGCGAAGCGGGGCACGCCCGGGCCGACTCCGAGATGGCGGAGAGGAGGCGTGGCCAGCTGACCTGCAGCGAAGCGGGGCACGCCGGGGCCGACTCCGAGATGGCGGCAAGGAGGCGTGGCAGGCGGACCGGCAGCGAGGCGGGGAGCACCGGGGCCAACTCCGAGATGGTGGCGAGGAGGCGTGGCCAGCAGACCTGCAGCGAAGCGGGGCACGCCCGGGCCGACTCCGAGATGGCGGAGAGGAGGCGTGGCCAGCTGACCTGCAGCGAAGCGGGGCACGCCGGGGCCGACTCCGAGATGGCGGCAAGGAGGCGTGGCAGGCGGACCGGCAGCGAGGCGGGGTGCACCGGGGCCGACTCCGAGATGGCGGCGAGGAGGCGTGGCCGGCAGACCTTCAGCGAGGCATGGCGCTGGGGCCGACTTGGAGATGGGGGCGAGGGGGCGGGGCTGGCAGACCTGCAGCGAGGCGGGGCGCGCCGAGGCCGACTCCGAGATGGCGGCGAGGAGGCGTGGCCGGCAGACCCGCAGTGAGGCGGGGCCGACTCCGAGATGGCGGCGAGGAGGCGTGGCCGGCAGACCCGCAGCGACGCGGGGCGCGCCGGAGCCGACACCGAGATGGCGGCGATGAGGCGTGGCTGGCAGACCCGCAGCAAGGCGGGGGCGACTGCGAGATGGCGGCGAGGAGGCGTGGCCGGCAGACCTGCAGCGAGGCGGGGTGCGCTGGTGCTTCCTCCGAGATTGTGGCGAGGAGGCGTAGCCGGCAGACCCGCAGCGAAGCGGGGCGCGCCGGGGCCGACTCCAAGATGGCGGTTAGGAGGCGTGGCCAGCAGACCCGCAGGGAGGCGGGGCGCACCGGGGCCGACTCCGAGATGGCGGAAAGGAGGCGTGGCCAGCAGACCCGCAGCCATGCGGGGCGCGCCGGGGCCTACTCCGCGATGGCGGCGAGGAGGCGTGGCTGGCAGACCCGCAGGGAGGCGGGGCGCGCCGGGGTCGACTCCGAGATGGACGTCAGGTGCGTGGATCGCCCACCTGGGCGCAATTCTATAATCACCTGGCAGTATGTAAAAGGATATATATATATACATATATGTGTGAGGAGGCGGGGCCGGCAGACCCGCAGCGAGGCGGGGCGCGCTGGGGCCGACTCCGTGATGGCGGCGCGGAGGCGTGGCCCGCAGACCCGCAGCGAGGCGGGGCACGCAGGGGCCGACTCCGTGATGGTGGCGAGGAGGCGGGGCGCGCCGGGACCAGTTCCGAGATGGACGTCAGGTGTGTGGCGCAATTCTATAATCACCTGGCAGTGCGTAAAAGGGCGGCAGCAGAGGAGGACGGGGCGGAAGGAGTTGGAGAGCCAGCAGCGCATGAAAAGCGAAAGCGACAGAGAGCAAGACGCAGACGACGATGACGTGGGCGGCTGAAAAGCGACCTAAGAGCGAGCAGTGGAGGAGGAGCTGAAAAGCGACCCGACGAGAGACTGAGGTTTATTTGAAAAAATAAAAGAAGTCACAACGCTGCTCGCAGTCATGTCTGTCCTTGATGGTCCATGGAACCCGGAGGGAGGAAGACATCCACAATATATATATATATACACAATATATATAAATACGAAATGAAGTGTGTAAATAATCCAAACTATGTATGGTGTGCGACTATGTGTAGCGATTATCTGATGAGTGTTACCGGAAGTGTTGAGCGAGGTGCGGAAGTCCAAGAGGGGCAAGGCAGGATCGGAGGTCCGTGTACAGGCGGGAGGTCGAGAACCGAGATGCAGCCAGGGAACCAGAGGGAACGCGGGGAGACGAGACACACAGCTCGTGACGCGGGAACGAAGGTATGCTGCTGGAAGGCGACAAGGGGGGGACACGAGACAAATGAACACGGAGGGGGAGAAAGAGAGTGTGCATAGAGCTTGATGAGTCGGCTTACTGTACTGGAACAGATCGCTACGTTCTGGCCCGGAACAGCAGGTTTGCACTGGCTTAAGAAGGCACGGAAGCTCATCAGCGGCAGGTGTGTAGATTGCTGATTGAGCCGATTGAATTCAGTCGCCTGCTGCGCGTCAATAAATGACTTTGTCTTACCTACTAATTTATTTGTTCTTTACATTTTAACAGAAAAAATACACATATTGCATGCAATTGACTATATTTTAAACTTTATCAATGAATAATGCAACAAATATTATATTATCAACATTTTTTTGTTGCATTAAAAATAAATATTGACCATAAATTCCAGACTATAAGCCAATATTTTTTTCTTACATTTTGAACCTAATTTATGGATTTTTCATGGCTGACGGCCATAATGAAAATAGTTATTAAAAACAAACAAAAAAAACACATGCAAATACACTGAAAAGGTGTGTTATTGTTTGTGCTATGGCGCCAACATCTGGACAAGTTTGCTCACTGCAGGTGCTGCAGTGTCCTTCCGTTTGGTGATTTTAACTGGAACTAGAAGTGAGGTTCCGTCTGCTAGACGTCCATAGCATTTTTACTTGTATGGATTCTTTATTCATCGCTCCGAGCAACGATTGCAAGTTTTACAATACAACTAAAACAATTCATACTTACTAAACCGTCCCATGTGTGATGTCTGCGGGAATGCTTTCATGCATATTTGTATGTGTTATTTTAATGTACTAAACTAGTGTTGTTAGCATGAGCTAATATGCTAACATGTCTTTTTGTATTGTTTCAGTTTCACAAATTCTTCAGTAAATTCACCAACATGTCACCATGGAGTTATTGAGTCTGTTTATATGCTTGAAAAGCTAGTTTCCGCAGCTAGTGGGTCCAAGTCGATGAATTCTGTTTTGTTTCATCAGCCGTTTTACTGCCTTGTTACAGACACAGCTTGGAAACAATTAAGGTATGTAAATAAACTTTGACATAATCTTTCCTTGTAAATAATTCATTTCACAACTTATATATCTGCGGCTTTTAGTCCGGTGCACTCTATATAGTCTGGAAAATATGGTAAATATATGCTTTTTCCATCAAATTGTACACTGTAAAAAACAACAATAGATTTTACAGTAAAAAAAAAACATAACATTGGCAGTACAGTCACGAGGATTTTACTGTATAAAAAAGTGCTGTACCATTTTTCCATTTACAGTTGGGAAGAGATTAATTTGGTCCTATTCCTGGGTTGATCTTGCGTGTAATGCGGTCTGCTGAAAATAATGGAAAGCGCCACTCTACATGGCAACGGACGCTGTGGTCCAAGTTGGAATTGCCACAAAACACACTTTAAGATATCCAACACTCAAGTGGTTGAAAAGTGCAGCTCCCCAATTCGTCACGTTCCATGTGTCAGTTAAGCCCTGACGAACGGGGCCATATGAATACCTTTCCCACTGTCGGGAGCTCGCATGGCTGCAATTGTAGTGACCCCAAGATGCAGGAACCAGGAGAGTGAGGATCAGGTAAGATGATTTACTTCACTCAAACAGAGATAAAGCAGTCTTGCAGGTAATGGTTCTCAAAACATAAGTCAATCCTCGAGCCCTGAGGAGCGCGCGAGATAAATAGAACCATGCTGATTGGTGCCAGGTGTAGACTGGCTGCCAATCAAGCGGTGCGGCTTTATAGCTTACCGAAGTCGTACTAAAAAAACATTCTGACAGATTTTCGAGTGCCGTGTGTAATGTTCTATATTCTCAATGGAACATATAAAGTTTTGGTGTTGTTTACTTGCAGTCTACAAGTAACTCTTATGTGTGACTGCCATCTACTGGTCACGCGTATCATTTCACCGTGTTGGTCCTGGGCATGACTTTAAAGTGCATCCGGCAGTGGAGGCTCCTCTATGGGGTCTTGGGGCACTAGGAGGTTAACTCCTTTACTACTGTTACCCCAGGTGGCCCTTGGCAAAGACCCAGTACCTGACTGCCCCCTAGCCAGGGGTACGGTAAAGACCTCAACGGCGGAGCAGGCGGAAGACGGTAGACGTAAGAACTACCAAAAACGGCTGCGATGGCGGAAGAAGGCACCACCACATCCATGTGGGCTCAGTTATGGGGAAATAACAACCCAAGACCACAACGGTGGAACAGGCGGAGGATGATTGCAAACCCTATGGAGCGTCACAACGGGATGAAGGCTGCAGCAGAAAAGGGTCCCCAGTCGTCTTGGACTCCATGCCACTGGACCCTGACCCGGATCTGCCAAGGATCGTGTGGTGACTGTCTCTGCACCAGTCTCCCCACGTTAAACAAAGTCACGCATAGGCATCCTCCATAAAGGGATACCCCCCCTACCAGGAGGACCGTCATACTCGTTTTGAGTGACCGGCAAAAAAATTACACCGCGTACCAAATAAAATTGCTTCGAGGTCGGTAAGCACAGCCAGAATTATGCCGTATGTTAGGCGCGCCGGGTTATAAATAAATGATAAATGGGTTATACTTGTATTGCGCTTTTCTACCTTCAAGATACTCAAAGTGCTTTGACAGTATTACCACATTCACACACACATTCACACACTGATGGCGGGAGCTGCCATGCAAGGCGCTAACCAGCAGCCATCAGGAGCAAGGGGTGAAGTGTCTTGCCCAAGGACACAACGGACGTGACTAGGATGGTAGAAGGTGGGGATTGAACCCCAGTAACCAGCAACACTCTGATTGCTGGCACAGCCACTCTACGAACTTCGCCAAGCCGTCCCTTAAGGCGATTTTGGAGAAAATGAAAGGATTTTAAGAATCGCAAGATGGATCACATCATGGAAAAGCTGGTTGAAAGGGAAAAATTAGATATGAGGGCCAGCATGGACAAATAGGACAGACAAGCCATTTGTAAAAAACAAAAATCCTAATCTACGATTTGACTCCCTTGAATGGCCTTGACGCTACAACAACAGGAGCAGGCTGGTCTGAAAAACAATCCCAGAGGACACCTCAACGATGGACGCTTTTGACCTCCCTCCCTTCTCAACGACACCTGGAGTCGAACTTTTGCTTGCATGAAGAACGGCCCCAGGCCTATGGACACTACATCAATACACTGCAAAAAGTCAGTGTTCAAAAACAAGAAAAAAAAAAAAAAATTAGGGGTATTTTATTTAAACTGAGCAAAATTATCTGCCAATAGAACAAGAAAATTCGGCTTGTCAAGACTTTCCAAAATAAGTAAAATTAGCTAACCTCAATGAACCCAAAAATACCTTAAAATAAGTATATTCTCATTAATAACAAGTGCACTTTTCTTGGTAGAAAAAAAAGAGACCTTTTTGCTCAATATGTTGAAAAATATTCTTAAATGAAGTAAATGCTAGTGCCATTATCTTGACATAATGATATGCGCTCGGCATCATGATTTTTTTTTTCATGCTTGAAGTAAGAAATTATTACTTGAAAAAAGCAGTTTTATACTTGTGAGTGTTGATGACTGTCATGTCTGTGTGATCATGTTTTTGTTTTGGTCATGTTCGGTTTTGTTTTTGGACTTTTTGTGCACTTTTGTTTTGTCACCATAGCAACCATTAGTTTTCACCTGTCACGTCACGCACCTGTTTCACGTTTTGAGTCACGCACCTGTTTTTGTTAATCATGTCTGTAGTATTTAAGTTCATTGTTTTCAGTTTGTCTTTCTGGTGACATCCCACAATTATGCTCTGCACATTTCTGACACTTGATTTCATGTCCATCGTTCATGCTGCTCCTTTTAGTCCATGCCAAGTAAGTTTTGTTTATTAATGCTCTAGTCTTTTGGTTTCATAGCTTGTTCTCCGCCACTGTGCGCGCTTTTCGTTTGTACTTTTTTTTGCTATAGTCTTTTGGTTTCATAGTTTGTTCTCCGCCACTGTGCGCGCTTTTCGTTTGTACTTTATTTTGATATATATCAAATAAATCATGTATTTACATTCCCGTCTCGCCCGAGCCAACTTTCCGTTGCATTCCGGAAAAGCAAACACCCAGGACCAAGTCATGACAATGACACAGTTTTGCAACAGTTTCAAGCATGTTTTACTCAATATAGGTCATCAAATCTCAGCTACAAGCTGTAATATCTTACTGAGATCATTTAGGACCAAAACCCTTAAAACAAGTAAAAAACTCTAACATAAAATCTGCTTAGTGAGAAGAATGATCTTATCAGACAGAAAATAAGCATATATCATATATTGAGATATTCAATCTTACTTACATTTCAGTTTTTGCACCAAGACAATGGGCATATACAGACATACCCCCCTCCCCTACCCCACGCCTTCACCACCGCTTGATTCCCTTTCGGGGTGATGGACGGCTGGCAGCGCTTCATAGCAGCAGTTGACCTCCAGGGTCCCAACTCCCCGCCCCTGTGTTGCGAGTTGTCGTGATCAAATGAAACATGTCTATGTGTGCATGGCATGGAGGTTTTTTTCCCACTCCAGACTAGACCCCCTCAGGAGCCCAGTCTAGGTTGTATTTTTTTACTCATCTTCTTCCTTACGTTTGACCTTTTTCCCACTTTTTACGGGGCGCCTCTGTAACCCTGTACACTGTTTGTTTTGTCTAATCTTGAACGGGTTTGTGCTGAAAACATAGTTTTGTTGTACAAACCCCGTTTCCATATGAGTTGGGAAATTGTGTTAGATGCAAATATAAACGGAATACAATGATTTGCAAATAATTTTCAACCCATATTCAGTTGAATATGCTACAAAGACAACATATTTGATGTTCAAACTGATAAACATTTTTTTTTTTTTTGCAAATAATCATTAACTTTAGAATTTGATGCCAGCAACACGTGACAAAGAAGTTGGGAAAGGTGGCAATAAATACTGATAAAGTTGAGGAATGCTCATCAAACACTTATTTGGAATATCCCACAGGTGTGCAGGCTAATTGGGAACAGGTGGGCGCCATGATTGGGTATAAAAACAGCTTTCCAAAAAATGCTCAGTCTTTCACAAGAAAGGACGGGGCGAGGTACACCCCTTTGTCCACAACTGCGTGAGCAAATAGTCAAACAGTTTAAGAACAACGTTTCTCAAAGTGCAATTGCAAGAAATGTAGGGATTTCAACATCTACGGTCCATAATATCATCAAAAGGTTCAGAGAATCTGGAGAAATCACTCCACGTAAGCGGCATGGCCGGAAACCAACATTGAATGACCATGACCTTTGATCCATCAGATGGCACTGTATCAAAAACCAACAACAATCTCTAAAGGATATCACCACATGGGCTCAGGAACACTTCAGAAAACCACTGTCACTAAATACAGTTTGTCGCTACATCTCTAAGTGCAAGTTAAAGCTCTACTATGCAAAGCAAAAGCCATTTATCAACAACACCCAGAAACGCCGTCGGCTTCTCTTGGCCCGAGATCATCTAAGATGGACTGATGCAAAGTGGAAAACTGTTCTGTGGTCTGACGAGTCCACATTTCAAATTGTTTTTGGAAATATTCGACATCGTGTCATCCGGACCAAAGAGGAAAAGAACCATCCAGACTGTTATAGGCGCAAAGTTGAAAAGCCAGCATCTGTGATGGTATGGGGGTGCATTAGTGCCCAAGGCATGGGTAACTTACACATCTGTGAAGGCACCATTAATGCTGAAAGGTACATACAGGTTTTGGAACAACATATGCTGCCATCTAAGCGCCGTCTTTTTCATGGACGCCCCTGCTTATTTTAGCAAGACAATGCCAAGCCACATTCAGCACGTGTTACAACAGCGTGGCTTCGTAAAAAAAGAGTGCGGGTACTTTCCTGGTCCGCCTGCAGTCCAGACCTGTCTCCCATCGAAAATGTGTGAAGCGTAAAATATGACAGCGGAGACCCCCGGACTGTTGAACGACTGAAGCTCTACATAAAACAAGAATGGGAAAGAATTCCACTTTCAAAGCTTCAACAATTAGTTTCCTCAGTTCCCAATCGTTTATTGAGTGTTGTTAAAAGAAAAGGTGATGTAACACAGTGGTGAACATGCCCTTTCCCAACTACTTTGGCACGTGTTGCAGCCATGAAATTCTAAGTTAATTATTATTTGCAAAAAAAAAATAAAGTTTATGAGTTTGAACATCAAATATGTTGTCTTTGTAGTGCATTCAATTGAATATGGGTTGAAAAGGATTTGCAAATCATTGTATTCCGTTTATATTTACATCTAACGCAATTTCCCAACTCATATGGAAACGGGGTTTGTACTTGTGCAATGACAATAAAGACTTATCCTATCCTATCCTTATAGTCCGAAAAATACGGTACTCGATAATTGGATCATGCGTGTGTGTGTATTGGCTCTACTGTACTGCACTATAATAAACATGGTCAGCTTTTTCAATTACCACCAGGTTTATTATGATTGACTGGTACTATATGTAGCATTTGAAGCATATGTTAACTCCCATCATGCATACAAAATGAAATAAATGTACAAACAGTCCCTGACACTCCCTAGTGGCCGAACTCTGCACGAGCGTCCTTGTTATGTCTGCACCATCCCTCATGTCCTCGCCTCCACCTTCTTCTCTGTGTTGTATCGAGCAAACGAACAAGATTATTGGATATGCTACAATTGGCTGAAACATACACGAGTCCTGTGATTCCCTTCTTCCTGGATATCATCAACCGCACCCAGCCAAAACCTGCCATTTTCCCATCAGCGCTCCGGTTGCGTAACTACCCTTTCTGTGAACTCTTACACACCAACCCGGGTTCCAGAAAAATATGTAGGGCTGCACAGAACCCAAATAATATGCTAATTTAAATCTACCTACATTTGGGGAGACGCAAATGATCATTTCATGTTCTGATAGATCAACTTTGATCTGTTTGGTGTAAATATACACAAGCACGACGACTTAAAACAGTCAACAACACAACTTTATGAAACACTTCAGAGAAATCTGTCCTTTAACTGTTGTAACACGTGGCTTGGCATCGTCTTGCTGAAATAAGCAGGGGCGTCCGTGATAACGTTGCTTGGATGGCAACATATGTTGCTCCCAAAACCTGTTATGTTCCTTTCAGCATTAATGGTGCCTTCACAGATGTGTAAGTTGCCCATGCCTTGGGCACTAATGCACCCCCATACCATCACAGATGCTGGCTTTTCAATTTTGCGCCTAGAACAATCCGGATGGTTCTTTCCCCCTTTGTTCCAGAGGACACGACGTCCACAGTTTCCAAAAACTATTTGAAATGTGGACTCGTCAGACCACAAACACTTTTCCACTTTGCATCAGTCCATCTTAGATGAGCTCAGGCGGCGTTTCTGGGTGTTGTTGATAAATGGCTTTGGCTTTGCATAGTAGAGTTTTAACTTGCACTTACAGATGTAGCGACCAACTGTAGTTACTGACAGTGGTTTTCTGAAGTGCTCCTGAGCCCATGTGGTGATATCCTTTACACACTGATGTCGGTTTTTGATGCAGTACCGCCTGAGGGGTCCAAGGTCACGGGCATTCAATGTTACGTGCAGTGACTTCTCCAGATTCTCTGAACCTTTTGATGACATTACAGACATTAGATGGTGAAATCCCTAAATTCCTTGCAATAGCTCGTTGAGAAATGTTGCTCTTAAACAAATTTCTCAGGCATTTGTTGACAAAGTGGTGACCCTCGCCCCATCTTTGTTTGTGAATGACTGAGCATTTGATGGAAGCTGCTTTTATACCCAATCATGCCACCCACCTGTTCCCAATCAGCCTGTTCACATGTGGGATGTTCCAAATAAGTGTTTGATGAGCATTCCTCAATTTTCTAAGTCTTTTTTGCCACTTGTGCCAGCTTTTTTGAAACATGTTGCAGGCATCAAATTCCAAATGAGCTAATATTTGCAAAAGATAAAGTTTTCCAGTTCGAACGTTAAATATCTTGTCTTTGCAGTCTATTCAATTGAATATAAGTTGAAAAGGATTTGCAAATCATTGTATTCTGTTTTTATTTACCATTTACACAACGTGAAAACTTCACTGGTTTTGGGGTTTTGTAGAAGCGATGTGCGAAACCGCTGATTTTCTTTCCGATCCGATACCAAGTAAATTTTAGGTTGGTATCGGCAATACCGATCCGATAGTTTGTGTATATTAGGGATGTCACGGTATACAAAACATTTCTTATCACGGTTATTGTGACCAAAATTATCACGGTTGTCATTTTTATCGCGGTATTTTTAAATGTGCAAAAAATATTCATTCTGAAATTTTTTAAACACGTTTTATAAAAAAAAAAAACACACAACACATTCGAAATGATTTCCTTTGTAGGAGAAACATATATGTATATACATATACAGAATGTGTATATATATATATATATATATATATATATATATATATATATATATATATATATATATATATATATATATATATATATATATATATATATATATATATATGTATCTGTATATATATATACATATATATATATGTATCTGTGTGTGTGTATATATATATATATATATATATATATATAAAGCCTATACATAGAAATGAGTACATATTATCATAATAATATATTGAAAATATAATTAATAGTTATATTATAATTGGTTATCAAGAGTAAGTGAACATTCAATTTTTGGGGGTTATTTTTTGCCCTCGTTAGTCTAGACCGGGGGTCCGCAACCCGCGGCTCGAGAGCCACATGCGGCTCTTGAGGAAATGGAATTTTTTTTTTTTGGTAGTAATATGATTTCTGAAGGAGACACAAACCTTCCTAATTGTTAGAAAGCCAACAGTTTAATACCAGATCATTTTAGATGGGGGGGCCACATGGAGAAAAATCTACTCCCAAGTGGGTCGGACTGGTAGAATAACGGCACGATAACTTAAAAATAAAGACAACTTCTGATTGTTTTCTTTGTTTTTTTTATTTTTTATTTTTTATTTTTTTATTTTATTTTACTTTATTTTTTTGTTTGTTTAAAAATGTATTCAGAAAATGTACAAATCATAATGTTGTTGTTTTTTTTGTTTGTTTTTTTTTACAATTACCTGTTGCGGTTAATAGTACACATACTTTATTTGTCGTTATTTATATTTTCTAAATAAATTATGTGATAATGTTCATCAGACAACTATCAAGATAAACAAATTAGTTAACACTTTAGTATGGGGAACATATCCACCATTCATTAGTTGCTTATTAACATGCAAATTACTAACATATTGGCTCTTAATTAGTCATCATTAAGTACTTATTAATGACTTCTTCTGCACTGCCTTATTATACAACCAGTAAGCCATCAACTAAGAGTCTTCCCTCATTAACCTCAGAATTATCACAGCACGATAACTTAAAAATAAAGAGAACTTCTGATTGTTTTCTTAGTTTTTTTTTAATTTTTAATTTTTATTTTTTTAATTTAATTTTACTTTATTTTTGTTTTGTTTAAAAATGTATTCAGAAAATGTACAAATCATAATGTTGTTGGGTTTTTTTTGTTTTGTTTTTTACAATTACCTGTTGCGGTTAATAGCATACATACTTTATTTGTCGTTATTTATATTTTCTAAATAAATTATGTGATAATGTTCATCAGACAACTATCAAGATAAACAAATTAGTTAACACTTTAGTATGTGGAACATATCCACCATTCATTAGTTGCTTATTAACATGCAAATTACTAACATATTGGCTCTTAATTAGTCGTTATTAAGTACTTATTAATGACTTCTTCTGCACGGCCTTATTATACAACCAGTAAGCCATTAACTAAGAGTCTTCCCTCATTAACCTCAGAATTATCACAGCACGATAACTTAAAAATAAAGACAACTTCGGATTGTTTTCTTTGTTTAAAATTAGAACAAGCACATTCTGAAAATGTACAAATCATAATATTGTTGTTGGTTTTTTTTTACACTTACATGTTGCGGTTAATAGTATATATACTCTATTTTATTTGTCGTTATTTATATTCTCGGAATAAATGATGTGATAATGTTCTTCAGTCAACTCATTGGTGTTCATTTTCAATCTATCAAGATACAAAAATGAGTTAACACTTTAGTATGGGGAACATATTCACCATTAAAGGTCTACTGCAGTGATCCTCAACAGGCGGACCGCGGTCCATGTCCGGACCCAGCGACGTGTCCGTCCGGACCCAGCACGAATTATAGTAAAAAAAAAAAAAAAAAAAAAAAAAAAAAAAAAAGTTTTTTTTTATTATTATAATTATAATTATTATAAAAAAATATAATAATTGTATTTATCTGTGAGTTATCGCTAGCGCAAGTCAACGTTCTTTGTTGTTTTTAGTCAAATATCTCCACGTTTCGTTTACACTTCTCGTGTCTCACTCACTCCGTCTCTCTCTCTCTCTCTCTCTCTCTCTCTCTCTCTCTCTCTCTCTCTCTCTCTCTCTCAGAGAGAGAAAGAGAGAGCGTGAGAGCGAGAGAACGCCACTCTGATTGGCTAATTCCGGGGTATGGGTTGTCATCTCTTTCACAACGACGCGCTGATAGGCTGTTACCACCTGGGTCATGTGCACAGTGCATGGAACCTTTCGCTGCAGGCACACAGTTGTCTCGTATCGCTACTTCGCTAACTGTTCACTTGTCAGTCACTGAATGTGAATCAAATCACAATGGCATGCTCCAAGTTGGCTCAGGCTGGTAAAAGAAAGGTGGACAGGGAAAACCGACGTTTCAAGGAAGAATGGACAGAGCAATATATTTTCATCCTACCTACTGCAAGTACCAGACCAATGTGTCTACTATGCAACACTACTTGGGACGGCGTGGCGCAGTGGAAGAGTGGCCGTGCGCGACCCGAGGGTCCCTGGTTCAATCCCCACCTAGTACCAACCTCGTCATGTCCGTTGTGTCCTGAGCAAGACACTTCACCCTTGCTCCTGATGGGTGCTGGTTAGCGCCTTGCATGGCAGCTCCCTCCATCAGTGTGTGAATGTGTGTGTGAATGGGTAAATGTGGAAGTAGTGTCAAAGCGCTTTGAGTACCTTGAAGGTAGAAAAGCGCTATACAAGTACAACCCATTTATCATTTATTTATTACTGTTGCTCTGGTGAAAAGTGAAAATCTGAAACGTCACTATCTGAAAGAGCACCGCGAATTTGAAGAGACATTTCCTCATGATTCAGAGCTAAGGAAAAAATAAATCACGAGGCTGAAAAAGCCATATGAAACATCAAGCAAGATTTTTGTTAAATCTATAACACAACAACAAATAGCAACAGAGCAGTAACATGCGGTGAGGTTGATGGCTGGTGAGGCACTGACTTCATCACAGTCAGATTTACAAACATATGAACCCTAAAGAGTATCTTGTTCACCATTTGATTGGCAGCAGTTAACGGGTTATGTTTAAAAGCTCATACCAGCATTCTTCCCTGCTTGGCACTCAGCATCAAGGGTTGGAATTGGGGGTTAAATCACCAAAAATGATTCCCGGGCGCAGCGCCGCTGCTGCCCACTGCTCCCCTCACCTCCCAGGGGGTGATCAAGGGATGGGTCAAATGCAGAGGACACATTTTTTCAAAGTTCTTATTTATTTTTGTTTCAAAGAAAATATTTCATGTATTTTATTGGATATTTATTTTATTTTTGTTAATTTTAAGAAAATGTTAAACTACCTACCTCCTGCTATTATATAAGCTTGACCGATAATAAACGGACCCAGCCTGTTTCAAAAAAACATTTGTGGACCTTCAAGATTTGTACTTGAGGACCCCTGGTCTACTGAAACCCACTACTACCGACCACGCAGTCTGATAGTTTATATATCAATGATGAAATCTTAACATTGCAACACATGCCAATACGGCCGGGTTAGCTTACTAAAGTGCAATTTTAAATTTCGCGCGGAATATCCTGCTGAAAACGTCTCGGTATGATGACGCCTGCGCATGACGTCACGCATTGTAGAGGACATTTTGGGACAGCGTGGTGGCCAGCTATTAAGTCGTCTGTTTTCATCGCAAAATTCCACAGTATTCTGGACATCTGTGTTGGTGAATCTTTCGCAATTTGTTCAATGAACAATGGAGACAGCAAAGAAGAAAGCTGTAGGTGGAAAGCGGTGTATTGCGGCCGACTGCAGCAACACAAACACAGCCGGTGTTTCATTGTTTACATTCCCGAAAGATGACAGTCAAGCTTTACTATTGGCCTGTGGAGAACTGGGACAACAGAGACTCTTACCAGGAGGACTTTGAGTTGGATACGCAGACGCGGTACCGTGAGTACTCATGCAGCTGCGGCTTCCAAACATTTGATCGCTTGCCCGTACGTGCGTGCTGCTATGTGCATGTCACGTACATAACTTTGGGGACTTTGGGGAAATATATGTGCTGTATGAACTTTGGGGAGGTGAACGGTACTTTGGGCTGTGGGATTGAGTGTGTTGTGCAGGTGTTTGAGTTGTATTGGCGGGTTATATGGACGGGAGGGGGGAGGTGTTTATTATGCGGGATTAATTTGTGGCATATTAAATATGAGCCTGGTTGTGTTGTGGCTAATAGAGTATACATATGTCTTGTGTTTATTTACTGTTTTAGTCAGGTCCCACCCGCCTCTCACAGCATCTTCCCTATCTGAATCGCTCCCACTGCCCTCTAGTCCTTCACTCTCACTTTCCTCATCCACAAATTTTTCATCCTCGCTCAAATTAATGGGTAAATCGTCGCTTTCTCGGTCCGAATCGTTCTCGCTGCTGGTGGCCATGATTGTAAACAATGTGCAGATGTGAGGAGCTCCACAACCTGTGACGTCACGCTACTCGTCTGCTACTTCCGGTACAGGCAAGGCTTTTTTATCAGCGACCAAAAGTTGTGAACTTTATCGTCGATGTTCTCTTCTAAATACTTTCAGCAAAAATATGGCAATATCGCGAAATGATCAAGTAGGACACATAGAATGGACCAGTGACGTGCGGTCACTAGAGGCAGGTGAGGCAGGGCCTCACCTGCCATCATGGAAAGAAAAAAATGTAAAAAGAAAAAAAAAAAAATTAAATTGTTATATGTATCCAGTGATTATACTATAAAGTTATTTTCCATTTAACTTCACCAGTTTTAGATTATTTTTATTCAAAATCTCTGAATTTTCACATTTGCCGTTCAAATACTGAGAAGAGACTGTGCGGTGAACAGCAGCCAGTCGAGGCACGTCACTCAGTGCCTCAACATGGACGGACTCGGCTAACTGCTGGTCTGCTGTGCAGTGAGACTGTATTGCTATATGAACTATATTATACATTTCCATAGTTTAGTTAGCTGAGGTATATAATGTACAGTGTATTTTGTCAACAACTGTATGTGTGTAAAGTATTTCTTGTGCTGAGCGATCATAAAACTGCTGCAAAGACGCACTGGCTGAGGCACGCGTAACCACGCCTCCTGGTGCTTAAGGCACCTTCGCAGCAGACTGCACCCACCGACGAGAGCGCCACACCAACCAAAGCCTACACCCAAACCCTCCACGTGCAAGACCGAATCCACCCAAAAAAAGTCACTTAACAAGAAGCCAAAAAGTGCAAAAACAACATTGCTCGCGCCGGAGGAGCCGTGAACGACTGCAAGGACACTACATTAGGTACACCTGCAGACTGCAGCACGGATTTCATATTTCATTCATTCACAACTCCTCCAACACGAACACCACTGTTCCCGCACTTATAAGTAAAGGTAAGACCATAATAACGTTTTTTTTTATTAAATGTGCTTTTTTGTGTGCTACAGTTTGTATGTGTAAAGTTAAAGTTAAGTTAAAGCAGGGGCGTCACTAGCTTTTAAGGACAAGGGGGGCTTTGCCCCCAGGAGATGCACAGGATGCGAGCGAATGTAACGCACGAGCACAAAATTTCACAAACGGCTAACAAAGACTTAGAAATTATTCATTGTTATTATTATTATTTTTAAAAAATGCACGGGACGAAATGAAATGCTCCCCGGGACGATGGCTTTTAACCATATATTTTCTTTTTCTTTTTATGTATTTATTCATTTTACATTTTATATTAAATGTTTTGGTTTTTCCTCCCTCTGAAAATCCTATTAAATGTTTAACAAGCCATCCTATAATAATAAAACAGCTATTAATGTAACAATACAATAAAACAAATATATTTAATGATGTTTTTTCATTATTTTAACAATAGGCTTATGTATATTACTTTATATAGATTCTACAAGAAACACAAAACTTAAAAAATAAATGATTTACAATTGCACACACAAGGTTTTGTGCAGCTTCACTCATTGTAAAGGAAGATAATGTGCTTCGTACACCTGCAGGACCGCAAGCAAGGTCGCAGAGAAAATGCGGGCTGGAATTTGAGTGATGTGGGCATTTTCTATATGAACAAGTGGAATTGATTGGATACCGACGCACTAAAGGGGCTCTTTACCTTACGCTACGAAGTGAGGGGAAACTGAGTGAATAATAACAGGTTATATGATTATTTATTTAAACTCATATTTGGGCCACTTTATAATGAATATGTCGGCATTTATTTGTAAAAAAACAAACAAAAAAACACCAAATTATTTAGGGGGGCTTAAGAATATTTTAGGGGGGCTTGAGCCCATCCCCTTGATCACCCCCTGGGATGTGAGGGGAGCAGTGGGCAGCAGCGGCGCCGCGCCCGGGAATAATTGTTGGTGATTTAACCCCCAATTCCAACCCTTGATGCTGAGTGCCAAGCAGGGAAGAATGCTGGTATGAGCTTTTAAACATAACCCGTTAACTGCTGCCAATCAAATGGTGAATAAGATACTCTTTAGGGTTCATATAATTGTAAATCTGACTGTGATGAAGTCAGTGCCTCACCAGTCATGAACCTCACCGCACGTCACTGGAATGGACCTGCTATCCCTGTTTAAATAAGAAAATCGCATTTCAGTAGGCCTTTAATTAGTTGCTTATTAACATGCAAATTAGTAACATATTGGCTCTTAATTAGTCTGTACTGCACAAATCCCTAATGCAGGCTTACTGTGTCCAAAACAATCCCAAAGTTACATCTCACCTCTTTTCCTGGCCTGCTCTTCACCCCTTTGACCCGCTCTTCTCCTCATTTCCTGTCATTACTGGCTCTTATAGCGAGCTCCCTTTGAAAGTGCTCTACCTGCTCCCCGAGTCTTCTTCTGCTCAGAGAGCTTAAACAGTTGGAGAGTCTCCTGATGTAGAAACGAGGAAGAGATCAAGGGAGGAAATGCTCCGGAGTCCACGGAATGTCAGCCAGATGAACTCATTTTGCATCTTTTATTGATGCCCCGCTGTACTGGTGTGTGTGTGTTCTTGTATTTCTACCCTTCTTGATACCGGTGAACAAGTTAGGACTGAAATCATGGTTCCTATACGGAAAAACCATTGCATCTAATAAAGAATGTCTCATTTAATAATAATAATAATAATAATAATAATATATTTTATTTTTAAATAGCACTTTACATTGAGTAAACAACCTCAAAGTGCTACAGTGTATTAAAAAAAAAGAAAAGATAATATAAAAAATAAATAAAATAAAAACTAGAACAGCCAAATAGCTAAAACTAGTATGCATATATCTAAAAAAAAAAAATGATTTTTTAAAAAGAAGGGTTTTTAAGCCTTTTTTTAAAGCATCCACAGTCTGTGGTGCCCTCAGGTGGTCAGGGAGAGCGTTCCACAGACTGGGAGCAGAAAGCCCGGTCTCCCATTGTTCGTAGCTTTGTCCTCGGAGGTTGGAGGAGGTCAGCCTGTCCGGATATAAAAAGTGGCTGATCGTGAGGTCAGAAAAGTAAAAAGTTAGCGCTGTTTGAATGAGCATGAAAAAGTAGCGCAGAAAAAAATATAAACCGCGAGTGGAGAAGCGGTGAACAAACAGCGCCGGCGGTGTCCAAACTCACAGACTGATTTGCACCCCCTGGTGGGGAAATCTATCAAAATTAGTTCTAAAAGTGCTCCCCTTCTGGCCAACATATGTAATAACAAGTGTTTGTAAGATATTGAAATTCGCCCCCCTTTGGCCAAAATTAATTTAAAAAAATATGTTGTGGAGGGGGACGTGGCCTGCGGGACTGCCGCGGAGCGGGGTGTGTAAGGACCGGCCTCGAAAGCCAGCGGCAGGTGAGTAGATTGCCCAGCTGGGGCTGGTTATCTAATCACCTGTTGTCCTGACGGGGGGGTCGCAGCTTGCTGCGAGGTTTGTTTCCCCGGGATGCAAACTGACTACCCTGGACAAGGCGTGCAGGTAAAAACTTGATTTAATTCCAACTAACACTCAACGAGGTACAAAACGGAAAACAACCCGAAGGCATGCGGAGGCTAAGGCAAAAACTTAGGACATGAAATTATAGACATGAACCTCATAAAACTGTGGCACGACAAAACTAAGACTTACTTTGCAAGGCTTGAAGTAAACAAACAGCATGAACTATGGTATAGCATGAAACAAACAATAACACCAGGCCGACTGACTGGCAAAGGCAGGCTTAAGTAATCGTCTCTTGATTAGAGCCAGGTGAGCATCCCAAACACAATCGGCAGGTGAAGATTATAAGTTGCCATGGTAACTAAAACAGGTGTCAAACAGGAACTAAAAGAGTCCAAAACTAACAAAACATAACAAAAACATGATCCGGACCACGGATCATGACACCTGTCGCCTTCATTAGCAGCAGCCGGGCCGAGACACAGAACGAGGAAGAGCAAAGACACGCAGGACTGGAAAGTCCAAAGTATATTGCCGGAAAGCAATCCATACTTGTGTGTATGACAATAAAAAAACTTGCTCAAACCCGGTACACCGGGCTCAAAGACAGATCTATCGGACTCAGGAGAACCCTCCACAAGCATAGACGCTCACATATGCATATAGAGACATGCTGTAATAACGAAGTAAATAATGAAGATTAAAAACCAATTACCAACAAAAAAAAAATAAAAAAAAATAAAATAAAATCAGTCTTTTTCTCAAAATGTGTCGACTTTTCCTTATAAAATTAGGAACAAATTCTCATATTCTTTCTGTTTTCTGTAATATTGCAATATTTTCTTGTAAAATTATGACTTTTTTATGTAAAATTATTACTTTTTAATCCAAAATGGCGACATTTTTCATATAAAATTCTGACTTTTATCACAATATCGCCAATTTTTTTGTTGTTCTTGTAAAACAGTGACATTTTTTGAGAAAAATTATGACTTTTGTCATCATTTTGCCGAATAAAATTCCGATTATTACTATAATATTGCCAACATTTTAAAGTTTTCTTCTACAATTGTGACTTTTGTCGAGTAAAATTATTACTCTTTTCATAAAATTGGCAATATTTTAAGCTTTTCTTGTAACAAGTGTGTGTAAAAATTTGAAGTGCTCCCCCTCTGGCCAACATATGAAATAACAAGTGTGTGTAAGAAATTGAAATTCGCCCCCTTTGGCCCAAATTTATTAAAAAAATAAAATAAAATAAAAATGTATATAGAGACATACTGTAATAACTTGAAGTAAATAATAAAGATTAAAAACCAATTACAAACAAAACATTTTACTAAAAGCAGTCTTTTTCTCAAAATGTGTCGACTTTTTTCTTATAAAAATAGGAACAATTTCTCATATTCTTTTTGTTTCTGTAATATTGCAATATTTTCTCGGAAAAAATTATGACTTTCTTAATGTAAAATTATTTCTTTTTAATGCAAAATAGTGACATTTGTCATATGAAATTCTGACTTTTATCACAATATCGCACATTTTTTGTTGTTCTTGTAAAATAGTGACGTTTTTGGAGTAAAATGATGACTATTGTCATCATTTTGCTGAGTAAAATTAAAAATATTATTATATATTGCCAAAATTTTGAAGTTTTCTTGTACAATTGTGACTTTTGTCGAGTAAAATTACGACTCTTTTCATAAAATAAGCAATATTTTAAGCTTTTCTTGTAACAAGTGTGTGTAAAAATTTGATGTGCTCCCCCTCTGGCCAACATATGAAATAACAAGTGTGTGTAAGATATTGAAATTTGCCCCCTTTGGCCAAAATTAGTTAAAAAAATTAAATAAATATGTATATAGAAACATACTGTAACAACTTGAAGTAAATATTAAAGATTAAAAACCAAATACAAACAACATTTTTTACTAAAAGCAGTCTTTTTCTCAAAATGTGTCGACTTTTTTCTTATAAAAGTGGGAACAATTTCTCATATTCTTTCTGTTTATGTAATATTGCAATATTTTCTCGTACAGTTATAACATTTTAATATAAAATTATTACCTTTTTAATGCAAAATGGCGACTTTTGTCATATAAAATTCTGACTTTTATCACAATATTGCCAATTTTTTTGTTGTTCTTGTAAAATAGTGACATTTTTTGAGTAAAATTATGACTTTTGTCATCATTTTGCCGAGTAAAATTCGGATTATTATTATAATATTGCCAACGTTTTAAAGATTTCTTCTACAATTGTGACTTTTGTCGAGTAATATTACGACTCTTTTCATAAAATAGGCAATATTTTAAGCTTTTCTTGTAACAAGTGTGTGTAAAAATTTGAAGTGCTCCCCCTCTGGCCAACATATGAAATAACAAGTGTGTGTAAGGTATTGAGATTTGCCCCCTTTGGCCAAAATTTATTTAAAAAAATTAAATAAATATGTATATAGAAACATACTGTAATACTGTAAACCAAACTTCATGAATGTTTTTTGTGCTCCAATCACTCTTATCACAACAAAATAAGAGTTGTAGAAATGATTGAAAACTCAAGACAGCCACGACATTATGTTCTTTACGAGACCGGGCTTTCTGCGCCGCCGCTCCCTGACCACCTGAGGGCACCACAGACTGTGGATGCTTTTAAAAAAGGCTTAAAAGCCCTTCTTTTTAAAAAAGCCTTTTTTTTTTTTTTTAGATATATGCATACTAGTTATAGCTATTTGGCTGTTCTAGTTTTTATTTTTATTTATTTATTTATTTTTTAATACACTGTAGCACTTTGAGATTATTTACTCAATATAAAGTGCTTTTTACAAATAAAATCTATTATTATTATTTATTACAAGTGTATGTAAATTTGGACCACGACTGTACGCTTAAAAAGAACACAGAAGACCGGGCTTTCTGCGCCGCCGCTCACAGTCTGTGGAACGCTCTCCCTGACCACCTGAGGGCACCACAGACTGTGCATGCTTTTAAAAAAGGCTTAAAAGCCCTTCTTTTTAAAAAAGCCTTTTTTTTGTTTTTGTTTTAGATATATGCATACTAGTTATAGCTATTTGGCTGTTCTAGTTTTTATCTTTATTTATTTATTTAAAAAAAAAAAATGTAATACACTGTAGCACTTTGAGATTGTTTACTCAATATAAAGTGCTTTTTACAAATAAAATCTATTATTATTATTTATTACAAGTGTATGTAAATTTGGACCACGACTGTACGCTTAAAAAGAACCCAGAAGACCGGGTTTTCTGCGCCGCCGCTCCCAGTCTGTGGAACGCTCTCCCTGACCACCTGAGGGCACCTCAGACTGTGCATGCTTTTAAAAAAGGCTTAAAAGCCCTTCTTTTTAAAAAAGCCTTTTTTTTCTTAGATATATGCATACTAGTTACAGCTATTTGGCTGTTCTAGTTTTTATTTTTATTTATTTATCCATCCATCCATTTTCTACCGCTTATTCCCTTTTGGGGTCGCAGGGGGCGCTGGAGCCTATCTCAGCTACAATCGGGCGGAAGGCGGGGTACACCCTGGACAAGTCGCCACCTCATCGCAGGGCCAACACAGATAGACAGACAACATTCACACTCACATCCACACACAAGGGCCAATTTAGTGTTGCCAATCAACTTATCCCCAGGTGCATGTCTTTGGACATGCACTTAGTTTTTATTTTTATTTATTTATTTATTTATTATTATTATTTTTTAATACACTGTAGCACTTTGAGATTGTTTACTCAATATAAAGTGTTTTTTTACAAATAAAATCTATTATCATTATTTATTACAAGTGTATGTAAATTTGGACCACGACTGTACGCTTAAAAAGAACACAGAAGCCGAACTGAAAACGGTGGATTTTGTGAACCTTTTTCATCCCACACTGTAAATCCAAACACAATGTTTTTGTTTCACTCAAACTATTGTTGCCAGGACTTTTCCCCCCTTTTGCCAGAGTGCATATCTGAAGCAATGAAGCTGCCCGGAGTGTTGTCGTAAAATGGGCTTTTAAATCATCGCATTGCTGTCAGACATGCTGTACTCAGGTAACATCAAGCAACACATTCCCACAGCCGGGGGAAGGTAAAAGCTTTTTTTTCCCAAGACACCTGTATACCTTATGTCGATAGCTCCTTCAAAGTTGCAGTCTTTTAAACGCCGACGCGGAATAAATCATCATTCAGCTATAGGTTAGGAAAAGGACATGTTCCTGCTAGTCAAATAAAGTGAAATATTGGGTTTTCATTAGATCAAGTTAGGTAAATACAAAACCCAAAACAAGTGAAGTTGGCACGTTGTGTAAATGGTAAATAAAAACAGAATACAATGATTTGTTAATCCTTTTCAACTTATATTCAATTAAATAGACTGCAAGGACAAGATATTTAACGTTCGAACTGGTAAACGTTGTTATTTTTTGCAAATATTAGCCCATTTGGAATTTGATGCCTGTGACACGTTTCAAAAAAGCTGGCACAAGTGGCAAAAAAGACTGAGAAAGTCATCAAACACTTATTTGGAACATCCCACGGGTGAGCAGGCAGATTGGGAACAGGTGGGTGCCATGATTGGGTATAAAAAGCAGCTTCCGTGAAATGCTCGGTCGTTCACAAACAAGGACGGGGCGAGGGCCACCACTTTGTCGTTTAAGAACAACATTTCTCAACCAGCTATTGCAAGGAATTTAGGGATATCACCTTCTACGGTCCTAATACCATCAAAAGGTTCAGAGAATCTGGAGAAATCACTGCACGTAAGCGATGATATTCTGGACCTTTGATCCCTCAGGCGGTATTACATCAAAAAAACGACATCAGTGTGTAAAGGATATCACCACATGGGCTCAGGGACACTTCAGAAAACCACTGTCAGTAACTACAGTTGGTCGCTACATCTGTAAGTGCAAGTTCTATATATATCTATATATATATTTATATAGCGCTTTTCTCTAGTGACTCAAAGCGCTTTACATAGTGAAACCCAATATCTAAGTTACATTTGAACCAGTGTGGATGGCACTGGGAGCAGGTGTATAAAGTGTCTTGCCCAAGGACACAACGGCAGTGACTAGGATGGCGGAAGCGGGAATCGAACCTGGAACCGTCACGTAGCCGGCACGGCCTCTCTACCAACTGAGCTATGCCGCCCTGCCGTTAAAACTCTACTATGCAAAGCCAAAGCCATTTATCAACAACACCCAGAAATGCCGCCCGAGCTCATCTAAGATGGACTGATGCAAAGTGGAAAAGTGTTCTGTGGTCTGACGAGTCCACATTTCAAATTGTTTTTGGAAACTGTGGACGTTGTGTCCTCCGGACCAAAGAGGAAAGGAACCATCCGGATTGTTCTAGGCGCAAAGTTGAAAAGCCAGCATCTGTGATGGTATGGGGGTGTATTAGTGCCCAAGACATGGGTAACTTACACATCTGTGAAGGCACCATTAATGCTGAAAGGTACATACAGGTTTTTGGAGCAACATATGGTGCCATCCAAGCGACGTTATCATGGACGCCCCTGCTTATTTCAGCAAGACGATGCCAAGCCATCGTAGTAAAAGAGTGTGGGTACTAGACTGGCCTGCCTGTAGTCCAGACCTGTCTCCCATTGGAAATGTGTGGCGCATTACGAAGCCTAAAATAGCACAACGGAGACCCCCGGACTGTTGAACAACTTAAGCTGTACATCAAGCAAGAATGGGAAAGAATTCCACCTGAGAAGCTTAAAAAATGCCGAAACACTGGAAAAAAAATGCCCCTATAAGTCACTTTTCAACCGTCATAAAATATTGTCATAACTTTTGGGACGATACACGGACTTACAACTAGTTGGTCTGTATCGCTCCCACTGGCACTTAGCAACTTTGAGGAGGGTGGCAGGAACTAGAGGAGGGGGGAAATAATAGATTTTTTAGATGCATCGCAATTCAGACATGGACGATTATAAAAATGATTAGTAAACATCAATAATCGCTAATCCATTTATTTACCGTATTTTCAGGGACTATAAGGCAAACTTAAAATCATTTGTTCCCCCTCAAAACTCGACAGTGCGCCTTATAACCCGGTGCGCCTAATGTACAGAATAATTTTGGTTGTGCTTACCGACGTCGAAGCTATGTTATTTGGTACATGGTGTGATGATAAGTGTGACCAGTAGATGGCAGTCACACATAAGAGATACGTGTAGACTGCAATATGACTCAGGTAAACAACCCCAAAATTATACATACTGTAGATACATACGTATACTGTACATACATATTTACATAGATATATTTATAGATATATACACATATACATACAAATATACACACATATACATACATATATACATATATATATATATATATAGATATAAATACACGTATACATACAAACACTTATACATATATACACATATACATACATATATACACATATACATACTGTATATATACCATATTTTTTGGACTATAAGGCAAACCTAAAATCATTTTTTTCCCCTCAAAACTCGACAGTGCGCCTTATAACCCGGTGCGCCTAATGTACCGAATAATTTTGGTTGTGCTTACCGACCTTGAAGCTATTTTATTTGGTACATGGTGTGATGATAAGTGTGACCAGTAGATGGCAGTCACACATAAGAGATACGTGTAGACTGCAATATGACTCAGGTAAACATTACCAAAATTATACATACTGTATAGACATACATATACTGTACATACAGATATACATACATATATACATATATACATACATATATACATACAGTATATATACCATATTTTCCGGACTATGAGGCGGACTTAAAATAATTTGTTTTCCCTCAAAACTCGACAGTGCGCCTTATAACCCGGTGCGCCTACAACCCCAAAATTATACATACCGTAGATACATACATATACTGTACATATATACACATATGCATACATATACTTATACATACAGTATATACACATATACTTATACATACAGTATATACACATATACATACATATATACACATATACATACATATATACACTTATGCATACAGTATATAAACCATATTTTCCAGACTATTAGGCGGACTTAAAATTATTTTTCCCCCTTCAAAACTCGACAGTGCGCCTTATTACCCGGTGCGCCTAATGTATGGATTAATTCTGGTTTTGCTTACCCACCTCGAAGCTATTTTATTTGGTACACGGTGTGATGATAAGTGTGACCAGTAGATGGCAGTCAAACATAAGAGATATGTGTAGATTGCAATATGATGGCAGTCACACATAAGAGATACGTGTAGACTGCAATATGACTCAAGTAAACAACACCAAAATTATACATTCTGTATATACATACATATACTGTACATATATACATACATATATAAACATATACATACAGTATATATATATATATATATTTTTTTTTTAAATATATATATATATATATATATATATATATATATACATATATATATATATATATATACTGTATATACATACGTGTAGACTGCACTAGGATGGCAATATGACTCAAGTGAACAACACCTGCATTTTATACGTTCCATTGAAAATATAGAACATTACACACAGCACTTAAAAATCTAACAAAATGTTTTAGTACGACTTTGGTAAGCTACGAAGCTTACCAAAGTAAGTTAGTAAATAATACAAGTATTATTATGGTGTGTGTATAAGGTAAGACATATTATCTGGCATTTTGTTTCGCAATGTTATGCAAAAGCAACTTTTCTTACCTGCTGGTACCTGCTGATCTGTATTTTGGATCTGCATAAGTCCTGAAAATGTGCGCCTTTGTAGTCCGTGCCAACACCTTTTTCTTTTTCTCTATCTTCTTGTTATGGGACATTCATCCTTAGCTGTTTCCATTTCTAATATAAAGTAGTGTAAAGTTCTTACTTATATCTGTCAGTAAACTCGCCATGAAAGCGCTAAAACATACCGGTGTAGTGAGTTTACATTATCCACCCAAGGAACTTTAGTTATCAGAGAGTTCCGGTCGGACGTTTTTTCACTAAATAAAAATGTTTTTTAATCCTCTCTGACTTCTTCGCTCCCCCTCCCACCCATTCCACCCATATCCAATTTGATTTTATTGTTTTGATTTTGTACGGTGTCCTTGAGTGCCCAGAAAGGCGCCTTATAAATAAAATGTATTATTATTATTATTATTATTATTATAGCCCCTCTGGCTGGAGTCTTGTGTTGAATGAGGTCCAGACTGTGGCCATTATTTTTTCCGTCTCAGACTGAGACTAAATTGTGTCTTTGAAAAGTTGCATCCGGAAAAAGATACAACGTGACTAGTGAGAAGGCTTGCCAACATCCCGCATTTAGAAACAACAGCACGCATCCCATAATGAGCCTGAAATGGGACCGCGCTTTGTCCCGTATTACAAACCCTGTTTCCATATGAGTTGGGAAATTGTGTTAGATGTAAATATAAACGGAATACAATGATTTGCAAATCCTTTTCAACCCATATTCAGTTGAATATGCTACAAAGACAACATATTTGATGTTCAAACTGATAAACTTTTTTTTTTGTGCAAATAATCATTAACTTTAAAATTTGATGCCAGCAACACGTGACAAAGAAGTTGGGAAAGGTGGCAATAAATACTGATAAAGTTGAGGAATGCTCATCAAACACTTATTTGGAACATCCCACAGGTGAACAGGCGAATTGGGAACAGGTGGGTACCATGATTGGGTATAAAAGTAGATTCCATGAAATGCTCAGTCATTCACAAACAGGGATGGGGCGAGGGTCACCACTTTGTCAACAAATGCGTGAGCAAATTGTTGAACAGTTTAAGAAAAACCTTTCTCAACCAGCTATTGCAAGGAATTTAGGGATTTCACCATCTACGGTCCGTAATATCATCAAAGGTTTCCGAGAATCTGGAGAAATCACTGCACGTAAGCAGCTAAGCCTGTGACCTTCCATCCCTCAGGCTGTACTGCATCAACAAGCGACATCAGTGTGTAAAGGATATCACCACATGGGCTCAGGAACACTTCAGAAACCCACTGTCAGTAACTACAGTCGGTCGCTACATCTGTAAGTGCAAGTTAAAACTCTCCTATGCAAGGCGAAAACCGTTTATCAACAACACCCAGAAACGCCGTGGGCTTCGCTGGGCCCGAGCTCATCTAAGATGGACTGATACAAAGTATAAAAGTGTTCTGTGGTCTGACGAGTCCACATTTCAAATTGTTTTTGGAAACTGTGGACGTCGTGTCCTCCGGACCAAAGAGGAAAAGAACCATCCGGATTGTTCTAGGCGCAAAGTTGGAAAGCCAGCATCTGTGATGGTATGGGGGTGTATTAATGCCCAAGACATGGGTAACTTACACATCTGTGAAGGTGCCATTAATGCTGAAAGGTACATACAGGTTTTGGAGCAACATATGTTGCCATCCAAGCAACGTTACCATTGACGCCCCTGCTTATTTCAGCAAGACAATGCCAAGCCACGTGTTACATCAACGTGGCGTCATAGTAAAAGAGTGCGGGTACTAGGCTGGCCTGCCTGTAGTCCAGACCTGTCTCCCATTGAAAATGTGTGGCGCATTATGAAGCCTAAAATAGCACAACGGAGACCCCCCGACTGTTGAACAACTTAAGCTGTCCATCAAGCAAGAATGGGAAAGAATTCCACCTGAGAAGCTTCAAAAATGTGTCTCCTCAGTTCCCAAACGTTTACTGAGTGTTGTTAAAAGGAAAGGCCATGTAACACAGTGGTGAACATGCCCTTTCCCAACTACTTTGGCACGTGTTGCAGCCATGAAATTCTAGGTTAATTATTATTTGCACAAAAAAAATAGAGTTTATGAGTTTGAACATCAAATATGTTGTCTTTGTAGTGCATTTACATCTAACTCAATTTCCCAACTCATATGGAAACGGGGTTTGTACGACAGAAATTTAAAAAAAAAAAGTCAAACGTCAAGGGAATTAAGATCCACATAAAAAAAAATTTTCATGCTCTGTCACCATTGACTCACCAATGAGAGAATACCAACCCATCCACAGTTAGGGTAATGTCAGGGTTGGATCCCTAGCTTCGGGAAGGGTGCAAACATAAGGTTCTAACTGGAAAAAGATGAAAAGATAGTTAATCATTTTAATCTGGAAAATTTGCTTCCGATGCATTTCTATTTTTCCAAAACAGGATGGGATTTTTTTTTGGTTTCTCAGTAGTATTTATCACTTCCTTTTCACACTTTGTTCTGACCTCAAACTGCTTTTTGGGGACATGCATGCGTATATTTATGCATTGTGGAGGGGGGCGTGGCCCTGCGGACCTGCAGCCAAACGGGGTGTGCCAGGACCGGCGTCGAGATCAGCGACAGGTGCGTAGAGGGCCCACCTGGGCCTGGTTATCTAATCACCTGTCGCTCTGTTAAAAAGGCAGCAGCCGGGGAGGAGAGAGGGGTGTTGGAGTTGGAGCGAGAGCGAGAGCGAGCCAGAGACAGACACTGAACAATTGCTGAAAAGCAAGAGACTTTATCACGAAAATAAAACAGTTTTGTAACTCTGAACCGGGCTGTAATGTCAGTGCTTGGTGGTCCAAGGAACCCCCTGGAGGACGGCCTCCACATGCATGTACACTATATTGCCAAAAGTATTTGGCCGCCTGCCTTGACTCACATATGAACTTGAAGTGCCATCCCATTCCTAACCCATAGGTGTTCAATATGATGTCGGTCCACCTTTTGCAGCTATTACAGCTTCAACTCTTCTGGGAAAGGCTGTCCACAAGGTTGCCGAGCGTGTTTATAGGAATTTTCCACCGTTCTTCCAAAAGCACATTTGTGAGGTCACACACTGATGTTGGTCGAGAACAAAAGTGTTCAATCGGGTTTGAGGTCAGGACTCTGTGCAGGCCAGTCAAGTTCATCCACACCAGACTCGGTCATTTATGTCTTTATGGACCTTTGCTTTGTGCACTGGTGCACAGTCATGTTGGAAGAAGAAGGGGGCCCCGCTCCAAACTGTTCCCACAAGGTTGGGGAGCATGGAATTGTCCAAAATGTTTTGGTATCCTGGAGCATTCAAAGTTCCTTTCACTGGAACTAAGGGGACAAGCCCAACTCCTGAAACAACAACCCCACACCATAATTCCTCCTCCACCAAATTTCAATGCAGTCCGAAATGTAGCGTTCTCCTGGCAACCTCCAAACCCAGACTCGTCCATCAGATTGCCAGATGGAAAAGCGTGATTCATCACTCCAGAGAAGGCGTCTCCACTGGTCTAGAGTCCAGTGGCGACGTGCTTTACATCACTGCATCCCACGCTTTGCATTGGACTTGGTGATGTATGGCTTAGATGCAGCTGCTCGGCCATGGAAACCCATTCCATGAAGCTCTCTGCGTACTGTTCGTGGGCTAATTGGAAGGTCACATGAAGTTTGGAGCTCTGTAGCAACTGACTGCGCATCCGCTGACCCCTCTCTGTCAGTTTACGTGGCCTACCACTTGGTGGCTGAGTTGCTGTTGTTCCCCAAACTCTTCCATTTTCTTATAATAAAGCCGACAGTTGACTTTGGAATATTTAGGAGCGAGGACTGGATTTGTTGCACAGGTGGCATCTTATGACAGTTCCACGCTGGAAATCACTGAAAGCGGCCCATTCTTTCACAAATGTTTGTAGAAACAGTCTCCATGCCTAAGTGCTTGATTTTATACACCTGTGACCCGGGCCAAGTGATTAGGACACCTGATACTGATCATTTGGATGGGTGGCCAAATACTTTTGACAATATCGTGTGCTTTAAAACTCAGCTGTTATCTGTTAATTCAGGTTATGTTAACGTTAAGTGGGCAGGCTTAAAAATGTCAACATTCTAATTGCTCACTTTGTTTAAATACAACAATACAACTGTGCTGCTTTTATTTTGAAAAGTGTTATTTATGGGCGTATGTCCGTGTGTAACCTGTGAGTGAAGGTGCACAGCGACAAGTGATGCCCGGTTATCCCCGAGATGCTAAAAAGAGAAAAGTTGATGACGAATGGCGTGTTTTCAACAAGACATGGACTGCCAGGTATTTCTTTACAGAAATTAAAGGTAAAGCCGTGTGCTTAATTTGTGGTACACAGGTTGCTGTGTTTAAAGAATATAATTTGAATCGCCACTACACGACGAAGCACGAGGAAAAATACCGGAATCTGTCTGATGAAGCGCGCGCAAGGGAGGCTTATTGGTTGATGGTAAAACTGCAAACCCAACAAGGACTTTTTGCCAAATTTCACACCCCCAGAGATGCAGCCATCAGGACAAGTTTCGTCATTTCTCACAAAATCGCCAGAGACGGAGAGTTTATTGAGGAGAGCTTATTGGACTCTGTTGCATTTGAGAACGTGTCACTCTCCCGACGCACTGTAACGAGGCGGGTTGAGACCATCGCTGGAAACTTTGGAGCTTCAGCTGAAGAAAAGAACGGCCGACTTTGACTGTTTTTCACTGGCTTTGGATGAGAGCTGCGATGTACGGAGGAGCTGGCAGCCATGCAGTCAATTAAAGAGACAACCACAGGTAATGACTTGTTCACATAGGTAAATGCGTGTTAGGACTGAAATGGGACAAGGTGGCAGGTGTGACAACAGATGGTTGTCCAAATCTGACGGGGAAAAATGTTGGACTTTTAAAGAGGATGCAGGATAAAGTGACAGAAATGGACATTTTTGCATTGTATTATACATCAGGAAGTGTTGTGTAAGACAGTGTTAAAAATAAAACCATCAAAAGCAATCTGCTTTTGTATAAAGTTAAGTTAGGTTAAATGAAATTATTATTATTTATCTTACGGTATATCAAAAATAATTTGAGCAAAATTTAATTGAAATATTGTCGATGTGGCCCTCCAGCAGTGCCCCCGGTAAAAATTAATTGCCCATCCCCGGTCTAAATAAATATGTACACCTCGTGGTGAAACAAAAAATTGCACAATTTACAGTAAAATACCAGCAGGTGTGAAAAAAATTGCAATGTACAGGACATTATGTTAAATGTTGAATCCGTTAATTTTACAGTTGATAACTGTTTTTGCTATGACCAACACGCTACAATATTTAATTTTAAAAAAATGCATTATATTTTGGCGCAAAAAAATTAGTATTTTCCCATTCCTGCAAGTTAAAAGGTGTCCTTTAGTTCAGAATGTTGCAAATTAGATTTCTTCAACCTCCTCCCAAACAAAACATAGTCGTCGGACAAACGGTCTCTAGAGAGGATTAGAGGGAGGAATGTCAAGAGCTGGAGATGGTAAAAGTAGGGAGAGGACCTGGAAAAGGTTAACGATGCAATAAGTAAAACAGGCTGCCCGAAAGAAGCGGGAGTGAGAACAAGGTTTTGTGGCTGAGGACCAGGGGGTGATCACAGGACAGAGCGCTTGTTTGCTTCTCCGGCTGCTAATGTGACATGCGTGACACTGCGTTAGCCCGCGGCAAAACATTCCCAGGTCAAAGCATCCCTGTGTGTGTTGTTTGTGTCCGACTGAGAAGTGAGAGGGATCACAATAACGTTCTGTGTTCGCCTACCCCGTCCCATGATGCCGCCTGCCTTCACACTTTAATCAATCGCACCCAAACACATCGGCCGCGACAACGGGGCAACGCCAAACCACTGGGCGCGGTAACAGCCGTGAACGCACACCAGCTACGCTGCTTATTTATTTGATATATACTTCATATACACCATGAAAAAGATACATACCCGTCGGACGACACAAAACACAGGACAATCTCCATGGCGAACGGGACGATGCGAACTCGGAATGCTCGGACCGACACAGAGACGATCGTTTGAGAAATAATAAGAAGGGAAGCACTGTTCAAGATGATCCGCAAACAGTTGCTTCAAAGTCTTCGACCATTCTGGTATCACTTGGTGATGACCACACCAGCCGTGTAGCGTTTAAGTAAGTCCGGTCTTTGCTTAATCCAATGCCTTTATTGGACGGATGTTCAGAGGGATGTTCAGAGGATCCCATGCATTCAGGGTATAATACGAACAATTCCAGTGCCTCGTTTTTTAGCACGGACACTCCACTCACCTCCAGAGTCCTCCATCAAATTTCCGCATTTTTATTCCTCACATTCTTCGAACAATGCTGACGTTGTTCTCGGTTCGAAGGATTCAGAAGCCCAGGACAGAGTACTCTTTCGATTCGTTCTTTGGGTTTCCCGTTTCCTTCTTGCGGTCATTGGCGGCTTTCAGTCCTCTCAGGCCGTGGTAGACCTGTTGGTCATACGGGAGTTGCTCTGGTCGGAGGCCCGTTCCGTCACCTTCAGCTTCATGCAGGACTGCTTCTCGTCCATCATCAGCATCTCGGCGGGTAGGCACCAGCAACACAGGCAGGACTGCGGGAAGTCAGACAGAGCGAGAAAATATTGAGAGCGAATGTCAATCGAAATAAGATAAGCCCCTTTCTCATGTGCAGAGGTGGGTAGTAACGCGTTACATTTACTCCGTTACATCTACTTGAGTAACTTTTGGGATAAATTGTACTTCTAAGAGTAGTTTTAATGCAAAATACTTTTACTTTTACTTGAGTATATTTATAGAGAAGAAACGCTACTTTTACTCCGCTCCATTTATCTACATTCAGCTCGCTACTCGCTACTGATTTTTATCGACCTGTTAATGCACGCTTTGTTTGTTTTGGTTTGTCAGACAGACCTTCAAAGTAGGATCTATCGCATGCCTGCGTTTCACAAGTCAAATGCAGTCACTGGTGACGTTTGACTCCGTTTCACCAATCAAATGCAGTCGCTGGTGACGTTTGACTCCGTTTCACCAATCAAACAGAGCCAGGCGGTCACATGACAACAACAACAAGCTTAAGCTTACATGAACTCAACGTCAAATTTGAGGAAGCACATGGCGGTAAGTAACGTTAGTAGCTATTTTGGCTGTCACCGTAGGCTATGAATCCCTGTCAAATGTACGGCGCATGCATACAAACACCAATCAGAAGTGCACAGTGTGTTCCCAGGTGCAGCCCACACCTATCAGTTTATGGTTTGCATAAAGGCTAACTTGTTATTTTCCTTTGTAATCTCTGCCTACTGAGCCTATGGTGCTGTTAAGTTATTGTGGCTCAATTTGCCTTAATTTTTTTTATGTTAATGTATTATTATTTAATATATATTATTGTTTTAGTTGCTTAAGAGATATTCCTGGCTCTGAATTTGCTCATTGCTATTTTTTTGTTTTTGTGCATTATTTGTTGCCGTCATCATTAAACGAACAGGTTACTCAGTACTTGAGAAGTTTTTTCACAACATACTTTTTACTTTTACTCAAGTAAATATTTGGGTGACTACTCCTTACTTTTACTTGAGTAATACATCTCTAAAGTAACAGCACTCTGACTTGAGTACAATTTCTGGCTACTCTACCCACCTCTGTTCATGTGTCCGTATCCCAGCTGGCACAAGACATTGATACTCTGATCATTTGGGATGGGTGGCCAAATATTTTTGGCAACATAGTGTAGCTTAAAATCCTCACAGACCTACAGAAACACTTTCCATTCAGCCGCGGCTTACCCTGAAGCAGCTCTTGAAGCGCTTGCTGACCATGTAGAGAGCAATGGGGTTGATGCAGGAGTTGACGGACGCCATGTTGATGCCGATGTAGTCCAACACCAAAAAGAAGCTAAAAAACAGGTGTGGCCGTTATTCCCGCAGTTTGGTCAAACACCATGGTTCGTGACATACCTGAGCAGTTCGCATCGGTTGGGATCCTTCTCGTCATAGATGGTGAGTTTCAGAATCCGGCTGAGGTGGAGAGGGAGCCAGCACAGAGCGAAGACCAGAACCAGGCAGAAGACGGTCTTGGCCACCTCTCGTCTCTGCGCACAAACACACATGAATCACTACGAGACCGAGCGATTATGCTGCCTTTTTGACACGGAGTACCCATGGGGAATGCTCCTTCACAAAGAACTCTGTTGAACTTTTTTTTTTTTTTTTTTTTTTTTTTTTGATGAAAAGTGGAAGTGTCATGTTAGGGTTGACTTAAAGAGGACATTTTTTTTTTGAATTTTGCCTCTCATTCACAATCCTGATGTGAGACAAAAACACGTCTTTATTTTTTATTTTTTGCATTGTAACATTCTAAATGCTAGCAAGGGGTGAATAACAACGTAGGCAAGACTTTCCTCTCCCCAACCACTTCGTCCAGCTCTTCCCGGGGGATCCCTAGGCTTTCCCAGGCCAGCCGGGAGACATAGTCTTCCCAACGTGTCCTGGGTCTTCCCCGTGGCCTCCTACCGGTCGGACGTGCCCTAAACACCTCCCTAGGGAGGCGTTCGGGTGGCATCCTGACCAGTTGCCTGAACCACCTCATCTGGCTCCTCTCTATGTAGAGGAGCAGTGGCTTTACTTTGAGCTCCCCCCGGATGGCAGAGCTTCTCACCCTATCTCTAAGGGAGAGTCCAGCCACCCGGCGGAGGAAACTCATTTCGGTCGCTTGTACCCGTGATCTTGTCCTTTCGGTCATAACCCAAAGCTCATGACCATAGGTGAGGATGGGAACGTAGATCGACCGGTAAATTGAGAGCTTTGCCTTCCGGCTCAGCTCCTTCTTCACCACAACGGATCGATACAGCATCCGCATTACTGAAGACGCCTCACCGATCCGCCTGTCGATCTCACGATCCACTCCCCCCTCACTCGTGAACAAGACTCCGAGGTACTTGAACTCCACCACTTGGGGCAGAGTCTCCTCCGCAACCCGGAGATGGCACTCCACCCTTTTCCGGGCGAGAACCATGGACTCGGACTTTGAGGTGCTGATTCCCATCCCAGTCGCCTCACACTCGGCTGCGAACCGATCCAGTGAGAGCTGAAGATCCTGGCCAGATGAAGCCATCAGGACCACATCATCTGCAAAAAGCAGAGACCTAATTCTGCAGCCACCAAACCGGATCCCCTCAACGCTTTGACTGCGCCTAGAAATTCTGTCCATAAAAGTTATGAACAGAATCGGTGACGATCGATACAGCGTCCGCATTACTGAAGACGCCGCACCGATCCGCCTGTCGATCTCACGATCCACTCTTCCCTCACTCGTGAACAAGACTCCGAGGTACTTGAACTCCTCCACTTGGGGCAGAGTCTCCTCCGCAACCCGGAGATGGCACTCCACCCTTTTCCGGGCGAGAACCATGGACTCGGACTTGGAGGTGCTGATTCCCATCCCAGTCGCCTCACACTCGGCTGCGAACCGATCCAGTGAAAGCTGAAGATCCTGGCCAGATGAAGCCATCAGGACCACATCATCTGCAAAAAGCAGAGACCTAATCCTGCAGCCACCAAACCGGATCCCCTCAACACCTTGACTGCGCCTAGAAATTCTCTCCATAAAAGTTATGAATTATATTTATATAGCGCTTTTCTCTAGTGACTCAATGCGCTTTACATAGTGAAACCTATTATCTAAGTTACATTTTTAAACCAGTGTGGGAGCAAATGGGTGAAGTGTCTTGCCCAAGGACACAACGGCTGTGACTAGGCCGCTCCGTAACAATTACTTACTGTACAACGTCTGCTTTCACTGACGGGATGTTTATATCTTTCAGCACCAGACTTGTGTTCCCAGTTTAGATGAAAAATGTATTATAAACCTCACTCAGGTAAAAAAAAAAATGAAATTGGCGCCTGTTCCTCCTGATGCATTCTCACTTATCCACGCGCACCTGACGTTGGCTGAGAGCTAGTGGGCAGCCTACGACGTAGTGGCTCTTCTTGGTTGCTTTGTTCGGGGTCCGTTCTGTGCGCAATATCTATTTCTACATATCTCATATCTTCTTTTTTTTAACCCCCGGGTCAAAAAGTTTGGGGCCCCCTGGTGTGAGCCGTCATCAACATACCTGTTTGAGGTGGTCGCTGAGCGCAATCTGAACGCCGTTCTTCTTCCTCAGCATCTCACAGGTCATCAGGGTGTAGAAAATGGCGGTGCAGACCAACGGCAGGCAGAAATAGGCGCTGAACAGCCACCAGTCCTTCACCGACTTATAAAACTGCAGGGAATAAAAACGGCAATAAATTCTGACTTGGGTGTGTCTCACAGACACGGTCCATTGAACGACTCATTTATCAAGTCGGTAGAAAAGTCCAATTTCAAGCGATAACAGACACCGGTGCGGTATTTCACGCCAGCGAAGACAATGATTGCTCCCCGGACTCGTTCTCTGTAAACTCTGTTTCACCTCTCCCGGACCACGTGAGACGTATCCCCCCACGCCCCCCCGTGCATGTGCGTTTCGCCAGCTGTGTCAACAGACCTGGCCGGTTCAACAGATCCGCCTCCCTCACTCACCCTCATGAAGTCGGTTTTCTGCATGGGGTGCAACAAGCAGATCCTCAGCTGCTCCCCCTTGTAGTCCATGGTGATCATGTCGAAGGCCACCGCCTCGGGCGCGGCCAGGGTGATGGACAGGATCCAGATGAGCGCGATTTCGATGGCCATCCACTTTGGGACGCCGATCCCTTTGATCCGGCTCCAGGAGGTCACGGCCCGGTACCTGAAGGGTGGATCGCGTGAGTTAGGCTTGCGGTACGGCGGCCTGGAATCTGCATCACGACGTATATTTCGGCCTCCTGGGTTGCAAAGGGCTCCTAGTTTAGCTTTTGACGTATACAATAAACCAGGGGTCCCCAAACATTTTGACCCGGGGGCCGCATTGGGTTAGAAAAATTTTGCCAGGGCTATATATATACAGGTAAAAGCCAGTAAATTAGAATATTTTGAAAAACTTGATTTATTTCAGTAATTGCATTCAAAAGGTGTAACTTGTACATTATATTTATTCATTGCACACAGACTGATGCATTCAAATGTTTATTTCATTTAATTTTGATGATTTGAAGTGGCAACAAATGAAAATCCAAAATTCCGTGTGTCACAAAATTAGAATATTACTTAAGGCTAATACAAAAAAGGGAGTTTTAGAAATGTTGGCCAACTGAAAAGTATGAAAATGAAAAATATGAGCATGTGCAATACTCAATACTTGGTTGGAGCTCCTTTTGCCTCAATTACTGCGTTAATGCGGCGTGGCATGGAGTCGATGAGTTTCTGGCACTGCTCAGGTGTTATGAGAGCCCAGGTTGCTCTGATAGTGGCCTTCAACTCTTCTGCGTTTTTGGGTCTGGCATTCTGCATCTTCCTTTTCACAATACCCCACAGATTTTCTATGGGGCTAAGGTCAGGGGAGTTGGCGGGCCAATTTAGAACAGAAATACCATGGTCCGTAAACCAGGCACGGGTAGATTTTGCGCTGTGTGCAGGCGCCAAGTCCTGTTGGAACTTGAAATCTCCATCTCCATAGAGCAGGTCAGCAGCAGGAAGCATGAAGTGCTCTAAAACTTGCTGGTAGACGGCTGCGTTGACCATGGATCTCAGGAAACAGAGTGGACCGACACCAGCAGATGACATGGCACCCCAAACCATCACTGATGGTGGAAACTTTACACTAGACTTCAGGCAACGTGGATCCTGTGCCTCTCCTGTCTTCCTCCAGACTCTGGGACCTCGATTTCCAAAGGAAATGCAAAATTTGCATGGTTGGGTGATGGTTTGGGGTGCCATGTCATCTGCTGGTGTCGGTCCACTCTGTTTCCTGAGATCCAGGGTCAACGCAGCCGTCTACCAGCAAGTTTTAGAGCACTTCATGCTTCCTGCTGCTGACCTGCTCTATGGAGATGGAGATTTCAAGTTCCAACAGGACTTGGCGCCTGCACACAGCGCAAAATCTACCCGTGCCTGGTTTACGGACCATGGTATTTCTGTTCTAAATTGGCCCGCCAACTCCCCTGACCATAGCCCCATAGAAAATCTGTGGGGTATTGTGAAAAGGAAGATGCAGAATGCCAGACCCAAAAACGCAGAAGAGTTGAAGGCCACTATCAGAGCAACCTGGGCTCTCATAACACCTGAGCAGTGCCAGAAACTCACCGACTCCATGCCACGCTGCATTAACGCAGTAATTGAGGCAAAAGGAGCTCCAACCAAGTATTGAGTATTGTACATGCTCATATTTTTCATTTTCATACTTTTCAGTTGGCCAACATTTCTAAAAATCCCTTTTTTGTGTTAGCCTTAAGTAATATTCTAATTTTGTGACACACGGAATTTTGGATTTTCATTTGTTGCCACTTCAAATCATCAAAATTAAATGAAATAAACATTTGAATGCATCAGTCTGTGTGCAATGAATAAATATAATGTACAAGTTACACCTTTTGAATGCAATTACTGAAATAAATCAAGTTTTTCAAAATATTCTAATTTACTGGATTTTACCTGTATATATATATATATATATATATATATATATATATATGCCTTCATTATAACACTTATGTAGGGCTTTTAAAGTCATTTTGATAGTAGGCTAACATAGCTAATATAGACACTTACATCATGTGTTGCCTTCATTATAACACTCTTAAAGTCATTTTGATAGTAGGCTAATATAGACACTTTCATAATGTATTGCCTTCATTATAACACTTTTAAAGTCATTTTGACAGTCGGCTAATGTCGCTAATATAGACACTTACATCATGGGTTGCTGTCATTATAACACTTTTAAAGTCATTTTGATAGTAGGCTAACATAGCTAATATAGAGACTTACATCATGTGTTGCCTTCATTATAACACTTTTAAATTCATTTTGATAGTAGGCTAATATAGCTAATATAGACACTTACATTATGTGTTGCCTTCATTATAGCACTTTTAAAGTCATTTTGATAGTAGGCTAATATAGCTAATATAAACACATCATGTGTTGCCTTCATTATAACACTTATATAAGACTTTTTAAGTCATTTTGATAGTAGGCTAATAAAGCTAGTATAGACACTTACATCATGTGTTGCCTTCATAATAACACTTTTAAAGTCATTTTGATAGTAGGCTAATATAGCTAATATAGACACTTACATCATGTGTTGCCTCCATTATAACACTTATATAAGACTTTTTAAGTCATTTTGATAGTAGGCTAATATAGCTAATATAGACACTTACGTCATGTGTTGTCTTCATTATAACACTTATAAAGGACTTTTTGATAGTAGGCTATTATAGTTAATATAGACACTTACATCATGTGTTGCCTTCATTATAACATTTTTATAAAGTCATTTTGATAGTAGGCTAATATAGCTAATATAGACACTTACATCATGTGTTGCCTTCATTATAACACTTATCTAAGACTTTTAAAGTCATTTTGATAGTAGGCTAATAAAGCTAATATAGACACTTACGTCATGTGTTGCCTTCATTATAACACTTATATAAGACTTTTAAAGTCACTTTCATAGTAGGCTAATACATCTAATATAGACACTTATATCATGTGTTGCCTTCATTATAACACTTAAATAACACTCTTAAAGTAATTTTGATAGTAGGCTAATATAGCTATTATAGACACTTTCATAATGTATTGCCTTCATTATAACACTTTTAAAGTCATTTTGACAGTCGGCTAATTTCGCTAATATAGACACTTACATCATGGGTTGCTGACATTATAGCACTTTTAAAGTAATTTTGATAGTAGGCTAATAAAGCTAATATAGACACTTACGTCATGTGTTGCCTTCATTATGACACTTATAAAATACTTTTTGATAGTAGGCTAGACAGTTACATCATGTGTTGCCTTCATTATAACACTTATATAAGACTTTTTAAGTCATTTTGCTAGTAGGCTAATATAGCTAATATAGACACTTACATCATGTGTTGCCTTCATTATAACACTTATATAAGACTTTTAAAGTCCAAATGTGAGCAAAAACGTGCTGAAAAGGCGGACTTGCCTGTCGATACTGAGCGCGCACAGACTCAGCACCGTGATCCCCACCGAGGCTTTCTGGACAAACGGCACCACCTTGCACAGAGCCACACCAAAAGGCCAGTCCTCCGCCAGGAGCTGGGGGGGGGGGGGGGGGGGGGGGGGGGGGGAGAAAGTTCCAGAATGCAACTGATTGGTTTATGCGGAACTAACTCTGGTCAGGGGTTGAAGAAATCCCACTGTTGTTTTTGTCTGACATCAAAGCTCCTCTGGATGTCGGACACAACTGTGTGCCTGGAATGTGAATCATATGTTCCTTGCACAAACCCACCAGCTATTATTTTAAACACCTTCCCCTCCTTTACACAAAAACACACACACACACACACACACACACACACCCACACACACACACACACACACACACACACACACACACACACACACACACACACACACACACACACACACACACACGAAATATTCTCATAATAACATGCCAATGGGATAGAAGGGGCTCTGGAAGTAATAACACCAGGAAAAGGTATGCACACTAAAAAAAATGCTGGGTTATTGTGATAACCCAATTTATGGGTTGTGAGTTATTTTTATGATAAGCGAGCCAATTTTTGGGTTATAAGGGTATTGTTTTAACTAAATTTCTGGGTTTTCAACCCGAAATGTTGAGTTAAAATAACTCAAATAAGAGGTTTGTCCTTTCCCGAACCAGCAGTTGGGTTGAAATTGGGTTATATTTTTCAATTTTGGGTTAAATAATTGAACCCAATAGTTGGGTTTGGAATAACCCAACATTGTAGTGAGCATAACTCAGCTGTTGTGTTAAATAAATTCACCCAATAGTTGGGTTATGAATCAACCAACATTTGAATGAGCATAACTCAACTTTTGGGTTAAATATTTCAACCCAAAAGTTGGGTTGTAAAAATTAACCCAAAATGTTGAGTTGAAATAACTCAAATAAGGGGTTTGTCCTTTTCTGAACCAGCAGTTGGGTTAAAATTGTTTTTTTAATTTTTGGGTTAAATAATTCAACCCAATAGTTGGATTTGGAATAACCCAACATTGTAGTGAGCATAACTCAGCTGTTGTGTTAAATAAATTCAACCCAATAGTTGGGTTATGAATCAACCAACATTTGAATGAGCATAACTCAACTTTTGGGTTAAATATTTCAACCCAAAAGTTGGGTTGTAAAAATGAACCCAAAATGTTGAGTTGAAATAACTCAAATAAGGGGTTCGTCCTTTTCTGAACCAGCAATTGGGTTAAAATTGGGTTATTTTTTAACCCAACATTACTAAAAAAATGCTGGGTTATTTTGATAACCCAATTTATGGGTTACGAGTTTTGGGTTACATTTCTTGAGGTATTTTTATGAAGCACAATCCATTTTTTTGGTTATAAGGGTATTATTTTAACTCCATTTCTGGGTTTTCAACCCAAAATGTTGAGTTAAAATAACTCAAATAAGGGGTTTGTCCTTTCCTGAACCAGCAGTTGGGTTGAAATTGGGTTATATTTTTCAATTTTGGGTTAAATAATTGAACCCAATAGTTGGGTTTGGAATAACCCAAAATTGTAGTGAGCATAACTCAGCTGTTGTGTTAAATAAATGCAACCCAATAATTGGGTTATGAACCAACCAACATTGAGTTAGCATACCTCAACTTTTGGGTTAAAAATTAACCCAAAATGTTAAGTTGAAATAACTCAGATAAGGGGTTCGTCCTTTACTGAACCAGCAGTTGGGTTAAAATTGGGTTATTTTTTAACCCAACATTACTAAAAAATGCTGGGTTATTTTGATAACCCATTTTATGGGTTGCGAGCTTTGGGTTACATTTCTTGAAGTATTTTTATGAAGAGCAATCCACTTTTTTGGTTATAAGGGTATTATTTTAACTAAAATTTTTGAGTTTTCAAAACTTTTTCAATAAGTAACGCACTTTTGGGTAAATTTTTATTAAAAAGGTACTTTTTGTTGGATTTGGAATAACCCAATATTGTAGTGAGCATAACTCGGCTGTTGTGTTAAATAAATTCAACCCAATAGTTGGGTTATGAATCAACCAACATTTGAGTGAGAATAACTCAACTTTTAGGTTAAATAATTCAACCCAAAAGTTGGGTTGTAAAAATTAACCCAAAATGTTGAGTTGAAACAACTGAAATAAGGGGTTTGTCCTTTTCTGAAGCAGCAGTTGGGTTAAAATTGGGTTATTTCTTAACCCACATTTTTTTAGTGTGCACACACTAAAAAATGCTGGGTTATTTTGATAACCCAATTTATGGGTTGTGTGTTTTGGGTTAAAATTTGGAGTTATATTTATGAAGAGCAATCCATTTTTTTTGGGTTATAAGGGTATTATTTCAACTCAATTTCTGGGTTTTCAAAACTAGGAGCCATTTTTGGGTTGTTTTTCAATGAGTAATGCATTTTTGGGTAAAAGGTTTTTTTTATTAAGAAGGTACTTTTAGTTGGATTTGGAATAACCCAACATTGTAGTGAGCATAACTCAGCTTTTGTGTTAAATACATTCAACCCAATAATTGGGTTATGAATCAACCAACATTGAGTTAGCATAACTCAACTTTTGGGTTAAATAACTCAACCCAAAAGTTCGGTTTGGAATAACCCAACACTAAGTTATCACAACTCCACTTTTTGGTTAAATAATTCAATCCAAACATTGGGTTGAAAAAATTAACCCAAAATGTTAAGTTGAAATAACTCAAATAAGGGGTTTGTCCTTTTCTGAACCAGCAGTTGGGTTAAAATTGGGGTTATTTTTTAACTTTTGGGTTAAATAATTCAACCCAATAGTTGGGTTTGGAATAACCCAACATTGTTGTGAGCATAACTAAGTTTTTTGTGTTAAATAAATTCAACCCAATTGTTGAGTTACGAATCAACCGACATTGAGTGAGCGTAACTCAACTTTTGGGTTAAATAATTCAACCCAATAGTTTGGTTGTGAATAACCCAACATTGAGTTATCATAACTCAACGTTTTGGTTAAATAATTCAACCCAAACATTGGGTTGAAAAAATTAACCCAAAATGTTGAGTTGAAATAACTCAAATAAGGGGTTTGTCCTTTTCTGAACCAGCAGTTGGGTTAAAATTGGTTTTTTTATTTTTTTATTTTTAGGTTAAATAATTTAACCCAATAGTTGGGTTTGGAATAACCCAACATTGTAGTGAGCATAACTCAGCTGTTGTGTTAAATAAATTCAACCCAATAGTTGGGTAATGAATCAATCAACATTGAGTTAGCATAACTCCACTTTTTGGTAAATATTTCAACCCAAAAGTTGGGTTGTAAAAATGAACCCAAAATGTTGAGTTGAAATAACTCAAATAAGGGGTTCGTCCTTTTCTGAACCAGCAATTGGGTTAAAATTGGGTTATTTTTTAACCCAACATTACTAAAAAATGCTGGGTTATTTTGATAACCCAATTTATGGGTTGCGAGTTTTGGGTTACATTTTTTTAAAGGTATTTTTATGAAGAGCAATCCATTTTTTGGGTTATAAGGGTATTATTTTAACAAAAATTTCTGGGAATTCAAAACTATGAACCATATTTTGGTTATTTTTCAATAAGTAACGGAATTTTGGGTAAAAGGCTTTTTTTAAAAAAATTTTTTTTATTAAAAAGGTACTTTTAGTTGGATTTGGAATAACCCAACATTGTAGTGAGCATAACTCAGCTGTTGTGTTGAATAAATTCAACCCAATAGTTGGGTTATGAATCAACCAACATTTGAGTGAGCATAACTCAACTTTTGGGTTAAATAATTCAACCCAAAAGTTGGGTTGAAAAAATTAACCCAAAATGTTGAGTTGAAATAACTCAAATAAGGGGTTTGTCCTTTTCTGAAGCAGCAGTTGGGTAAAAATTGGGTTATTTCTTAACCCACATTTTTTTAGTGTGCACACACTAAAAAATGCTGGGATATTTTGATAACCCAATTTATGGGTTGTGTGTTTTGGGTTAAAATTTGGAGCTATATTTATGAAGAGCAATCCATTTTTTGGGTTATAAGGGTATTATTTTAACTCAATTTCTGGGTTTTCAAAACGAGGAGCCATTTTTGGGTTGTTTTTCAATGAGTAATGCATTTTTGGGTAAAAGGTTTTTTTTATTTATTAAAAAGGTTCTTCTAGTTGGGTTTGGAATAACCCAACATTGAGTTAGCATAACTCAACTTTTGGGTTAAATAACTCAACCCAATAGTTCAGTTTGGAATAACCCAACACTAAGTTATCATAACTCCACTTTTTGGTTAAATAATTCAACCCAAAAGTTGGGTTGAAAAAATTAACCCAAAATGTTAAGTTGAAATAACTCAAATAAGGGGTTTGTCCTTTTCTGAACCAGCAGTTGGGTTAAAATTGGGGTTATTTTTTTAACTTTTGGGTTAAATAATTCAACCCAATAGTTGGTTTGGAATAACCCAACATTGTAGTGAGCATAACTCAGCTTTTGGGTTAAATAATTCAACCCAAAAGTTGGGTTGTAAAAATTAACCCAAAATGTTGAGTTGAAATAACTCAAATAAGGGGTTTGTCCTTTACTGAACAACCAATTGGGTTTAAATTGTTTTTTTTTTAACCCAACATTACTAAAAAATGCTGGGTTATTTTGATAACCCAATTTATGGGTTGCGAGTTCTGGGTTACATTTCTTGAGTTATTTTTATGAAGAGCAATCCATTTTTTGGGTTATAAGGGTATTATTTTAACTCAAATTTCTGGGTTTTCAAAATTATGAACCATATTTTGGTTATTTTTCAATAAGTAACGCAATTTTGGGTAAAAGGCTTTTTTTTTTAATTAAAAAGATACTTTTAGTTGGATTTGGAATAACCCAACATTGTTGTGAGCATAATTCAGCTTTTGTGTTAAATACATTCAACCCAATAATTGGGTTTCAAATCAACCAACATTGAGTGAGCATAACTCAACTTTTGGGTTAAATAATTCAACCCAATAGTTGGGTTACGAATCAACCAACATTGAGTGAGCATAACTCAACTTTTGGTTTAAGTAATTCAACCCAAACATTGGGTTGAAAAAATTAACCCAAAATGTTGAGTTAAAATAACACAAATAAGGGGTTTGTCCTTTTCTGAACCAGCAGTTGGGTTAAAATTGGGTTTTTTCTTAACCCAAAATGTTTTAGTGTGCACACACGAAAAATTGCTGGGTTAAAATTTGGAGTTATTTTTATGAAGAGCAATCCATTTTTTGGGTTATAAGGGTATTATTTTAACTCAATTTCTGGGTTTTCAAAACTATGAACCAATTTTGGGTTGTTTCTCAATAAATAACGCATTTTTGGGTAAAAGGCTTTTATAAAATTTGTTAAAAAGGTACTTTTAGTTGGATTTGGAATAACCCAACATTGTAGTGAGCATTACTCAGCTTTTGTGTTAAATAAATTCAACCCAATAGTTGGGTTATGAATCAACCAACATTGAGTTAGCATAACTCAACTTTTGGGTTCAATAATTCAACCCAATAGTTTGGTTGGCAATATTTTAAACCCAATTTTAACCCAACTGCTGGTTCGGAAAATGACAACCCCCTTGTTTGAGTTATTTTAACTAAACATTTTGGGTTAATTTTTTCAACCCAACTTTTGGGTTGAACTATTTAACCAAAAAGTTGAGTTATGATAACTTAATGTTGGGTTATTGCCAACCAAACTTGGGTTGAATTATTTAACCCAAAAGTTGAGTTTGTCCTTATCTGAACCAGCAGTTGGGTTAAAATTGGGTTATTCTTTAAACCAACCTTTTTTAGTGTGCACACACTAAAAAATGCTGGGCTATTTTGATAACCCAATTTATGGGTTGCGAGTTTTGGGTTAAATTTTGGAGTTATTTTTATGAAGAGCAATCCATTTTTTGGGTTATAAGGGTATTATTTTAACAACATTTCTGTGTTTTCAAAACTATTAACCATTTTTGGGTTGTTTTTCAATAAGTAACGCATTATGGGTAAAAAGCTTTTTTTTTTTAATTAAAAAGGTACTTTTAGTTGGGTTTGGAATAACCCAAAATTGTTGTGAGCATAATTCAACTTTTGTGTTATATAAATTCAACCCAATAGTTGGGTTATGATTCAACCAACATTGAGTGATCGTAACTCAACTTTTGGGTTAAATAATTCAACCCAATAGTTTGGTTGGGAACAACCCAACATTAAGTTATCATAACTCAACTTTTTGGTAAAATAATTCAACCCAAAAGTTGGGTTGAAAAAAATAACCCAAAATGTTGAGTTAAAATAACTCAAATAAGGGGTTTGTCCTTTTCTGAACCAGCAGTTGGGTTAAAATTAGGTTATTTTGATAACCCAATTTATGGGTTGCAAGTTTTGGGGTAAATTTTGGAGTTTTTTTTTTTTAAGAGCAATCCATTTTTGGGTTATAAGGGTATTATTTTAACTACATTTCTGGGTTTTCAAAACTATGAACCATTTTTGGGTTGTTTTTAGTTGGGAAGGAGTAAGACAAAGCAGCAGTAAAATGTATCATTTCTAACCAACTTTTGGGTCAAAGAGTCCTAAATTGCACAACCCAATATTTGGGTTATTTAACCAAAAAGTTGAGTTATGCTCACAACAATGTTGGGTTATTCCAAACCCAACTAAAAGTACCTTTTTAATAAAAAAAAAGCCTTTTACCCAAAAATGGTTCAAAGTTTTGAAAACCCAGAAATGTAGTTAAAATAATACCCTTATAACCCAAGAAATGGATTGCTCTTCATAAAAATAACTCCAACATTTTACCTATAACTCGCAACCCATAAATTTGGTTATCAAAATAACCCAGCATTTTTTAATGTGTGCACACTAAAAAAATTGGGGTTAAGAAATAACCCAATTTTAACCCAACTGCTGGTTCAGAAAAGGACAACCCCCTTGTTTGAGTTATTTTAACTCAACATTTTGGGTTAATTTTTTCAACCCAACTTTTGGGTTGAACTATTTAACCAAAAAGTTGAGTTATGATAACTTAATGTTGGGTTATTGCCAACCAAACTATTGGGTTGAATTATTTAACCCAAAAGTTGAGTTTGTCCTTATCTGAACCAGCATTTGGGTTAAAATTAGGTTATTCTTTAAACCAACCTTTTTTAGTGTGCACACACTAAAAAAATGCTGGGCTATTTTGATAACCCAATTTATGAGTTGCGAGTTTTGGGTTCAATTTTGGAGTTATTTTTATGAAGAGCAATCCATTTTTTGGGTTATAAGGGTATTATTTTAACAACATTTCTGTGTTTTCAAAACTATGAACCATTTTTAGGTTGTTTTTCAATAAGTAACGCATTATGGCTAAAAGGTTGTTTTTTTTATTTTATTAAAAAGGTACTTTTATTTGGGTTTGGAATAACCCAAAATTGTTGTGAGCATAATTCAGCTTTTGTGTTAAATAAATTCAACCCAATAGTTGAGTTACGAATCAACCAACATTGATTGATCTTAACTCAACTTTTGGGTTAAATAATTCAACCCAATAGTTTGGTTGGGAACAACCCAACATTAAGTTATCATAACTCAACTTTTTGGTTAAATAATTCAACCCAAAAGTTGGGTTGAAAAAATTAACCCAAAATGTTGAGTTAAAATAACTCAAATAAGGGGTTTGTCCTTTTCTGAACCAGCAGTTGGGTTAAAATTAGGTTATTTTGATAACACAATTTATGGGTTGTAAGTTTTGGGTTAAATTTTGGAGGGTTTTTTTTGAAAAGCAATCCCTTTTTGGGTTATAAGGGTACTATTTTAACTACATTTCTGGGTTTTCAAAACTATGAACCATTTTTGGGTTGTTTTTAGTTGGGAAGGAGTAGGACAAACCAGCAGTAAAATGTATCATTTTTAACCAACTTTTGGGTCAAGGAGTCCTAAATTGCGAAACCCAATATTTGGGTTATTAACAAAAAAGTTGAGTTATGCTCACAACAATGTTGGGTTATTCCAAACCCAACTAAAAGTACCTTTGTTATTTAAAAAAAGCCTTTTACCCAAAAATGGTTCAAAGTTTTGAAAACCCAGAAATGTAGTTAAAATAATACCCTAATAACCAAAAAAAAATGGATTGCTCTTCATAGAAATAACTCCAAAATTTTACCTATAACTCGCAACCCATAAATTGGGTTATCAAAATAACCCAGCATTTTTTAATGTGTGCACACTAAAAACATTGGGGTTAAGAAAAAACCCAATTTTAACCCAACTGCTGGTTCGGAAAAGGACAACCCCCTTGTTTGAGTTATTTTGACTCAACATTTTGGGTTAATTTTTTCAACCCAACTTTTGGGTTGAATTATTTAACCCAAAAGTTGAGTTTGTCCTTATCTGAACCAGCAGTTGGGTTAAAATTGGGTTATTCTTTAAACCAACCTTTTTTAGTGTGCACACACTAAAAAATGCCGGGCTATTTTGATAACCCAATTTATGGGTTGTGAGTTTTGGGTTAAATTTTTGAGTTATTTTTATGAAGAGCAATCCATTTTTTAAGTTATAAGGGTATTATTTTAACAACATTTCTGTGTTTTCAAAACTATGAACCATTTTTGAGTTGTTTTTCAATAAGTAACGCATTATGGATAAAAGGCTTTTTTTAAATTTTTTTATTAAAAAGGTACTTTTAGTTGGGTTTGGAATAACCCAAAATTGTTGTGAGCATAATTCAGCTTTTGTGTTAAATAAATTCAACCCAATAGTTGGGTTATGAATCAACCAACATTGAGTGATCTTAACTCAACTTTTGGGTTAAATAACTCAACCCAATAGTTTGGTTGGGAACAACCCAACATTAAGTTATCATAACTCAACTTTTTGGTTAAATAATTCAACCCAAAAGTTGGGTTGAAAAAATTAACCCAAAATGTTGACTTTAAAATAACTCAAATAAGGGGTTTGTCCTTTTCTGAACCAGCAGTTGGGTTAAAATTAGGTTATTTAGATAACCCAATTTATGGGTTGCAAGTTTTGGGTTAAATTTTGGAGTTTTTTTTTTGAAGAGCAATCCCTTTTGGGGTTATAAGGGTACTATTTTAACTACATTTCTGGGTTTTCAAAACTATGAACCATTTTTGCGTTGTTTTTAGTTGGGAAGGAGTAGGACAAACCAGCAGTAAAATGTACCATTTTTAACCAACTTTTGGGTCAAAGAGTCTTAAATTGCGCAACCCAATATTTGGGTTATTTAACCAAAAAGTTGAGTTATGCTCACAACAATGTTGGGTTATTCCAAACCCAACTAAAAGTACCTTTTTAATTAAAAAAAAAGTATTTTACCCAAAAATGGTTCATAGTTTTGAAAACCCAGAAATGTAGTTAAAATAATACCCTTATAACCCAAAAAATGGATTGCTCTTCATAAAAACAACTCCAAAATTTTACCTATAACTCGCAACCCATAAATTGGGTTATCAACATAACCCAGCATTTTTTAATGTGTGCACACTAAAAACAATGGGGTTAAGAAATAACCCAATTTTAACCCAACTGCTGGTTCAGAAAAGGACAACACCCTTGTTTGAGTTATTTTAACTCAACATTTTGGGTTCATTTTTCAACCCAACTTTTGGGTTGAATTATTTAACCAAAAAGTTGAGTTATGATAACTTAATGTTGGGTTATTGCCAACCAAACTATTGGGTTGAATTATTTAACCCAAAAGTTGAGTTTGTCCTTATCTGAACCAGCAGTTGGGTTAAAATTAGGTTATTCTTTAAACCAACCTTTTTTAGTGTGCACACACTAAAAAATGCTGGGCTATTTTGATAACCCAATTTATGGGTTGCGAGTTTTGGGTTAAATTTTGGAGTTATTTTTATGAAGAGCAATCCATTTTTTGGGTTATAAGGGTATTATTTTAACAACATTTTTGTGTTTTCAAAACTATGAACCATTTTTGGGTTGTTTTTCAGTAAGTAACGCATTATGGGTAAAAGGCTTTTTTTTATTTATTAAAAAGGTACTTTATGTTGGATTTGGAATAACCCAAAATTGCTGTGAGCATAATTCAGCTTTTGTGTTAAATAAATTCAACCCAATAGTTGGGTTATGAATCAACCAACATTGAGTGATCTTAACTCAACTTTTGGGTTAAATAATTCAACCCAATAGTTTTAGTTGGGAACAACCCAACATTAAGTTATCATAACTCAACTTTTTGGTTAAATAATTCAACTCAAAAGTTGGGTTGAAAAAATTGACCCAAAATGTTGAGTTTAAAATAACTCAAATAAGGGGTTTGTCTTTTTCTGAACCAGCAGTTGGGTTAAAATTGGGATATTCTTTAACCCAACATTTTTAGTGTGCACTCACTAAAAAATGCTGGGCTATTTTGATAACCCAATTTATGGTTTGCGAGATTTGGGTTACATTTTGGAGTTATTTTTATAAAGAGCAATCCATTTTTTGGATTATAAGGGTATTATTTTAACAACATTTTTGTGTTTTCAAAACTATGAACCATTTTTGGGTTGTTTTTCAATAAGTAGCGCATTATGGGTAAAAGGCTTTTTTTTTTTTTATTATTAAAAAGATACTTTTAGTTGGGTTTGGAATAACCCAAAATTGTTGTGAGCATAATTCAGCTTTTGTGTTAAATAAATTCAACCCAATAGTTGGGTTATGAATCAACCAACATTGAGTACTCAATTTTTGGGTTAAATAATTCAATCCAATAGTTTGGTTGGGAACAACCCAACATTAAGTTATCATAACTCAACTTTTTGGTTAAATAATTCAACCCAAAAGTTGGGTTGAAAAAATTAACCCAAAATGTTGAGTTTAAAATAACTCAAATAAGGGGTTCGTCCTTTTCTGAACCAGCAGTTGGGTTAAAATTGGGTTATTCTTTAACCCAACATTTTTTAATGTGCACTCACTAAAAAATCTGGGCTATTTTGATAACCCAATTTATGGGATGCGAGTTTTGGTTTAAATTTTGGAGTTATTTTTATGAAGAGCAATCAATTTTGGGGGTTATAAGGGTATTATTTTAACTCAAATTTCTGGGTTTTCAAAACTATGAACCATTTTTGGGTCGTTAACCCAACATTTTTTAGTGTGCAGAGTCTCCCCCCTTCAGAACTGCGTACGGGTGTGCTTGCCACGTGACGAGGTCAACCGTTACCTTGTAGACGTTAATGGGAATGCCGATGATGATGTGCAACAGGTCGCCCAGAGCCAGGCTGGCGATGAGGATGTTCGGTCCGTTCCGCATGCACTTGTTCTTATAGATGATCCTCAGAAGTGTGGAGTTCCCGATGATGCCCACCACAAAGACCAGGCAGGAGACCACCGTGTTGATGTACTTGAAGGTGTCTCGGATTTCCGTGGGCGCGCTGCACATGGGCGGCATTCTGCGGCGCGGCATGGTGATGTTGGGCCTTACCGGACCCAGCACGTCCCGCTCCACCAGCCCGGGTCTTTGCGTGGCGGCCGGGGGACCGGCGGGCGTCTGTCTCTGGGATCCCAGCTGGCCACGGGCGAGCAGGAAATGGAGCCCCAGAAGGAGTAAGCCCATGTAGTAGAACGCCGTCTTCATCCTGGCCCTTTGTCGGAAATGTGTTGATCCCCTGTGAAAATACCTGGAACGGAGAAAGCACAATACGGTGGGTGGTTATTTTTCATTTTTGATTTTATCATAACTCAACTTTTTGGTTAAATAATTCAACCCAACTTCATAAAAATAACTCAAAAATTTAACTCAAAACTCGCAACCCATAAATTGGGTTATCAAAATAGCCCAGCATTTTTTAGTGTGTGCACACTAAAAAAGGTTGGTTTAAAGAATAACCCAATTTTAACCCAACTGCTGGTTTAAATAAGGACAAACTCAACTTTTGGGTTAAATAATTCAACCCAATAGTTTGGTTGGGAATAACCCAACATTAAGTTATCATAACTCAACTTTTTGGTTAAATTATGCTCACAACAATGTTGGGTTATTCCAAACCCAAATAAAAGTACATTTTTAATAAAGAAAAAAAAGCCTATTACCCAAAAGTTGGGTTGAAAAAATTAACCCAAAATGTTTAGTTAAAATAACTCAAACAAGGGGGTTGTCCTTTTTCGAACCAGCAGTTGGGTTAAAATTGGGTTATTTCTTAACCCTATTTTTTTTAGTGTGCACACATTAAAAAAAGCTGGGTTATTTTGATAACCCAATTTATGGGTTGCGAGTTATAGGTTAAATTTTGGAGTTATTTTTATGAAGAGCAATCCATTTTTTTGGGTTATAAGGGTATTATTTTAACTAAATTTCTGGGTTTTCAAAACTATGAACCATTTTTGGGTAAAAGGCTTTTTTTTAATTAAAAAGGTACTTTTAGTTGGAATAACCGAACATTGTTGTGAGCATAACTCAACTTTTTGGTTAAAATATTCAACCCAATTTTGGGGTTGAATTATTTAACCAAAAAGTTGAGTTATGATAACTTAATGTTGGGTTATTCCAGACCAAACTATTGGATTGAATTATTTAACCCAAAAGTTGAGTATGCTAACTCAATTTTGGTGGGTTCATAACCCAACTATTGGGTTGAATTTATTTAACACAAAAGCTGAGTTATGCTCACTACAATGTTGGGTTATTCCAAACCCAACTAAAAGTACCTTTTTAATTAAAAAAAAGCATTTTACCCAAAAATGGTTCATAGTTTTGAAAACCCAGAAATGTACGGTAGTTAAAATAATACCCTTTTAACCCAAAAAATAGATTTTTCTTCATAAAAAAAACTCCAAAATGTAACCCAAAACTCGCAACCCATAAATAGGGTTATCAAAATAGCCCAGCATTTTTTAGTGTGTGCACACTAAAAAACGTTGGGTTAAAAAATAACCCAATTTTAACCCAACTGCTTGTTCAGAAATGGACAAACTCCTTTTTTGAGTTATTTTAACTCAACATTTTGGGTTAATTTATTTAACAAACACGTTGAGTTATGATAACTTAGTGTTGGGTTATTCCCAACCAAACTATTGGGTTGAATTACTTAACCCAAAAGTCGAGTTATGCTAACTCAATTTTGGTGGGTTCATAACCCAACTATTGGGTTGAATTTATTTAACACAAAAGCTGAGTTATGCTGGGTTATTCCAAACCCAACTAAAAGTACCTTTTTAATAAAAAAATAAATAAAAAAAGCCTTTTACCCAAAATGGTTCATTGTTTTGAAAACCCAGAAATGTAGTTAAAATAATACCCTTATAACCCAAAAAATGGATTGCTCTTCATAAAAATAACTCCAAAATTTAACCTATAACTCGCAACCTATAAATTGGGTTATCAAAATAACCCAGCATTTTTTAATGTGTGCACACTAAAAAAATTAGGGTTAAGAAATAACTCAATTTTAACCCAACTGCTGGTTTGGAAAAGGACAACCCCCTTGTTTGAGTTATTTTAACTAAACATATTGGGTTAATTTTTTCAACCCAACTTTTGGGTTGAACTATTTAACCAAAGTTATGATAACTTAATGTTGGGTTATTGCCAACCAAGCTATTGGGTTGAATTATTTACCCCAAAAGTTGAGTTTGTCCTTATCTGAACCAGCAGTTGGGTTAAAATTGGGTTATTCTTTAAACCAACCTTTTTTAGTGTGCACACACTAAAAAATGCTGGGCTATTTTGATAACCCAATTTATGGGTTGCGAGTTTTGGGTTAAATCTTTGAGTTATTTTTATGAAGAGCAATCCATTTTTTGGGTTATAAGGGTATTATTTTAACTACATTTCTGGGTATTCAAAACTATGAACCATTTTTGGGTTGTTTTTCAATGAGTAACACATTTTTGAGTAAAAGGCTTTTTTTTATTAATTAAAAAGGTACTTTTAGTTGGGTTTGGAATAACCCAATATTGTAGTGAGCATAACTCAGCTTTTGTGTTAAATAAATTCAACCCAATAGTTTGGTTGGGAATAACCCAACACTAAGTTATCATAACTCAACGTTTTGTTTAAATAATTCAACCCAAAAGTTGGGTTGAAAAAATTAACCCAAAATGTTGAGTTAAAATAACTCAAATAAGGAGTTTGTCCTTTTCTGAACAAGCAGTTGGGTTAAAATTGGGTTATTTTTTAACCCAACGTTTTTTAGTGTGCACACACTAAAAAATGCTGGGCTATTTTGATAACCCAATTTATGGGTTGCAAGTTTTGGGTTACATTTTGGAGTTATTTTTATGAAGATCAATCAATTTTTGGGGGGTTATGAGGGTATTATTTTAACTACATTTCTGGGTTTTCAAAACTATAAAACATGCTGGGTTATTTTGATAACCCAATTTATGGGTTGTGAGTTCTGGGTTAAATTTTGGAGTTATTTTTATGAAGAAAAATAAAATTTTTTGGGTTATAAGGGTATTATTTTAACTACATTTCTGGGTTTTCAAAACAATGAACCATTTTTGGGTAAAAGGCTTTTTTTTTTTTTTTTAATATATTAAAAAGGTACTTTTAGTTGGGTTTGGAATAACCCAACATTGTAGTGAGCATAACTCAGCTTTTGTGTTAAATAAATTCAACCCAATAGTTGGGTTATAAACCCACCAAAATTGAGTTAGCATAACTCGACTTTTGGGTTAAGTAATTCAACCCAATAGTTTGGTTGGGAATAACCCAACACTAAGTTATCATAACTCAACGTTTTGGTTAAATAATTCAACCCAAAAGTTGGGTTGAAAAAATTAACCCAAAATGTTGAGTTAAAATAACTCAAATAAGGAGTTTGTCCTTTTCTGAACAAGCAGTTGGGTTAAAATTGGGTTATTTTTTTAACCCAACGTTTTTTAGTGTGCACACTCTAAAAAATGCTGGGCTATTTTGATAACCCTATTTATGGGTTGCGAGTTTTGGGTTACATTTTGGAGTTATTTTTATGAAGAAAAATAGATTTTTTGGGGTTATAAGGGTATTATTTCAACTACATTTCTGGGTTTTCAAAACTATGAACCATTTTTGGGTAAAAGGCTTTTTTTTAATTAAAAAGGTACTTTTAGTTGGGTTTGGAATAACCCAACATTGTAGAGTAGGACACAACGGCAGTGACTAGGACGGCAGAAGCGGGGATCGAACCAGGAACCCTCAAGTTGCTGGCACGGCCACTCTACTAATCGAACTATACTGTCTTAATAATAATTATAATAAATAAGGGGTTTGTCTTTTTCTGAACCAGTTAAAATTGGGTTATTTTGATGACCCAATTTATGGGTTGCGAGTTATGGGTTAAATTTTGGAGGGTTTTGTTTGAAGAGCAATCTATTTTTTGGGTTATAAGAGTATTATTTTATCTAAATTTCTGGGTCTTGAATTTGACACGTGCTGGAGATCCAGCGTCCTCTACAGTAGACATTTTATTTTGATCTATTTACTTTGTCAGAGTAAAGAAAAAGTCCCAACTTTTTGAAAGAAAAATCCAAAATTACTTACATTAAGAAAAAATCCCGATCTTTTGACAAAAAAAATCCAGATTTTTTGAAGGAAAAAAATCCCAAAATTTTGACAGAAAAAAAAAATCCAGATTTTTTGACAGAAAAAGTCTTGACTTTTTGACATCACATCAGTAAAAATTCTGACTTTTTGACAGTAAACATCCTGACCTTTTTAAGGAAAAAATCCCGACATTTTGACAAAAAAAAAATCCCGTTTTTTGACAGAAAAAAATTTCTGATTTTTGACAGAAAAAAACGTGATTTTTTTGACAAACAAATCCCAACTTTTTGACAGAAAGAAAAATCACTTTTGTCTGCTGTTTTGAAGGATTTTCTGCAACAAAAAAAAAAGAAGCTAGTCAAAGATCATCTCTATGATAGCACTCTTAAATTTTTAAGAACCCGCTACAAAAAATGTGAGTTTCTCTCAAGTTTTTTTAACTGAACTCGAAAAAAGAGAGGACCTAAGACGGAACCTTGAGGAACACCACCAGTGTAAATAAAACGTTTTTAGGAGTTTGCTGCAAAAAAATGTTGTCTCCCAAGTTTAACGAGCCAAAAGTAGGTCAGTAATCAATAGATTATAGATAAATACAATAATGACGTAAATAAATGTAGCGATTGGAGTTAAGCTGAATGCAAAAAAATTAAAAGTATAGCATTTTAAAAGTAAAAACTATGCTTTAAAAACAACCATTGATTGTTATTGTAGTTATAATACTACCTGTACTATATACACAATTCTATTTTTAATTATCTTTCTTGTGGTACTCATTTGCCTAAATGTGGGACCTCAGGTATTACAAGTGTCTTATTATGACAATGAAGTTCCGTGAATTATTGAATCCTTTAATAATTAAACCCAATTATGATTGGTTCTCCCAGAAAGGCATTAAAGGGCAAAACAAGAAAACACTTGTTATTATTTTTTTAATGCATTCTAAATCGTAAAATACAGCAACTACGAGGTGGCTAACAATGCAGCTAACGGGAATAGACTATTCCGCCTATAAAGCCCTCTAAAAACATCCAAAAACTACCAACAGCACCCCATTTACACCTTGTGACCAGAATATTGACCAAGTATTAGGGATTTTGTTATTACATATGCTAACACAGATAAACTATTTTAGCAGAGCAGTGATCACGGAGAGCTATATTGCCAAGTTGAGCCGGTGAGCTACTGCACGGCCTGTGCGTTGGTGAGAGTTAATTCTTCAGTATAAATCATGCCTGTCACTAGTAGAAGTAGTCTTGGACATAAACCGAGACCTTGGTCAACTTGGACCTGGAGATGGCGAGAAAGACGCACAAAAAAACATGTCTTTAAACCGGCGTTTAATTATGATTTATTATTCATGTAAAGGGGAAGATATAAACATCCCAGTGAGAGCGGACAATGTACAGTAAGTGATTGTTGCTTTATGTTCGTCATTTGTATTTGTTGTTTAGCACTTATCAATACTTTTACTTGATGCCGTGCTTTAACAAAATCTGGATCTGCTTCTAAAACTTGCAGATCGTCCTCATTATATTCAGTCTCAAAAATGTAAGGTTTTTGTCTTTGCCGTCTCTCACAAAGTCTGCTTAAAATGAGCAAAATACACAAATACTACATTTTACTCTGAATGTTACTACATTACATATGTACCTACAGAATGTACAGTACAGGCCAAAAGTTTGAAATGTGTTTTCTTTATTTTCACGACTATTTACATTGTAGATTGTCACTGAAGGCATCAAAACTATGAATGAACACATGCCAAGGGACATGTATTTAATGTAATGTATGTAATTTATTTAGTCACATGTCCTCCACAGTGAGTAATAATCGACTAATGAACACTTACCTAACTCTCCGAAAGTCTGAGTTGCAGTAGTTCCAAGCCACAGGAAAAGATGTCCAAAGTGGAGGAAGACTGCAGTTGGAGTGACAGCACAGTCATTTCCCAACAGACCACCTCGCCATGCCTGCTTGAAAATCCAAGTTCAGCTCCGGGTCTTGGCCCCATGAAGCACTCTCACCCTCTCCGGTCCAGGACTAGTCTCCGTGTGGAGCCTCAAGAGTCGGCTGGCTATGATCCCTGCCTCGACCACTCCTTGTTTTATCTCTGGGAGGGGCGGAGGAAGGGCCTGGAGGATGCTCACAAGTTACTTTGGCATAAAACTGCAACTTAAAAAAACTCAGCTATAAAGATTATTATTTTTTTAATTCTATCATCATCCCAGAACCCTTTTTCAAGCTCAAAACAACTTGTTTTTTTTATTAATTTGTCACACTATACATAATTGATGCAACTAACCTTTTTTTTTTCCGGACCATAAGGCGCACTATTATGATATTTTTTTTCTTCGACAAAAAAAAAAATCCAGATTATTTAACAGAAAAAGTGCCGACTTTTTGACGAAAAAAATCCAGAATTTTTTACATTTAGAAAAAAATCCAGATTTTCTTGACAGAAAAAAATCCCAATGTTTTGACAGAAAAAAATCCCAATTTTTTGACGGAAAAAAATCCCAATTTTTTGACCAAAAAAAATCCCAAAATTTCGACAGAAAAAAATCAAAATTTTTTGACATTTCGAAAAAATTCTGACTTTTCGACAGAAAACATCCTGACTTTTTGACAGAAACATCCTGACTTTTTTAAGGAAAAAATCCCGACTTTTTGACAGAAAAAAAATCCCAATTTTTTGACAGAAAAAAATCCAGACTTTTTGACATAATATATGGATATTCATTATACATAATCTATGCAACTCCGGCCCATAAGGCGCACCAGTACATAAGACGCACTATTATGATATTCTTTTTCTTCGAAAGAAAAAAATCCAGATTTTTTGACAGAAAAAGACCCGACTTTTTGAAAGAAAAACTCCCGACTTTTTGAAAGAAAAAGTCCCGACTTTTTGACCAAAAAAATACACAATTTTTTACATTTACAAAAAATCCTGATCCTTTGATAAAAAAATCCAAATTGTTTGACAAACAAATCCCAATGTTTTGACAGAAAAAATCAAATTTTTTTGACAGAAAAAAATTCCCAAATTTTGACGGAAAAAATCCCGATTTTTTGACAGAAGTCTTGACTTTTTGATGGAAAAAATCCAGAGTTTTTGACATTTAGAAAAAATTCTGAATTTTTGACAGACAACATCCTGACTTTTTTAAGGAAAAAATCCCGACATTTTGACAGAAAAAAAATCCAGATTTTTTTACAGAAAACCCCCCGATTTTTTTGACAAACAAATCCCAACTTTTTGACAGAAAAAAATCCTGATTTTTTGACAGAAAAATCGAGACCTTTTGACAAAAAAAATCTCAACTCTTTGACAGAAAAAAATCCCCATGTTTTGACAGAAAAAAATCCCAATTTTTTGGACCAAAAATTCCCAAAACTTCGACAGAAAAATCCAGACTTTTTGACAGAAAAAGTCCTGACTTTTTGATGAAAAAAAATCCCGACTTTTTGACATTTAGAAAAAATTCAGACTTTTTGACAGAAAACATCCTGACTTTTTTAAGGAGGAAAATCCCGATTTTTTGACAGAAAAAAAATCCTGATTTTTGGACAGAAAAAAATCCTGATTTTTGGACAGAAAAAAATCCTGATTTTTGACAGAAAAAATTCCCAATATTTATGACAAACAAATTCTAAGTTTTTGACAGAAAAAAACCCCCGATTTTTTGACAGAAAAAATCCAGACTTTTTGAAAGAAAAACACCAAAAGTTTTGGTGTCATCTCTTATGTGTGTCTGCCATCTATTGGTCAGACTTACCATTACACCATGTAGTTAATACAATTGCTTCGAGGTCAGTAAGCACAACCAGAAACAACACGAACAAAAGGCGCACCATCTATTTTTGAGAAAACGAAAGGATTTCGACGAGAGATCTCAAAAACTCGGCCCTAAGGCACACGTTTTGTGGCCCTCATAGTGTAGGATATGATAACCTTGAATAACCTGACTCGACAATAACGACAACAACAACGCAGAGACATGATTTGAGCAAAGAGCAACTTCCTGTAAGAAAGCGGAAGTGTCTCTGACCATCTCGTGGAGAACTTAAAATACAACATTTTTACATTTATAATGACGAGCACATGTTTCATGCATTCTAACTTGTAAATAATCGCCATCAAAGTCAGCTATTTGGCCGAAAAAATAAAAAATATGCCTAAAAGTGCTCTAAAAATATCCCAAAACCTCCAACAATGTTTTATACACACACTATAATTATACATGTAATATATATACAATAATATTATAACATATTCATAATAACATGTAATATTTACTTATTTTGCTCATTTTAAGGATATATTTTTGAGCCTGAATATAAGGAGGAGGATCTAGTTTTAGAAGCGTGTGATAAGCAAATCTAGCAAGTAGCAATATAGCTAAATGCTAGGCAAAAAATACAAACTAAGAACATAATAAAACAACCACTTACTGTACAATGTCTTCTCTCACTGGTATGCAGACTGATGGGATGTTGATATATTTCCATTTAGATGAAGAATTAATCATAGTCTTGCAAAGGGTTTTAAAAAAAAAGTGAATGTGTTTGTTCTATTTTGGCCAAAGTAAGACAAATAAAACAATCCAAAGTTGACTTTATTTTTTAGTTCTCATGCCATGATTTTAATAGTCCGGCCCCCGTGTGTACAGATTTTCTTCCATGCGGCCCCTGAGCTAAAATGAGTTTCACACCCTTGGTTTATGGCCACAAACCTTCTACTATCCGAGTGAGAGGCATGATTTATAATCTAAAATTTACTTTCACCAACTCAGAAGGGAAGCAGAAGCTCACCGGTTGATGATGTAAATATAACAAATACATCAAAAAAATTCCGACTTTCTGACCGAAAAAAATCCGAATTTTTTGATAGAAAAAATCTCGAATTTGACACAAAAAAAAATCCAGACTTTTTGACACTTAGAAAAAAATCCTGACTTTTTGAGAGAAAAAATTCAGACTTTTTGACAAAAAAAAATCCTGACTTTTTGACAGAAAAAAAATCCCGATTTTCTGACAGACAAAAATCCCGATTTTTTGACCAAAAAAATCCAGATTTTTTTGACAAAAGAAATCCGAATTTTTTTGACAAAAAAAAATCCAGATTTTTTGACAGAAAAAAATCTGACTTTTTGACAGAAAAAATCCCAACTTTTGACAAAAAATATCCCAACTTTTTGACAGAAAAAAATGAAGATTCTTCGACAGAAAAAGTCCCGATTTTTTGACAGAAAAAATCCCGACCTATTGACAGAAAAAATCCAGATATTTTAACAGAAAAAATCCCGACTCTTCGACAGAAAAAAATCTTGATTTTTTGACAGTAAAAGACCCGACTTTTTGACAGAAAAAAATCATGACTTTTTGTCATTTAGAAAAAATTCCGACGTTTTGACGAAAAAAATCCAGATTTTTTTGACACAAAAAGATCCGCCTTTTTGACAGAAAAAATCCCGACCTTTTGACAGAAAAAATCCCGACACGTTGACGGACAAAATCCCGAATTTTTGACATTTTGAAAAAATCCCGACCTTTTGACAAAAAAATCCCGAATTTTTGACAGAAAAAAATCCCAATTTTTTGACAGAAAAAAATTCAAGTTTTTTGACAGAAAACAATTCCAATTTTTTAACAGAAAACATCCCAAAAATTTGACAGAAAAAAATTCAAAATTTTTAACAGAAAACATCCCAACTTTTTGACAGAACAAATCTCAATTGACAGAAAAAATCCCAACTTTTTGACAGAAAAAAATCCCGATTTTTTTAATTAAAAAAATCCTGATTTTTTGACGGAAAAAATCCCGAGTTTTTGACAGAAATAAATCCCAAAATTTTGGCAGAAAAAAAATTCTGATTATATGACAGAAAAAGTCCCGACTTTTTGACGGAAAAAATCCAGATATTTTGACAGAAAAAATCCCAACTGTTCGACAGGAAAAGACCCTACTTTTTGACGGAAAAAATCATGACTTTTTGTCATTTAGAAAAAATTCCGACGTTTTGACGAAAAAATCCCGATTTTTTGACACAAAAATCCCGATTTTTTTGGCACAAAAAGATCCGCCTTTTTGACAGAAAAAATCCCGACCTTTTGACAGAAAAAATCCCGACACGTTGACGGACAAAATCCCGAATTTTTGACATTTAGAAAAAAATCTCGACCTTTTGACAAAAAAATCCCGAATCTTTGACAAAAAAAAATCCCAATTTTTTGACAGAAAAAAATCCCAATTTTTTGACAGAAAAAAATTCCAATTTTTGAACAGAAAACATCCCAATATTTTGACAGAAAAAAATTCAAAATTTTTAACAGAAAATATCCCAACTTTTTGACAGAAAAAATCTTGATTGACAGAAAAAATCCCAACTTTTTGACAGAAAAAAATCCCGATTTTTTTAATTTAAAAAAATCCTGATTTTGACAGAAAAAATCCCGAGTTTTTGACAGAAAAAAATCCCAAAATTTTGGCAGAAAAAAAATTCTGATTATTTGACAGAAAAAGTCCCGACTTTTTGACGGAAAAAATCCAGATATTTTGACAGAAAAAATCCCGACTGTTCGACAGAAAAAAATCTGGATTTTTTTTGACAGAAAAAGACCCTACTTTTTGACGGAAAAAAATCATGACTTTTTGTCATTTAGAAAAAATTCCGACCTTTTGACGAAAAAAATCCCGATTTTTTGACACAAAAATCCCGATTTTTCGACACAAAAATCCCGATTTTTCAACACAAAAATCCCGATTTTTTGACACAAAAAGATCCGACTTTTTGACAGAAAAATGTAGACCTTTTGACAGAAGAAATCTCGACCTTTTGACAGAAAAAATCCCAACTCTTTGACAGAAAAATCCCTAATTTTTGACATTTAGAAAAAATCCCGACCTTTTGACAAAAAAATCCCGAATTTGACAAAAAAAATCCCAATTTTTTGGCAGAAAAAAATTCAAATTTTTTAACAGAAAACATCCCAACTTTTTGACTGAAAAAAATCTCGATTGACAGAAAAAATCTTGACTTTTTGACAGAAAAAACCCGATTTTTTAATATAAAAAATCCAGATTTTTTAATATAAAAAATCCAGATTTTTTAATATAAAAAAATCCCGATTTTTTGACAGAAAAAATCCCAAATTTTTGACGGAAAAAATCTCCAAATTTTGACAGAAAAAAATTCTGATTATTTGACAGAAAAAGTCCAGACTTTTTGACGGAAAAAAATCCAGACTTTTTGACGGAAAAAATCCAGACTTTTTGACACTTAGAAAATATCCTGACTTTTTGATAGAACAAACCCTGACTTTTTGACACTTAGAAAAAAATCCTGACTTTTTGACACTTGGAAAAAAAATCCGGACTTTTTGACACTTAGAAAAAAATCCCGATTTTTTGACAGAAAAACCCTGACCTTTTGATGGGAAAAAAAATCCAGACTTTTTTCACATTACTCCTTAAACCGTTGGGAGTTTCACTCGATACAGTCAAATAAATCTCTCTCCTCTGTGAACACCCGCCCTGTTTCAGCATGTGCTCCAACATGGAGGCTTTCTAAGGCGCTGAAGGCCATGTGATGATATCAGTTGATGAACCTTGTGAGCTGCTGCACGGTCCTCTGGACCAGCAGCCGTTAAAGCTGCATTACTCGGGACCTTTGCTCTCTTTGGCAAAGAAAAAGCACTTCATGTCATCACCATCCATCACACTGAGGGACTCAAAAGCTTTTTTTTTAACGGGTTATTCAACTTTTAGAGCCATGCTGAGACCCACCAACCTTAAACACATAAACAAAAAGAGTCTCCTATAACGTCTATATTGTAGTTGAAAGGGAAAAGTCCCCGCTCTAACACCGGGAACAGTTTTTTCTTTTCTCCTAAAGTACATTTTGAGATGCTCCGCCGACAAAGAGTGGTCTTGTTTTGGTTTTATTGCCTTAGTCAGCGTTCACCCCTGGAGCTCCAACATGCAGCGGGACATCATTTACAGCAGAATTATGCCCATGGGCGTTAATAAGCAACACATCGAGTCCTTTTCAGAGAGGACCTGGCCTTTGCACTGCAGCCCGGAGAACTGAGTGGCGTCTTCATAGAGAGTAATTAGCTGCCCCGTTATTGCCTCCGTAAAAGAAGAATGGACTGTGTGAGATTCCACATCAATCCATTTTAAGTGCTCCATCACCTTCTCCCGACCCCTCACTTCCAATAAAGGTGTCTCATAACAGGTCACGCTTTTCCAACTACCAGTCAGGGAAATTATATTTTAGGCCGCACCCACCAAATTTTAGAAGAAAAAAATATTTTACATACATTAGTCGTGGTCAAAAGTTGACATACACTTGTAAATAACATAATGTCAAGGCTGTCTTGAGTTTCCAATCATTTCTACAACTTTGTAAGATTTTGTAAATGTTTATTTACATATCTTTATAGTTTCTAAACGGTTTCCGTAACAAGGCAGTAAAACGCCTGCTCATACAAAACAGAAGTCGCCGTGATGGACCCACCACTGCAGAAGAGGAAAATCTGCACACGACTATTAAAATCACGGCATTAAAACTAAAACATAAAGAAAACTTCAGATTGGTTTCTTTGTCTTACTTTGGTTGAAAATAGAACAAACACATTCTGAAAATATTACAATAAAAAAATTTTTTTTTTAAATACCGGCAGTGATAAAGTTTAGATGAATGAATGTTTATAACTGAATAAATTAACATATGTATACAAATGTGTTTTCTTTTGTATTATTTTGTATTAACGTTTATGACAACTTTTTTCCAAAACCCAATATAGAATGTGAGATATAACAGGATAATGCATACATTTATCATTTGTTTTCAAAACGCTTACAAAAAATTAGGATCCAAAAAATTTACTGGGGCACCACATTTTTATGACTTGATGGGGTCCCGGGGGCCCCCATTTTGAAAATTCCTAGCGTCAACACTGATGGAGTATTGGTGCGTGCAAAATAGCAGCAGGCGGCTGTGGCCTGCAGGCCGGTTCTAATACTAATCAAATATCATCTTTTTTTGTCAAAAAGTCGGGATATTTTCCGTCAAAAAATCTGGATTTTTTTTCTGTCAAAAACTCACGTTTTTTTCTGTCAAAAAGTTGGGATTTTTTCCGTCAAAAAGTCGGGATTTTTTCTGTCAAAAAGTCACGATTTTTTCTGTCAAAAAGTCACGTTTTTTTCTGTCAAAACGTCGGGACTTTTTCCGTCCAAAAATCTGGATTTTTTTTTTTCTGTCAAGAAATCACGTTTTTTTCTGTTAAAAAATCAAGTTTTTTCTGTCAAAAAGTCGGGATTTTTTCTGTCAAAAAGTTGGGACTTTTTCCGTCCAAAAATCGGGATTTTTTTTTTCTGTCAAAAAATCAAATTTTTTTCCTGTCAAAAAGTCGGAATATTTTCTGTCAAAAAATCGGGGTTTTTTCTGTCAAAAAGTTGGGATTTTTTCTGTCAAAAAGTCACGGTTTTTTGCTGTCAAAAAATCTGGATTTTTTCTGTCAAAAATTTGAGACTTTTTCCGTCCAAAAATCGGGATTTTTTCTGTCAAAAAGTCAAGTTTTTTTCTGTCAAAAAGTCGGGATATTTTCTGTCAAAAAGTTGGGACTTTTTCCGTCCAAAAATCGGGATTTTTTTCTGTCAAAAAGTCACGTTTTTTTCTGTCAAAAAGTCGGGATATTTTCTGTCAAAAAGTCGGGACTTTTTCGTCAAAAAATCTGTTTTTTTTCTGTCAAAAAGTCGGGATTTTTTTCGTCAGAAAGTTGGTACTTTTTCCGTCAAAAAATATGGAATTTTTTTTCTGTCAAAAAGTCGGGATATTTTCTGTCAAAAAGTCGGGATTTTTTCTGTCAAAAAATCTGGATTTTTTCTTGGTGAAAATCAATCAATACAGAAAGAATTGTAAGTTAATGATACTAACACAGAGACTTGTAAACATGTTAGCATGTTAGCTAATGCTAAGGACGCTACGTCACGATAGCCCGTCCAAATAAGCATGGAAAACACTCCTACAGACATCACACATGGGACGGATTAGTAAGTATGAATTGTTTTAGTTACATTGTAAAACTTACAAACGTTGCTCGGAGTGAAACGAGTAGAAACGCCGTGGGCTGTTTTGCATCCGGTTCAAGGCATGAAACTGGAAGTACATTTTCAGCCCGCACCACTAACTCGTCCAAAAGATGGCGCCGTAGCACAAACAATAACACGCTTGTCGCTACAGCTTGGTTATTATACGGGTTATTTAACGTAAATGAATACATTATTAAAGGGATTTAGCGGTAGAATGGATTGCTCCCATTAACTGCAATGATAGCCACCAAGAACGAGACGATTTGTATATGTCAGCGAGCCGAAAAAACAAAAAAACGTTTTGTCTTTTTGTCCCTCATAATGATTGTGAATGATGGGCAAAATTCAAAAAGAAAAACAATCAGAAATATAACAAGCAGTTAAAATGCATTTTTCCAGTCATGCATTGCAGGGGATTTAAATGGGTGTACATTTTGAATTATATGTTGTGCTTGGACATTTTTTTAAATAATATCCACAAAGTTCAGTGAGCAGGTTGTGTTATGTGTGACTATGGGTGTTGTTGACTTTTTTTTCTGTTCGTTGTGAGTGGGAGGTTGTTTGGTTTGGGTCATATACAAAATTGCTGAGCTGTGTGCACTTCAAAACGCAATTCATGGTTGTGGAGGGGGGTGTGGCCTGCGGACCTGCAGCGAAACGGGGTGTGCTAGGACCGGCTTCGAGATCAGCGATAGGTGCGTATATGGCCCACCTGGGCCTAATTATCTAATCACCTGTCGCACTGTTAAAAGGCAGCAGGAGAGAGGAGTGGGAGGTGGAGCTGGAGCGCGAACGAGAAAGAGACAGAGGAAGAGACACTTGCTGACAAGCCCAAACAAAAAGACTTTATTGAAAAATAAAACGGTGTTCTAAACCCTGAAAAGGAGCTGTCATGTCGGTGATTGGTGGTCCGAGGAACCCGGAGCAAAGAAACCTCCGCAATGGTCAATTAGTGTGAAGTGAAGTTAATTATTTTTATATAGCGCTTTTCTCTAGTGACTCAAAGCGCTTTACATAGTGAAACCCAATATCTAAGTTACGTACATTTAAACCAGTGTGGGTGGCACTGGGAGCAGGTGGGTAAAGTGTCTTGCCCAAGGACACAACAGCAGTGACTAGGATGGCGGAAGCGGGGATCGAACCTGCAACCCTCAAGTTGCTGGCACGGCTGCTCTACCAACCGAGCTATACCGCCCCACCTTAACAATTAATCTGAATTACTGACATTGTCCACAAGATGGCGGAAAACTTGGAGCAATTATACGGTCAGATATTTCAAATCAAGATTCCGTATAAAACTGAACACGCTGTCGGGTGGCACTTGGCCCGCGGGCCGTAGTCTGGACACGCCTGCTTAAGAGCGACTTCACACTGAGAAGGCCCCAAGACCGGACGGTATGAGTTCCCATGTCCTGAAGGCCTGTGTAAGCCAGACGTCTCCACTGTTTCGTCACCATGAGCATGCACCACAACAAAGTTCCAGTTCTGTGCCTGGTCCCGGTGCCAAAGAAAAGACAACCTGTGGCACCGGCCCACCTCAGACTCGTAGCTCTGACCTACCACTCAATGAAAGCCGTGGAGAGGCAGGAACACGGGGGAGTACAGCACAATTCACATACCAGCCCCACGTGGGGATGGACGACACGATTAGAGAGCCGACTCCTCCTTAAAGACCAAACACTCCTGTTTGCATAGTCTTTGATTTATCGTCTGCCTTCAACACCATCCAGTCAAGGCTGCTCGGGGAGAAGTTGAAGAGTAGGGACGTGGATCTCCCCCCTAAGCCCAGTGACGTGGATCTCCTCTCTAAGCCCAGCTGGATCAGCTCCGTGCCCTTTTACCGCATCCCGCACAGGGACGCGAACCCTGGTGGTTAGCACTCTGCGTTCTAATCCGGGTCACGGCACCAATCTAACCCAGCTAGTTCGGCCCCGAGCCTTTTTACCACACCCTGGTCGTTGGTGTGCGAAGCGACCACAGTGTGCTGACCACTGGGGTAAAAGGGAATGAGGTACATTAACGTACAGTGGGGGAAGGAATTAGTATGCCCCCATTTCTGGGTGGATCTCGCGTGAGCAAAAGGTGGGGGGTTAATAATTTTTCAGTCTGCTGAAAATGCCGGAAAGTGCCACCCTAGATAGTAAATGACGTTGTGGTCAAAGATGGAATTGCCACAGAACACATTTTAGGGTATTCAACACCCTACTGCCGTCTGATGACTTAAGTGGTTGGTGCACCCCTCAACCTCCCTGCTAGACTTTTGAAAAGAACAAGGAAGTTTGATCATATTACACCTATACTGTATATACCTTTATATACCTATGTACATATATACTGTACCTATATATATACCTATACTGGCTCACCTGCACTGGCTTCCTGTGCACTTAAGATGTGACTTTAAGGTTTTACTATTTACGTATAAAATACTAAACGGTCTAGCTCTATCCTATCTTGCTGATTGTATTGTACCAGAAATCTGCGTTCCCAGAGACCAAAAAAAGTCTGCGGGCTATAGAGTGTTTTCTATTGGGGCTCCAGTACTCTGGAATGCCCTACCGGTAACAGTTAGAGATGCTAACTCAGTAGAAGCATGTAAATCCAATCTTAAAACTCATTTGTATACTCGAGCCTTTAAATAGACCACTTTTTAGACCAGTTGTTCTGCCGTCTCTCTTTTCTGCTCTGCCCCACTCTCCTGCATGGAGAGGTTATCAGGTGACCACGAAGGAGGCACTAGCTGCTCAAAGTCGGGTCCCAGGATGGACTCCAGTGTGCATCAGTCGGTGACGTCTCTGCGCTGCTGACTTGTCTCCATTCAAGATGATCCCCTGCTAGCCCCACTATAGACTGGACTCTCACATTATTAACCGTATCCAGTCGGCATCCATTGCACCGGTCACCCGGGGCTGGGGGAGTCCCTACAGCGGTCCCTTCCAAGGTTTCTCGTTGTTCCCATTAGGCTGCATTATTTTCTTGCCTCTGAGCTCTTGTGCAACCCTTTGAGACATATGTGACTAAGGGCTATATAAGTAAACCGACACAAATGAGGCTATATGCATCCCCTTCCTACTGAACTCTTGACCTGGTGCAGCCACACCGGCTGGCCATCGTTACTCTTGGGTTACCGACTACTTGGGAGGCTGCAGATCTGTGTGTGTGTGTGAGAGCGTATTTTCAGCAACATCGAGGCCCCCTGAGGAACAGGTGCTTTCTCCCTTCCTGTTGACCACCTACAATGCGGATCTTAAGTACGGTTCCGAGTTGTGTCTCTTACAAAAACACTCGGACGACACGGGCAAAGAAGGGTGTGTCGAGAGAGGACAGGAAGGGGAGGACAGCACACTGGGGGATGACTTTGGAAAGTGGTGCGGTGGGAATGATCTGCAGCTGAATGTGGAAAACAAGTAAGGAGTTGGTCGTCAACTTCAGCCGTGACAAGGCCACACCCCTGCCCATGATGCCAAGCTCTATCGCTGGCATCATACTCGGACAGCAAGCTTGACCAACACTGAAGGATTTTACAAAAAGGACCTCAGCCGACTGGATTTCCTCAGAAGGCTGAGGTCATTGGATGCTCAACATTTTCTAGCAGTCCGTTGCGGCCAGCGCCATCTTCTTTGTTGGGTAACTGGAGTGAAAGTGAAGGACACAAACTGGTTCAATTCCAGCTTCTGTCATCTTAGTCACTGTCGTTGGGTCCTTGGGCAGGACTGTACACCCACATTGCCCCATGGGTTGCCCACGCAGGAAAGCCAAACCACAACATTAATAATCTCAACGCCCATTTGGTTGAGTTTTTTCTTAATGGCCTCAGCCCACTGGATTTCCATAGAAGGCTGAGGTCATTGGATGCTCAACAATTTCTAGCAGTCCGTTGCGGCCAGCGGCATCTTCTTTGTCGGGGAACTGGAGTGAAAGTGAAGGACACAAACAAGCCGGGAAAAATCCTCAAAAAAACTGAATCGGTCATGGCATCAGGTCGGAGGTTAGAACGGCCGTCCAGAAACTCAAGGGCTCTTGGCTCGATTCCAGCTTCTGTCATCTCAGTCACTGTCGTGTGGTCCTTGGGCAGGACTCTACACCCATATTGCCCCGTTTGTTGCCCACGCAGGAAAGCCAAACCACAACATTCATGGCCTCAACGCCCATTGGGTTGAGTTTTATCTTAAGGGCTTCAGCCAACTGGATTTCCTCAGAAAGCTGAGGTCATTGGATGCTCAACAATTTATAGCAGTCCTTTGCGGCCAGCGCCATCTTCTTTGTCGGGGAACTGGATTGAAAGTGAAGGACACAAACAAACCGGGACAAATCCTCAAAAAGGCTAAATCGGTCGTGGCATCAAGTCGGAGGTTAGAACGGCCGTCCAGAAACTCGAGGGTTCCAGCGTCAGTCATCTTAGTCAGTGTCGTTGTGTCCTTGGGCAGGACTCTACGCCCACCTTGCCCCGTGGGTTGTCCATGCAGGAAAGCCAAACCACAACATTCATGGCCTCAACGCCCATTGGGTTGAGTTTTATCTATCCTCAGCCCACTGGATTTCCTCATATCTGATGTATATATTTACTTTAGAAAAGAGAAGTGTTGGATACTTCTCTTGTTGCTGTTATGGTTACAGAGGGGAGATGACGGCAACAGACACCAGGAGAAGTATGTCGCTCTGAGATTTATTATATATCTAGAGCATATATGTATATAATAATCAAACAATACTAAATATAATATCTAAGGAAATGGAATGTGACAAAATCCAAGAGTATGTATGGTGTAAGACTATGTGTAGTCCTTAACTGGAGCGTTTTACCATAAATGTTGGTGAGAGCGAAGAAACGAGGCTGTCCATGGGGTAGGCAGATGGTCCAGGGGGAGAGAGAGGCGTCAGAGTCCGAGTCCATGGGGTCAAGGCTCGAGGGTGGCAGTCCAAAGTCCAAAAGAGAAGTCGAGGCGCACAGCTTGATCACGCGGGGACGAAGGCAGATTGCTGGGGAAGATGACAAGGAAGAACAATGAAACACGGAGGGAGAAACATAGAGAAAGAGAGAGAGAGAGAAAGAGAGCATAAAGCTGGGTATCGGCTTAGGGTACAGAAGACTATATTCCGGCGCGGGGTGGCAGGTTGAGTAGGCTTATGAAGGCAGCTCGTTCATCACGGGCATGCGGTGATTGCAGATTGTCTGCAGGCGGAGAGAGAGCGCTGGTGGGCAAAGATGAGGGCTGTGACAGTTGCCTTATTTGTAATTGACTTTATTAAATGTTTGGGTAGAATTTTATTAAACAAAACCAGTTTTCTTTTAAGTAATATAGACATTGATAAGAGCTGTTTATATGTTTTAAGGATGAATGTAGTTAATCATAGAACTGGCACCCATTGTTACTAAACAATAGTATTGATTTTGAATTGAGAATAGATTCTGAATTAAAATTGTTAACCCAAGAACTGCACATAAAAGTGATGTTTACGTTAGAAATGCTGAAATGCCTAATCTGGGAAAGGTATTTTTTTCGATTGGGAAACACTTCTTGTTGATGTTTATTTGGACGGGATCGTGCATTGGAAAATATGTCGAATTTGGCACAGTAGTCTGAGACACAAAGGGAACATAAAAACACAAAACTGTGGTGGCTGACAGCGTCCAAACACAAAAAATGATCCAAAAACCAAAAAACACACAAACCCCAAAAAGCACATACGAATGGAAAATGCTGTATCGTTTCTAAATGCTGCAGCAAACATGAAAACACTGGGAAAACGCCCCTATTAAAAATAGTTTATTTAAGTTAAGTATTAGTCAGAATTGTCTTGGTAAGATTTCTTGAAATAAGACTAAGCATTAAAAATCTAAACATGATCTTGAAATGACAAATTAAAACTTACTATTATCTGTACTTACTAGTATTGTGAAGTGTTGTGTCTTTTAACACATTTTGATGTTCAAAAGTAGTATTTTTTTCCTCAAAAAAACCCAAAACCAGTGAATTTGTCACGTTGTGTAAATGGTAAATAAAAACAAAAAACAATGATTTGCAAATCCTTTTCAACTTATATTCGATTAAATAGACTGCAAAGACAAGATATTTAACGTTCGAACTGGAAAACTTTGTTATTTTTTGCAAATATTAGCTCATTTGGAATTTGAGTGGCAAACAAGACTAAGAAAGTTGAGGAATGCTCATCAAACCCTTATTTGGAACATCCCACAGGTGAACAGGCTAATTGGGAAAAGGTGGGTACCATGATTGGGTATAAAAACAGCTCTTCCATGAAATGCTCAGTCATTCACAAACAAGGACAGGCGAGGGTCACCACTTTGTCAACAAATGCCTGCGAACAGTTTAAGAACAACATTTCTCAACGAGATATTGCAAGGAGTTTAAGGATTTCACCATCTATGGTCTGTAATATCATCAAAAGGTTCAGAGAATCTGGAGAAATCACTGCACGTAAGTGGCAAGTCTGTGACCTTCGATCTCTCAGGCGGTACTGCATCAAAAAGCGACATCAGTGTGTAAAGGATATCACCACATGGGCTCAGGAACACTTCAAAAAACCACTGTCAGTAACTACAGTTGGTCGCTACATCTGTAAGTGCAAGTTAAAACTCTACTATGCAAAGCCAAAGCCATTTATCAACAACACCCAGAAACGCCGCCGGCCTCGCTGGGCCCCGAGCTCATCTAAGACGGACTGATGCAAAGTGGAAAAGTGTTCTGTGGTCTGACGAGTCCACATTTCAAATAGTTTTTGGAAACTGTGGACGTCGTGTCCTCCGGACCAAAGAGGAAAAGAACCATCCGGATTGTTCTAGGCGCAAAGTTGAAAAGCCAGCATCAGTGATGGTATGGGGGTGTATTAGTGCCCAAGGCATGGGTAACTTACACATCTGTGAAGGCACCATTAATGCTGAAAGGTACATAAATTAATGATTATATGCAAAAAAATAAACAAGTTTCTCAGTTATATTCAATTGAATATAAGTTGAAAAGGATTTGCAAATCATTGTATTCTGTTTTTATTTACCATTCACACAACGTGCCAACTTCACTGGTTTTGGGTTTTGTATGTTGCCTAAAAATAAGTTCTTACGTGACTCGTATTCAGTTTGTTTGCGTATTTTGACTCGAAATTATAAATATATACTTGGTGACATTGTGAGTTTTTCCAGTGAACAAGACACACACTAAACCCCAAAAAAACAACAGAAGTTTGCAATGCTATCAGTGCAGCAAAATGTATGCTACGCTAAAATTAGTAATGGGCGAGGACGGACCTGAAGTCAACTGGTCAAATGTTTTCGGACGCAAATTCACCTCGTTGACACCAATAAATGGGAACGTGTTGATTCTGCAGCTCCAAAATCAAATAATCATATTACAGGCATATTCTGGACAGCTATTTGGGGCCCTGTGTTGTTGCTTGCCACAAATATTAAAATGGATTGGTCCTTTCCGCAAGGCAAAGCCCTCGTCTTTTCCACGAGTCTGGTCTAGTCAGTGCCGTCACAGACTGTGGATTTTGATAGACCGCAAAGCTCAAGACGTTCGGCAGTCGTTAGTCCAAGTTTATTTGCTTCTGCTCGTCTGGAAGACAAAATATAGTTTGTGGTTCACTTTACTACAACTTCCCTTGTCACGTATAAGTCAGCGCTACTAACAACGACTAACAATGCACATCGGAAAGGCGGAGGTAGCCGTTACACATCCAGTGTAAATCCACGGTTAATGTCATGTTGGGTGTTGTCGGTCTGGACCACAGGATGCAGTGAGTGCAAGTAAAAACCCGCACAACAGTAGTTATCTTCCAAAAAAAGCACCACTTTCGTCGTAATAGCAAGCGAGGATGTTAGAGGGTGAGAAGTTCCAGAAAACCTCTACGTACTTTTCTCCACACACATTGCTAGTCACGACATGAAAAGGACATTCCAGGGGGGGCCTACAGTTTTTAGGGGGATGTAAAATTGTCAAACGTAATTGTAATATTTGGAGGTTGAAAGGGTCTGCGTGTGAACAGACTCCAGCATCACACCTGTTCCAGACCTGACTTAATAACTGTCAAGACGTGAACTATGGGGGTTTTGTTTTCCCGAGATGCAGGAATAGTTGGAGTGGACATGGCTTGGAGGTAAATACATCATTTATTTTAACACTAACAAAATGACCAAGCAAAAAGCGCGCACAAGGCGGAAATGCAAACTTGACTATGATACAAAATACTAGCACAAAGGCAGAAACTATGAACATGAAACAAAACTGGCTAACTGTGACATGAACAAACAAAACTTACGTGGCATGGCATGAAACATAACTATGAACAGGCATGAGTATCAGAGGTAGCAGAGTTACAGAAGTAAACAGAGTTAATGTCGCCCGACCGACTGCCTGGCAACTACAAGCTTAAATAATAGTGTCTTGATTACAACAGGTGCGTGTGTCCAAATGAGTCCGGTGCGTGAGTCCAATTGCATGACAGGTGAAACCAATGAGTAGTCATGGAAACAAAAACAATGGAGTGTAAACAGAAACTAAAGAGTCCCAAAACCAAACATAACGAAACAAAACAAAACATGATCCAAAAGACATGACAATAACAAGTTCAATCTTTTGTTATGACAATCAAATGACAGCAGTCATTTTCATGAGACTATTTTCTAATTTAAGTGACTTCCGATGAAAATAAGGAAAAACATCTTTGTTTTCCATGAGCTATGTACCAGCGTGTTTGGGTAGGGGTCCTAGAATTTGTACCCCTTTCGGAGATCTCAATTAAATCCCCTTAAAACATTCACATGTTGCACAATGAGATGTAAGCATGGGATAGAGTGTATACATTCCTGTAACTTTCTGTCTGTAAAATACACAGTACAGGCCAAAAAGCTTGGACACACCTTCTCATTCAATGCATGTTCTTTATTTTCACGACTATTTACATTGTAGAATCTACAAGTCGTGAAAATAAATACAATGTAGATTGTCACTGAAGGCATCAAAACTACGAATGAACACATGTGGAGTTATGTACTTAACAAAACAAGGTGAAATAATTGAAAACATGTTTTATATTCCAGTTTCTTCAAAATAGCCACCCTTTGCTCTGATTACTGCTTTGCACACCATGAGCTTCAAGAGGCAGTCACCTGGAAGGGTTCTCACTTCACAGGTGTCACAGTTTTGATGCCTTCAGTGACAATCTACAATGTAAATAGTCCTGAAAATAAAGAAAACGCATTGAAATGAGATAAGGTGTGTCCAAACTTTTGGCCTGTACTGTGTCTTTTTATGAGTATTTCTGTAGTCTAGTAACAGCATTTCATGATTAATATCCATAAATTAACATTCTTAATAAATGACAGTAGAATAAGCACAAGTGTTCAGCGGTTGGAATGAGGATCATCATCTCCAAATCTGAGGCCATGGTTCTCAGCAGGAAAACCGATGGTTTGTACAGTCCAGGTAGAGGACGAGACTCTGTCCCAGGTGGAGGAGTTTAAGTATCTCGGAGTCTTGTCCACGAGTGAGGGAAAGATGGAGAAGGGAATCAGCCGGAGAATCGGAGCAGCTGGGGCAGTATTGCAGTCTCTCTGCCGCACTGTTGTGACGAAACGAGAGCTGAGCCAGAAGGCAAAGCTCTCGGTCTACCAAGCTATCTACATTCCCACTCTCTAAATGACAGTAGAATAAGCACAAGTGTTCAGCGGCTGGAATGAGGATCATCATCTCCAAATCTGAGGCCATGGTTCTCAGCAGGAAAACCGATGGTTTGTACAGTCCAGGTAGAGGACGAGACTCTGTCCCAGGTGGAGGAGTTTAAGTATCTCGGGGTCTTGTTCACGAGTGTGGGAAAGATGGAGAAGGGAATCAGCCGGAGAATCGGAGCAGCTGGGGCAGTATTGCAGTCTTTCCGCCGCACTGTTGTGACGAAACGAGAGCTGAGCCAGAAGGCAAAGCTCTCGGTCTACCGAGCTATCTACATTCCCACTCTCTAAATGACAATAGAATAAGCACAAGTGTTCAGCGGCTGGAGTGAGGATTAGCGTCTCCAAATCTGAGGCCATGGTTCTCAGCAGGAAAACCGTTGGTTTGTACAGTCCAGGTAGAGAACGAGACTCTGTCCCAGGTGGAGGAGTTTAAGTATCTCGGGGTCTTGTTCACGAGTGAGGGAAAGATGGAGAAGGAAATCAGCCGGAGAATCGGAGCAGCTGTGGCAGTATTGCAGTCTCTCTGCCGCAGTGTCGTGACGAAACGAGAGCTGAGCCAGAAGGCAAAGCTCTCGGTCTACCAAGCTATCTACATTCTCACTCTCTAAATGACAGTAGAATAAGCACAAGTGTTCAGCGGCTGGAGTGAGAATCAGCGTCTCCAAATCTGAGGCCATGGTTCTCAGCAGGAAAACCGATGGTTTGTACAGTCCAGGTAGAGGACGAGACTCTGTCCCAGGTGGAGGAGTTTAAGTATCTCGGGTTCTTGTTCACGAGTGAGGGAAAGATGGAGAAGGAAATCAGCTGGAGAATCGGAGCAGCTGGGGCAGTATTGCAGTCTCTCTGCCGCACTGTTGTGACGAAACGAGAGCTGAGCCAGAAGGCAAAGCTCTCGGTCTACCGAGCTATCTACATTCCTGCTCTCACTTATGGTCATGAAGTGCGGGTCATGACCGAGAGAATAAGATCACGGATACAAGCGGTCGAAATGAGTTTCCTCGGAAGGGTGGCTGGCATCTCCCTTAGAGATAGGGTGAGAAGTTCAGTCACCCGAGAGAGACTCGGAGTAGAGCCGCTGCTCCTTCGCTTGGAAAGGAGCCAGCTCAGGTGGTTCGGGCGTCTCGTGCGGATGCCTCACGAGCGTCTCTCTAGGGAGGTCCTCGTCCCATCGTCAAAGACCAGATGGGGGGGGATTACATCTCCTCTCTGGCCTGGGGACGCTTCGGGATTCCCCAGGAGGAAGTTGCTAATGTGGCTCTGGAGAGGGAAGTCTGGGGGTCTCTGCTGGAGCTGTTGTCCCCGCGACCCGATTCCGGATAAGCGGTTGAAGATGGATGGATAATAAGCACACGTCTTCCGTTTGGAGTAAGAGGTTTGTGTACGCCTTCTTATTACCCTTTCAAATACCAGCATCATTATCATTTCCTTAGCTACCTTCGTAAATAAATCTCAGTTTCTTGTTTTTGCGACCATCAATGCATTTCAAAATGTTCTGTTCTTTTTCAGAAGCAAGTGAAAAAGTATCCTCTTCATGGCAATTATTGCTACGTTTGCATTGAATGGTGTCTGCTTCCGGGTTGTATCCGGTGCGATACGAAAAGGTCCTCTGCGGCCGCACAAACCCCCTCGTAAGATCTGGTTTCTGATCGCATAATCCAGTGTTAGTCCGACTTTTCAAAAACCGAACACAATCGGATGAAGGTGTTTCCAAGGCTCATTTGGAGCCGGACTATTTGAGAAATTGGAGTAATTTATGAATGTTCAGTGAAGTGTTAGCGGGTGTCAGCCGACATATTGATACACAAACCATCACCCTTCTCTTGAAATGGCAAATAATGCTTTGACTTGTCCTAATGACAAGGTTGATGCCCAATGATCGGTCCTTAGGATGTTATAGTTGTCATTAGAGCCTCGTTAGAACCTCCTTTCTTTGTGTTCCCAATACTGCAATTCCTTTTTCAAAAGAAATACGTCTGAGTGAAAAGTCAATACTGTGTTTAAAACGGCCAATTGTTGTGAAATGTCGTGGCTATTAAGGATTTGCGAAAGCTAGGAACAAGGGATGTTGACGGACATGCACCTTGAGTTGCTCAACACGAAGGAATCTCAGCTGTCTTCAATTGGGAGTCAGGTGCAGACACAGTCCAGAAGAACCCGAGCAATGATGTGTGCAGAATTCTACTTGGCTTTGTCTTCCTGGAAACGACACAGAGACTGTTAAAAAAGAGATGCCAGCATGTTCCCCCCTTACTCATCAATCGAGAGAAACAATCCTCGTCTGGGCATGTCCCCTCTTGTAGAGGATAGATACTTAGGATAGAAGTGGCATAAAAACACGTCTTTCTGTGGCGGCATCGGAGAAAGTCGGACATGTACACAAACTTCGACGAGTTCAAGAGCCGCTGAAATTAGTAGGACAAAACGGTGCTGTCATCTGAGAACTGAGAACTGTGTGGGCATTAAGGGCGCCGCCCTCAACTGGTTCCGGTCGTACCTAACCGACAGGAGTTTTTGTGTAAAAGTAGACAGTTTTATGTCGTCCACAGCTCCTTTACCACATGGGGTCCCCCAGGGCTCAATCCTTGCCCCAATTTTATTTGTGCTTTACCTTCTCCCCCTTGGTTCTATTTTTAGGAAGTACAGTATTGCATTTCATTTTTATGCCGATGATTGCCAGATTTATTTTCCCATGGCACAAAATAACACGGTTCAACGTCTTATTGACTGCCTGCACGACATCAAAGTCTGGCTTTCAGCTAACTTCCTGAGCCTAAATGAAGACAAAACAGAAGTTATGTTGTTCGGTCCAAGTCGCTCTCCCTCCCCCAACGTTGACCTCGGCACTCTGACCCCGTATCTCAGCGACTCTGTCACAAACCTGGGGGTAAAGTTTGACTCAGATTTTAAATTCGAAAAAGAAATCAGCAGCGTCGTTCAAAAAAGCTTTTATCAATTACGCCAAATAGCAAAAGTGAAACCGCTTCTATCAGGACATGATCTTGAGAAATTAATCCACGCCTTTATCTCGACTCGTCTTGATTATTGTAATGCCCTGTATGTTGGCATTAGCCAGGCCTCCCTCGCCCGCCTGCAGCTCGTGCAGAACTCTGCTGCTCGTCTGCTAACACAGACCCGCAGACGTGAGCACATCACCCCTATTTTAGCGTCCCTTCACTGGCTCCCTGTGCGTTACCGAATCAATTTTAAACTCCTTTTATTTGTTTTTAAATGTCTAAACAACCTCGCGCCAACCTATCTCTCCGACCTCCTTCAGCCTTACTGCCCCACCTGATCCTTAAGATCAGCCGATCAGCTGCTGTTGACGGTCCCTGACACAAGGCTGAAGCTTAGAGGTGACAGAGCTTTCGCCGTTGCTGCTCCCAAGCTCTGGAACGACCTACCCCTGAGTGTTAGACAAGCCTCCTCTCTTCCTGTTTTTAAATCTCTCTTAAAAACATACTTTTATTCCATGGCTTTTAACACTGAGTGATATCCATCCTGCAATGGCGCCCCATAATACACCTGCTGTGATCCTGTTTTTATGTTTTTATGTTTTTATTAATTCTATTTTAATTATTTATTTTTTATCGTGTTCTGTTTGTGTTGTGTTGTGTTTGCTCGGTACTCGTTTTATCTTTTAACCTGTTCATTGTACAGCACTTTGGCTACCCCTGTGGTAAATTTTAAATGTGCTTTATAAATAAAGTTGATTTGATTTGATTTGATCAGTGAAGCATGTTTAATAATAAACAGTGGGATTTCTAACAATTAGGAAGATTTGTGTCATGTTTGTCCTCCTACAGAAAATATATTAAAACAAAAAATATATTGTTTCCTTTGTCTTTTTCTATTTTCACACATCTCTGAAAGAGGTCCAGGGACCCACTAGGGCGGCGCTAAAGACTCCTGAACTAATGTCTAGTATAGGGATGTCAAACTGGTTTTCATCGAGGGCCACATTGTGGATTTCATTAATTATATAAATTGTTTTAAGTAGACTGTCAATTTTGAAGGTAAAAACTTTGCATTTACAAAATTTCACAATAAAATGTACCGGTAGTGTTTGTTTTTTAACATTTAACGAGGATTTTTTTACGGAAAAAGCTGGCAGCTTAGTTGCCAAATACGCCTGATAAGCACTCCAAATAAGTCAATAACATCAACAAAGCGCACCTTTGTTTATTCACGCACAGTATAAAACGTTTGGTGGACAAAACGAGACAAAGGAGGAGTGGCATGAAAACACATCTTTCTGTGGCGGCGTCGGAGAAAGTCGGACATGCCAACAAACTACGGTGAGTTCAAGGACTGCTGAAATTAGTAGGACAAAATGGTGCTCTCATCAGTGAAGCGTGTTTAATATTAAACAGTGGGATTTCTAACAATTAGGAAGGTTTGTGTCATGTTTGTTTTTGTACAGAAAATATTTTAAAACAAAAAATTTTTTTTTTTCTTCATCTTTTTCCATTTTCACACATCTCTGAAAGAGGTCCAGGGACCCACTAGTGCGGCGCTAAAGACCCCTGAGCTAATGTCTATTTCAGGGATGTCAAACTGGTTTTCATCGAGGGCCACATTGTGGATTTCATTAATTCTATAAATTATTTTAAGTAGACTGTCAATTTTGAAGGAAAAAACTTTACATTTACAAAAATTTACAATAAAATGTAGTGTTCGTTTTTTAACATTTAACGAGGAATTTTTACGGAAAAAGCTGGCAGATTAGTTGCCAAATATGCCTGATAAGCACTCCAATAAGTCAATAACATCAACAAAGCGCACCTTTGTTTATTCACGCACAGTATAAAACGTTTGGTGGACAAAACGAGACAAAGGAGGAGTGGCATGAAAACACGTCTTTCTGTGGCGGCGTCGGAGAAAGTCGGATATGCCAACAAACTATGGTGAGTTCAAGGACCGCTGAAATTAGTAGGACAAAATGGTGCTCTCATCAGTGAAGCGTGTTTAATATTAAACAGTGGGATTTCTAACAATTAGGAAGGTTTGTGTCATGTTTGTTTTTGTACAGAAAATATTTTAAAACAAAAAATGTTTTTTTTTCTTCATCTTTTTCCATTTTCACACATCTCTGAAAGAGGTCCAGGGACCCACTAGTGCGGCGCTAAAGACCCCTGAGCTAATGTCTATTTCAGGGATGTCAAACTGGTTTTCATCGAGGGCCACATTCTGGATTTCATTAATTCTATGAATTATTTTAAGTAGACTGTCAATTTTGAAGGAAAAAACTTTACATTTACAAAAATTTACAATAAAATGTAGTGTTCGTTTTTTAACATTTAACGAGGAATTTTTACGGAAAAAGCTGGCAGATTAGTTGCCAAATATGCCTGATAAGCACTCCAATAAGTCAATAACATCAACAAAGCGCACCTTTGTTTATTCACGCACAGTATAAAACGTTTGGTGGACAAAACGAGACAAAGGAGGAGTGGCATGAAAACACGTCTTTCTGTGGCGGCGTCGGAGAAAGTCGGATATGCCAACAAACTATGGTGAGTTCAAGGACCGCTGAAATTGGTAGGACAAAATGGTGCTTTCATCAGTGAAGCATGTTTAATATTAAACAGTGGGATTTCTAACAATTAGGAAAGTTTGTGTCATGTTTGTTTTTATACAGAAAATATATTAAAACAAACAAAAAAAATTTTCTTCGTCTTTTTCCATTTTCACACGTCTCTGAAAGAGGTCCAGGGACCCACTAGTGCGGCGCTAAAGACCCCCGAGCTAATGTCTATTACAGGGATGTCAAACTGATTTTCATCGAGGGCCACATTCTGGATTTCATTAATTCTATAAATTGTTTTAAGTAGACTGTCAATTTTGAAGGTAAAAACTTTGCATTTACAAAATTTCACAATAAAATGTAGTGTTTGTTTTTTAACATTTAACGAGGATTTTTTTACGGAAAAAGCTGGCAGCTTAGTTGCCAAATATGCCTGATAAGCACTCCAATAAGTCAATAACATCAACAAAGCGCACCTTTGTTTATTCACACACAGTATAAAACATTTGGTGGACAAAACGAGACAAAAGAGGAGTGGAATGAAAACACGCCTTTCTGTGGCGGCGTCGGAGAAAGTCAGACATGTAAAACAAACTACGGTGAGTTCAAGGGCCGCTGAAATTAGTAGGACAAAACGGTGCTCTCATCAGTGAAGCATGTTTAATATTAAACTGCGGGATTTCTAACAATTAGGGAGGTTTGTGTCATGTTTGTTTTTGTACAGAAAATATATTAAAACAAAAAATATTTTTTTCTTCATCTTTTTCCATTTTCATACATCTCTGAAAGAGGTCCAGGGACCCACTAGTGCGGCGCTAAAGACCCCCGAGCTAATGTCTAGTACAGGGATGTCAAACTGGTTTTCATCGAGGGCCACATTCTGGATTTCATTAATTATATAAATTGTTTTAAGTAGACTGTCAATTTTGAAGGTAAAAACTTTGCATTTACAAAATTTTACAATAAAATGTAGTGTTTGTTTTTTAACATTTAACGAGGATTTTTTTACGGAAAAAGCTGGCAGATTAGTTGCCAAATATGCCTGATAAGCACTCCAATAAGTCAATAACATCAACAAAGCGCACCTTTGTTTATTCACGCACAGTATAAAACGTTTGGTGGACAAAACGAGACAAAGGAGGAGTGGCATGAAAACACGTCTTTCTGTGGCGGCGTCGGAGAAAGTCGGACATGCCAACAAACTATGGTGAGTTCGAGGACGGCTGAAATTAGTAGGACAAAATGGTGCATGTTTAATATTAAACAGTGGGATTTCTAACAATTAGGAACGTTTGTGTCATGTTTGTTTTTATACAGAAAATATATTAAAAAACAAAAAATATATTTTATACATATACTGTATATAATTTTTTTCTTTGTCTTTTTCCATTTTCACACGTCTCTGAAAGAGGTCCAGGGAGCCACTAGGGCGGGTTGCTGACCCCCGATCTAAGTCTACGAGTATGAACTGATGAAGCTTAACTTCAGCCTAAACTCTTTCAGTCTGTAAAATTGTCAATTTATAAATCCATGGATGTAAATTTTTTAAATTTTTTTTGTTGACCACTGACCGAAGAAATAATAAACTCAACTTGAAACGTCTTCCAAGACCGACCAAACAGTCCACTTGAATGCCCTCAGAACACAATTCTTATTGCTTCAGTTCCTAGGACTTTCCCAGCATTCTGAGTATTATAAGTATAATAAGTGTCATCTATTCTCTTACGCTGCCAAAGAGACACGACCAGCTGCAGTCAATCATGCACCACCAACAAGATAATAACAGAGCTCTGCCCTTTCAAAATAAAATACATTTTTGAAATGTTTAGCTCCTTTGCTACAGGATTTAGGTCGTTTTTTTTTTTTAGTTTTGCATGTCTCACGACACATTATCCGTATGTGATATTGGCTGCATTTCTGATAGTTGTTTGTGTTCCATGTTGTTCCAGACCACAGCAAACATTACCCAGCTTGCCAAAGATTGTAATAAATGTATTAGACAGCCTGCCGTTTCCTTTAACTTGGACACACACATTTATACCTTTGGCCATTAAAAGCCAGTCATTTCCAGGAGTTATCTCACCCTCTGAGTAACCTCTGATTTACTAATGATTTCTAATGTTGAAAAAATGTGTAGAATAAATATTAAATTTCTACATTTCTGTCAACAAAGATTTGCTTCAGCCTGCGACACATGGTAATTTTGATAGTAGGCTATTGTAACTAAAATAAACACTTACATCATGTGTTGCCTTCATTATAACACTTATATAAGGCTTTTAAAGTAATTTTGATAGTAGGCTAATACAGCTAATATAGACACTTACGTCATGTGTTGTCTTCATTATAAGACTTTTAAAGTAATTTTGATAGTAGGCTAATATAGACACTTACATCATGCGTTGTCTTTGTTATAACACTTATATAAGACTTTTAAAGTCATTTTGATAGTAGGCTAATATAGACACTTACATCATGTGTTGTCTTTGTTATAACACTTATATAAGACTTTTAAAGTCATTTTGATAGTAGGCTAATATAGCTAATATAGACACTTACGTCATGTTTTGCCTTCATTATAACACTTATATAAGACTTTTAAAGTCATTTTGATGGTAGGCTAATACAGCTAATATGGACACAACATGCGTTGTCTTCGTTATAACACTTATATAAGACTTTTAAAGTCATTTTGATAGTAGGCTAGTATAGCTAATATAGAAACGTCATGTGTTGTCTTCATTATAACACTTATATAAGAATTTTAAAGTCATTTTGATAGTAGGCTAATATAGACACGTCATGTGTTGTCTTCGTTATAACACGTATAAAAGACTTTTAAAGTAATTTTGATAGTAGGCTAGTATAGCTAATATAGACACTTACGTCATGTGTTGCCTTCGTTATAACACTTATATAAGACTTTTAAAGTCATTTTGATAGTAGGCTAATATAGCTAATATAGACACTTACATCATGTGTTGTCTTCATTACAAGACTTATATAAGACTTTTAAAGTCATTTTGATAGTAGGCTATTATAGCTAATATAGACACTTACGTCATGTGTTGCCTTCGTTATAACACTTACATAAGACTGTTAAAGTCATTTTGATAGTAGGCTAATATAGCTAATACAGACACTTACGTCATGCATTGTCTTCGTTATAACACTTATATAAGACTTTTAAAGTAATTTTGATAGTTGGTTTATATAGCTAATACAGACACTTACGTCATGTGTTGTCTTCATTATAACACTTGTATAAAAATTGTAAGGTTATTTTGATAGTTGGCTATTATAACTAATATAGACACTTATATCACATGTTGTCTTCATAATAAGACTTTTAAAGTGATTTTGATAGTAGGCTAATATAGCTAATATAGACACTTACATCATGTGTTGCCTTCATTATAACACTCACATAAGACTTTTAAAGTAATTGTGATAGTAGGCTAATATAGCTAATATAGACACTTACGTCATGTGTTGTCTTCATTATAACACTTATATAAGACTTTTAAGGTAATTATGATAGTAGGCTATTATAACTAAAATAGACACTTACGTCATGTGTTGCCTTCATTATAACACTTATATAAGACTTTTAAGGTCATTTTGATAGTAGGCTATTATAACTAAAATAGACACTTACGTCATGTGTTGCCTTCATTATAACACTTATATAAGACTTTTAAAGTCATTTTAGTAGTAGGCTAATATAGCTAATATAGACACTTACATCATGTGTTGCCTTCATTATAACACTTATATAAGACTTTTAAAGTCATTTTGATAGTAGGCTAATATAGCCAATATAGACACTTATGTCATGTGTTGTCTTCATTACAAGACTGTGCTTATTTGAGTATCTTAGCAGAAACATGTAAGGACGCTGACAAAAACACACGTCTCACCAAGAATATATTTTCAATTTCTAGTCAAAATATGTGAACAAACTTAATGCAAGTCACAATCCCCTGAATGGTATTTTTTCCCAGTGAGACATAAGAACTTGTGGTTGGACAATAGATCTTCTGAGGGAAAACAAACTGCTGTTGAGAATCACAAGTTTGTCATAAGACACAAAACATCACAATACTGGTAAGTACAGCTAATGTCAAGTTTTGATTGTTTTTACAGCTTAAAAAAAATAAAATGTCTTATTTTAGGAAATCACACCAAGACAATTTTGACTTGCTCCATAGGCAGATTTTTTTGCTCATTCGTACATGTGTTTTAGATCCGTATACGGATCTAAAACATGTACACGGATCTAAAATACAGGTATACAGATCTAAAACACACGTACCCGGATCTAAAACACACGTATACAGATCTAAAACACACGTACGTAGATCTAAAATACACGTATACGGATCTAAAACACACGTACACGGATCTAAAACACACGTACGTGGATCTAAAATACACGTATACGGATCTAAAACACACGTATGTGGATCTAAAATACACGTATACGGATCTAAAACACACGTACGTAGATCTAAAACACACGTATACGGATCTAAAAGACACGTACGCGTATCTAAAACACGTATACGGATCTAAAACACACGTATGTGGATCTAAAATACACGTATACGGATCTAAAACACACGTACGTAGATCTAAAACACACGTATACGGATCTAAAATACACGTATACGGATCTAAAACATGTACGCGGATCTAAAATACAGGTAAACGGATCTAAAACACACGTACGCGGATCTAAAATACACGTATACAGATCTAAAACACACGTACCCGGATCTAAAATACACGTATACGGATCTAAAACACACGTACGTGGATCTAAAACACACGTATACGGATCTAAAACACACGTATACAGATCTAAAACACATTTACGCGGATCTAAAATACAGGTATATGGATCTAAAACACACGTATGTGGATCTAAAATACACGTCCACGGATCTAAAAAATGTACGCGGATCTAAAATACAGGTATACGGATCCAAAACACACGTACGTGGATCTAAAATACACGTATACGGATCTAAAACACATGTACGTGGATCTAAAATATACTTGTACGGATCTAAAACATGTACGCGGATCTAAAATACACGTATATGGATCTAAAACACATGTACGTAGATCTAAAACACACGTATGTGAATCTAAAATACACGTATACGGATCTAAAACACACATACTTGGATCTATAACACACGTATACGGATCTAAAACACATACGTGGACCTAAAACACACGTATACGGATCTAAAACACAAGTATGTGGATCTAAAACACACGTACGTAGATCTAAAATACACGTATACGAATCTAAAACATGTACACGGATCTAAAATACACGTATACAGATCTAAAACACACGTACGTGGATCTAAAATACACGTATATGGATCTAAAACATATGTACGTGGATCTAAACACACGTATACGGATCGAAAACACACTTACGTGGATCTAAAATACACGTATACAGATCTAAAACACAAGTATGTGGATCTAAAACACACGTACGTGGATCTAAAATACACGTATACGGATCTAAAACATGTACACGGATCTAAAATACACGTATACAGATCTAAAACACACGTACGTGGATCTAAAATACACGTATACGGATCTAAAACACATGTACGTGGATCTAAAACACACGTATGTGGATCTAAAACACGTACGTGGATCTAAAATACACATATACGGATCTAAAACACATTTACGCGGATCTAAAACACACGTATGTGGATCTAAAACACGTACGTGGATCTAAAATACACATATACGGATCTAAAACACATGTACGTGGATCTAAAATACACGTATACGGATCTAAAACACACGTATGTGGATCTAAAATACACGTATACGGATCTAAAATACACGTAAACGGATCTAAAACACACGTATGTGGATCTAAAATACACGTATATGGATCTAAAACATGTACACGGATCTAAAATACAGGTATGCAGATCTAAAACACACGTATACGGATCTAAAACACACGTATGTGGATCTAAAATACATGTATAAGGATCTAAAACACACGTACGCAGATCTAAAATACACGTATACGGATCTAAAACACATGTACGTGGATCTAAAATACACGTACGTGGATCTAAAATACACGTATACGGATCTAAAACACACGTACGTGGATGTAAAACACACGTATACGGATCTAAAACATGTACGCGGATCTAAAATACAGGTATACGGATCCAAAACACACGTATGTGGATCTAAAATACACGTCCACGGATCTAAAACATGTACGCGGATCTAAAATACAGGATACGGATCTAAAACACACGTACGTGGATCTAAAATACACGTATACGGATCTAAAACACACGTACGTGGATCTAAAATACACGTATACGGATCTAAAACACATGTACGTGGATCTAAAATATACTTGTACGGATCTAAAACATGTACGCGGATCTAAAATACAGGTATACGGATCCAAAACACACGTACGCGGATCTAAAATACACGTATACGGATCTAAAACACATGTACGTAGATCTAAAACACACGTATGTGAATCTAAAATACACGTATACGGATCTAAAACACACATACTTGGATCTATAACACAGGTATACGGATCTAAAAAACATGTACGTGGATCTAAAATACACGTATACGGATCTAAAACACATACGTGGACCTAAAACACACGTATACGGATCTAAAACACAAGTATGTGGATCTAAAACACACGTACGTAGATCTAAAATACACGTATACGGATCTAAAACATGTACACGGATCTAAAATACACGTATACAGATCTAAAACACACGTACGTGGATCTAAAATACACGTATACGGATCGAAAACACACTTACGTGGATCTAAAATACACGTATACAGATCTAAAACACAAGTATGTGGATCTAAAACACGTACGTGGATCTAAAATACACGTATACGGATCTAAAACATGTACACGGATCTAAAATACACGTATACAGATCTAAAACACACGTACGTGGATCTAAAATACACGTATACGGATCTAAAACACATGTACGTGGATCTAAAACACACGTATGTGGATCTAAAACACGTACGTGGATCTAAAATACACATATACGGATCTAAAACACACGTACGCGGATCTAAAATACACGTATACGGATTTAAAACACACGTAGGTGGATCTAAAACACACGTATACGGATCTAAAACACATTTACGCGGATCTAAAACACACGTATGTGGATTTAAAACACGTACGTGGATCTAAAATACACATATACGGATCTAAAACACATGTACCTGGATCTAAAATACACGTATACGGATCTAAAACACACGTATGTGGATCTAAAATACACGTATACGGATCTAAAATACACGTATACGGATCTAAAACACACGTATGTGGAACTAAAATACACGTATATGGATCTAAAACATGTACACGGATCTAAAATACAGGTATACAGATCTAAAACACACGTATACGGATCTAAAACACACGTATGTGGATCTAAAATACACGTATAAGGATCTAAAACACACGTACGCGGATCTAAAATACACGTATACGGATCTAAAACACATGTACGTGGATCTAAAATACACGTACGTGGATCTAAAATACACGTATACGGATCTAAAACACACGTACGTGGATGTAAAACACACGTATACGGATCTAAAACATGTACGCGGATCTAAAATACAGGTATACGGATCTAAAACACACGTATATGGATCTAAAATACACGTCCACGGATCTAAAACATGTACGCGGATCTAAAATACAGGATACGGATCTAAAACACACGTACGTGGATCTAAAATACACGTATACGGATCTAAAACCCATGTACGTGGATCTAAAATATACTTGTACGGATCTAAAACATGTACGCGGATCTAAAATACAGGTATACGGATCCAAAACACACGTACGCGGATCTAAAATACACGTATACGGATCTAAAACACATGTACGTAGATCTAAAACACACGTATGTGAATCTAAAATACACGTATACGGATCTAAAACACACATACTTGGATCTATAACACAGGTATACGGATCTAAAAAACATGTACGTGGATCTAAAATACACGTATACGGATCTAAAACACATACGTGGACCTAAAACACACGTATACGGATCTAAAACACAAGTATGTGGATCTAAAACACACGTACGTAGATCTAAAATACACGTATACGGATCTAAAACATGTACACGGATCTAAAATACACGTATACAGATCTAAAACACACGTACGTGGATCTAAAATACACGTATACGGATCTAAAACATATGTACGTGGATCTAAACACACGTATACGGATCGAAAACACACTTACGTGGATCTAAAATACACGTATACAGATCTAAAACACAAGTATGTGGATCTAAAACACGTACGTGGATCTAAAATACACGTATACGGATCTAAAACATGTACACGGATCTAAAACACACGTATACAGATCCAAAACACACGTACGTGGATCTAAAATACACGTATACGGATCTATAACACATGTACGTGGATCTAAAACACACGTATGTGGATCTAAAACACGTACGTGGATCTAAAATACACATATACGGATCTAAAACACACGTACGCGGATCTAAAATGCACGTATACGGATTTAAAACACACGTAGGTGGATCTAAAACACACGTATACGGATCTAAAACACATTTACGCGGATCTAAAACACACGTATGTGGATCTAAAACACGTACGTGGATCTAAAATACACATATACGGATCTAAAACACATGTACCTGGATCTAAAATACACGTATACGGATCTAAAACACACGTATGTGGATCTAAAATACACGTATACGGATCTAAAACACAAATATGTGGATCTAAAACACGTACGTGGATCTAAAATACACGTATACGGATCTAAAACATGTACACGGATCTAAAACACACGTATACAGATCTAAAACACACGTACGTGGATCTAAAATACACGTATACGGATCTAAAACACATGTACGTGGATCTAAAACACACGTATGTGGATCTAAAACACGTACGTGGATCTAAAATACACATATACGGATCTAAAACACACGTACGCGGATCTAAAATACACGTATACGGATTTAAAACACACGTATGTGGATCTAAAACACGTACGTGGATCTAAAATACACATATACGGATCTAAAACACACGTACGCGGATCTAAAATACACGTATACGGATTTAAAACACACGTATACGGATCTAAAACACATTTACGCGGATCTAAAACACACGTATGTGGATCTAAAACACGTACGTGGATCTAAAATACACATATACGGATCTAAAACACATGTACCTGGATCTAAAATACACGTATACGGATCTAAAACACACGTATGTGGATCTAAAATACACGTATACGGATCTAAAATACACGTATACGGATCTAAAACACACGTATGTGGAACTAAAATACACGTATATGGATCTAAAACATGTACACGGATCTAAAATACAGGTATACAGATCTAAAACACACGTATACGGATCTAAAACACACGTATGTGGATCTAAAATACACGTATAAGGATCTAAAACACACGTACGCGGATCTAAAATACACGTATACGGATCTAAAACACATGTACGTGGATCTAAAATACACGTACGTGGATCTAAAATACACGTATACGGATCTAAAACACACGTACGTGGATGTAAAACACACGTATACGGATCTAAAACATGTACGCGGATCTAAAATACAGGTATACGGATCTAAAACACACGTACGCGGATCTAAAATACACGTATACGGATCTAAAACACATTTACGCGGATCTAAAATACACGTATACGGATCTAAAACACATTTACGCGGATCTAAAATACACGTATACGGATCTAAAACACATTTACGCGGATCTAAAATACAGGTATACGGATCTAAAACACACGTACGCGGATCTAAAATACACGTATACGGATCTAAAACACATGTACGTGGATCTAAAATACATGTATACGGATCTAAAACACACGTACGTGAATCTAAAATATACTTGTACGGATCTAAAACATGTACGCGGATCTAAAATATACTTGTACGGATCTAAAACATGTACGCGGATCTAAAATACAGGTATATGGATCCAAAACACACGTACGCGGATCTAAAATACACGTATACGGATCTAAAACACATGTACGTAGATCTAAAACACACGTATGTGAATCTAAAATACACGTATACGGATCTAAAACACATGTACGTAGATCTAAAACACACGTATGTGAATCTAAAATACACGTATACGGATCTAAAACACACATACTTGGATCTATAACACACATATACGGATCTAAAAAACATGTACGTGGATCTAAAATACACGTATACGGATCTAAAACACATACGTGGACCTAAAACACACGTATACGGATCTAAAACACAAGTATGTGGATCTAAAACACACGTACGTAGATCTAAAATACACGTATACGGATCTAAAACATGTACACGGATCTAAAATACACGTATACAGATCTAAAACACACGTACGTGGATCTAAAATACACGTATACGGATCTAAAACATATGTACGTGGATCTAAACACACGTATACGGATCGAAAACACACTTACGTGGATCTAAAATACACGTATACATATCTAAAACACAAGTATGTGGATCTAAAACACACGTACGTGGATTTAAAATACACGTATACGGATCTAAAACATGTACACGGATCTAAAATACACGTATACAGATCTAAAACACACGTACGTGGATCTAAAATACACGTCTACGGATCTAAAACACATGTACGTGGATCTAAAACACACGTATGTGGATCTAAAACACGTACCTGGATCTAAAATACACATATACGGATCTAAAACACACGTACGCGGATCTAAAATACACGTATACGGATTTAAAACACACGTAGGTGGATCTAAAACACACGTATACGGATCTAAAACACATTTACGCGGATCTAAAACACACGTATGTGGATCTAAAACACGTACGTGGATCTAAAATACACATATACGGATCTAAAACACATGTACGTGGATCTAAAATACACGTATACGGATCTAAAACACATGTACGTGGATCTAAAATACACGTATACGGATCTAAAACACACGTATGTGGATCTAAAATACACGTATACGGATCTAAAATACACGTATACGGATCTAAAACACACGTATGTGGATCTAAAATACACGTATATGGATCTAAAACATGTACACTAATCTAAAATACAGGTATACAGATCTAAAACACACGTATACGGCTCTAAAACACACGTATGTGGATCTAAAATACACGTATAAGGATCTAAAACACGTACGCGGATCTAAAATACACGTATACGGATCTAAAACACATGTACGTGGATCTAAAATACACGTACGTGGATCTAAAATACACGTATACGGATCTAAAACACACGTACGTGGATGTAAAACACACGTATACGGATCTAAAACATGTACGCGGATCTAAAATACAGGTATACGGATCTAAAACACATTTACGCGGATCTAAAATACACGTATACGGATCTAAAACACATTTACGCGGATCTAAAATACACGTATACGGATCTAAAACACACGTACGCGGATCTAAAATACACGTATACGGATCTAAAACACATGTACGTGGATCTAAAATACACGTATACGGATCTAAAACACACGTACGTGGATCTAAAATACACGTATACGGATCTAAAACATGTATGCGGATCTAAAATACACGTATATGGATCTAAAACACATGTACGTGAATCTAAAAAACACGTATACGGATCTAAAACACACGTACGTGGATCTAAAATACACATATACGGATCTAAAACACACGTACGCGGATCTAAAATACACGTATACGGATTTAAAACACACGTAGGTGGATCTAAAACACACGTATACGGATCTAAAACACATTTACGCGGATCTAAAACACACGTATGTGGATCTAAAACACGTACGTGGATCTAAAATACACATATACGGATCTAAAACACATGTACGTGGATCTAAAATACACGTATACGGATCTAAAACACACGTATGTGGATCTAAAATACACGTATACGGATCTAAAATACACGTATACGGATCTAAAACACACGTATGTGGAACTAAAATACACGTATATGGATCTAAAACATGTACACGGATCTAAAATACAGGTATACAGATCTAAAACACACGTATACGGATCTAAAACACACGTATGTGGATCTAAAATACACGTATAAGGATCTAAAACACACGTACGCGGATCTAAAATACACGTATACGGATCTAAAACACATGTACGTGGATCTAAAATACACGTACGTGGATCTAAAATACACGTATACGGATCTAAAACACACGTACGTGGATGTAAAACACACGTATACGGATCTAAAACATGTACGCGGATCTAAAATACAGGTATACGGATCTAAAACACACGTACGCGGATCTAAAATACACGTATACGGATCTAAAACACATTTACGCGGATCTAAAATACACGTATACGGATCTAAAACACATTTACGCGGATCTAAAATACACGTATACGGATCTAAAACACATTTACGCGGATCTAAAATACAGGTATACGGATCTAAAACACACGTACGCGGATCTAAAATACACGTATACGGATCTAAAACACATGTACGTGGATCTAAAATACATGTATACGGATCTAAAACACACGTACGTGAATCTAAAATATACTTGTACGGATCTAAAACATGTACGCGGATCTAAAATATACTTGTACGGATCTAAAACATGTACGCGGATCTAAAATACAGGTATATGGATCCAAAACACACGTACGCGGATCTAAAATACACGTATACGGATCTAAAACACATGTACGTAGATCTAAAACACACGTATGTGAATCTAAAATACACGTATACGGATCTAAAACACATGTACGTAGATCTAAAACACACGTATGTGAATCTAAAATACACGTATACGGATCTAAAACACACATACTTGGATCTATAACACACATATACGGATCTAAAAAACATGTACGTGGATCTAAAATACACGTATACGGATCTAAAACACATACGTGGACCTAAAATACACGTATACAGATCTAAAACACAAGTATGTGGATCTAAAACACACATACGTGGATCTAAAATACACGTATACGGATCTAAAACATGTACACGGATCTAAAATACACGTATACAGATCTAAAACACACGTACGTGGATCTAAAATACACGTCTACGGATCTAAAACACATGTACGTGGATCTAAAACACACGTATGTGGATCTAAAACACGTACCTGGATCTAAAATACACATATACGGATCTAAAACACACGTACGCGGATCTAAAATACACGTATACGGATTTAAAACACACGTAGGTGGATCTAAAACACACGTATACGGATCTAAAACACATTTACGCGGATCTAAAACACACGTATGTGGATCTAAAACACGTACGTGGATCTAAAATACACATATACGGATCTAAAACACATGTACGTGGATCTAAAATACACGTATACGGATCTAAAACACACGTATGTGGATCTAAAATACACGTATACGGATCTAAAATACACGTATACGGATCTAAAACACACGTATGTGGATCTAAAATACACGTATATGGATCTAAAACATGTACACTAATCTAAAATACAGGTATACAGATCTAAAACACACGTATACGGCTCTAAAACACACGTATGTGGATCTAAAATACACGTATAAGGATCTAAAACACGTACGCGGATCTAAAATACACGTATACGGATCTAAAACACATGTACGTGGATCTAAAATACACGTACGTGGATCTAAAATACACGTATACGGATCTAAAACACACGTACGTGGATGTAAAACACACGTATACAGATCTAAAACATGTACGCGGATCTAAAATACAGGTATACGGATCTAAAACACATTTACGCGGATCTAAAATACACGTATACGGATCTAAAACACATTTACGCGGATCTAAAATACACGTATACGGATCTAAAACACACGTACGCGGATCTAAAATACACGTATACGGATCTAAAACACATGTACGTGGATCTAAAATACACGTATACGGATCTAAAACACACGTACGTGGATCTAAAATACACGTATACGGATCTAAAACATGTATGCGGATCTAAAATACACGTATATGGATCTAAAACACATGTACGTGAATCTAAAAAACACGTATACGGATCTAAAACACACGTACGTGGATCTAAAATACACGTATACGGATCTAAAATACACATATGTGGATCTAAAACACATGTATACAGATCTAAAACACACGTACGTGGATCTAAAATACACGTATACGGATCTAAAACACATGTACGTGGATCTAAAATACACGTATACGGATCTAAAACATGTATGCGGATCTAAAATACACGTATATGGATCTAAAACACATGTACGTGAATCTAAAAAACACGTATACGGATCTAAAACACACGTACGTGGATCTAAAATACACGTATACGGATCTAAAATACACATATGTGGATCTAAAACACATGTATACAGATCTAAAACACACGTATGTGGATCTAAAACACGTACGTGGATCTAAAATACACATATACGGATCTAAAACACGTACGCGGATCTAAAATACACGTATACGGATTTAAAACACACGTAGGTGGATCTAAAACACACGTATACGGATCTAAAACACATTTACGCGGATCTAAAACACACGTATGTGGATCTAAAACACGTACGTGGATCTAAAATACACATATACGGATCTAAAACACATGTACCTGGATCTAAAATACACGTATACGGATCTAAAACACACGTATGTGGATCTAAAATACACGTATACGGATCTAAAATACACGTATACGGATCTAAAACACACGTATGTGGAACTAAAATACACGTATATGGATCTAAAACATGTACACGGATCTAAAATACAGGTATACAGATCTAAAACACACGTATACGGATCTAAAACACACGTATGTGGATCTAAAATACACGTATAAGGATCTAAAACACACGTACGCGGATCTAAAATACACGTATACGGATCTAAAACACATGTACGTGGATCTAAAATACACGTACGTGGATCTAAAATACACGTATACGGATCTAAAACACACGTACGTGGATGTAAAACACACGTATACGGATCTAAAACATGTACGCGGATCTAAAATACAGGTATACGGATCTAAAACACACGTACGCGGATCTAAAATACACGTATACGGATCTAAAACACATTTACGCGGATCTAAAATACACGTATACGGATCTAAAACACATTTACGCGGATCTAAAGTACACGTATACGGATCTAAAACACATTTACGCGGATCTAAAATACAGGTATACGGATCTAAAACACACGTACGCGGATCTAAAATACACGTATACGGATCTAAAACACATGTACGTGGATCTAAAATACATGTATACGGATCTAAAACACACGTACGTGAATCTAAAATATACTTGTACGGATCTAAAACATGTACGCGGATCTAAAATATACTTGTACGGATCTAAAACATGTACGCGGATCTAAAATACACGTATACGGATCTAAAACACATGTACGTAGATCTAAAACACACGTATGTGAATCTAAAATACACGTATACGGATCTAAAACACATGTACGTAGATCTAAAACACACGTATGTGAATCTAAAATACACGTATACGGATCTAAAACACACATACTTGGATCTATAACACACATATACGGATCTAAAAAACATGTACGTGGATCTAAAATACACGTATACGGATCTAAAACACATACGTGGACCTAAAACACAAGTATACGGATCTAAAACACAAGTATGTGGATCTAAAACACACGTACGTAGATCTAAAATACACGTATACGGATCTAAAACATGTACACGGATCTAAAATACACGTATACAGATCTAAAACACACGTACGTGGATCTAAAATACACGTATACGGATCTAAAACATATGTACGTGGATCTAAACACACGTATACGGATCGAAAACACACTTACGTGGATCTAAAATACACGTATACAGATCTAAAACACAAGTATGTGGATCTAAAACACACGTACGTGGATCTAAAATACACGTATACGGATCTAAAACATGTACACGGATCTAAAATACACGTATACAGATCTAAAACACACGTACGTGGATCTAAAATACACGTCTACGGATCTAAAACACATGTACGTGGATCTAAAACACACGTATGTGGATCTAAAACACGTACCTGGATCTAAAATACACATATACGGATCTAAAACACACGTACGCGGATCTAAAATACACGTATACGGATTTAAAACACACGTAGGTGGATCTAAAACACACGTATACGGATCTAAAACACATTTACGCGGATCTAAAACACACGTATGTGGATCTAAAACACGTACGTGGATCTAAAACACACGTATACGGATCTAAAACACATTTACGCGGATCTAAAACACACGTATGTGGATCTAAAACACGTACGTGGATCTAAAACACACGTACGCGGATCTAAAATACACGTATACGGATCTAAAACACATGTACGTGGATCTAAAATACACGTATACGGATCTAAAACACACGTACGTGGATCTAAAATACACGTATACGGATCTAAAACATGTATGCGGATCTAAAATACAGGTATATGGATCTAAAACACACGTACGCGGATCTAAAATACACGTATATGGATCTAAAACACACGTACGTGAATCTAAAAAACACGGATACGGATCTAAAACACACGTACGTGGATCTAAAACACACGTACGTGGATCTAAAATACACGTATACGGATCTAAAACACACGTACGTGGATCTAAAACACACGTATACGGATCTAAAACACACGTACGTAGATCTAAAACACACGTACGTGAATCTAAATTACACGTATACGGATCTAAGACACACGTACGCGGATCTAAAATACACGTATACGGATCTAAGACACACGTACGCGGATCTAAAATACACGTATACGGATCTAAAACACAAGTACGCGGATCTAAAACACATGTACGTGGATCTAAAATACAAGTATACAGATCTAAGACACACGTACGCGGATCTAAAATACACGTATACGGATCTAAAACACAAGTACGCGGATCTAAAACACACGTACGCGGATCTAAAACACACATACGTGGATCTAAAATACACGTATACGGATCTAAAACATGTATGCAGATCTAAAATACAGGTATATGGATCTAAAACACACGTACGCGGATCTAAAATACACGTATATGGATCTAAAACACACGTACGTGAATCTAAAAAACACGTATACGGATCTAAAACACACGTACGTGGATCTAAAACACACGTACGTGGATCTAAAATACACGTATACGGATCTAAAACACACGTATGTGGATCTAAAACACATGTATACGGATCTAAAACACATTTACGCGGATCTAAAATACACGTATATGAATCTAAAACACACGTACGCGGATCTAAAATACACGTATACGGATCTAAGACACACGTACGCGGATCTAAAATACACGTATACGGATCTAAAACACACGTATACGGATCTAAAACACACGTACGCGGATCTAAAATACACGTATATGGATCTAAAACACATGTACGTGGATCTAAAACATGTACGCGGATCTAAAATACATGTATACGGATCCAAAACACACGTACGCGGATCTAAAATACACGTATACGGATCTAAAACAAACGTACGTAGATCTAAAACACACGTATGTGAATCTAAAATACACGTATACGGATCTAAGACACACGTACGCAGATCTAAAATACACGTATACGGATCTAAAACACACGTACGTGGATCTAAAACACACGTATACGGATCTAAAACACATTTACGCGGATCTAAAATACAGGTATATGGATCTAAAACACACGTTATGGATCTAAAATACACGTATACAGATCTAAAACACATGTACGTAGATCTAAAACACACGTATGTGAATCTAAAATACACGTATACGGATCTAAGACACGTACGCGGATCTAAAATACATGTATACGGATCTAAGACACACGTACGTGGATCTAAAACACACGTATACGGATCTAAAACACACGTACGCGGATCTAAAACATGTATACGGATCTAAAACACACGTACGTGGATCTAAAACACACGTATACGGATCTAAAACACATGTACGTAGATCTAAAACACGTACGCGGATCTAAAATACACGTATACGGATCTAAAACATGTACGTGGATCTAAAATACAGGCATATGGATCTAAAACACACGTACGCGGATCTAAATTACACGTATACGAATCTAAAACATGTACGTGGATCCAAAATACACGTATACGGATCTAAAATACACGTATATAAATCTAAAACACACGTATGCGGATCTAAAATACACGTATATAAATCTAAAATACACGTATACGGATCTAAAACACATGTACGTGGATCGAAAACACACGTACGCGCATATCTAAAACAGACGTACGCGGATCTAAAATACACGTATACGGATCGAAAACACATGTACGTAGATCTAAAACACACGTACGTGAATCTAAAATACACATATACGGATCTAAGACACACGTACGTGGATCTAAAATACACGTATACAGATCTAAAACACACATACTTGGATCTATAACACACGTATACGGATCTAAAACACATGTACGTAGATCAAAAACACACGTATGTGAATCTAAAATACACGTATACGGATCTAAGACACACGTACGCGGATCTAAAATACACATACACGGATCTAAAACACGTACGTGGATCTAAAACACACATATACAGATCTAAAACACACGTACGTGGATCTAAAACACACGTATACGGATCTAAAACACACGTACGTGGATCTAAAACACACGTATACGGATCTAAAACACATGTACGTAGATCTAAAACACACGTACGTGGATCTAAAACACACGTATACGGATCGAAAACACATGTACGTAGATCTAAAACACACGTACGTGAATATAAAATACACATATACGGATCTAAGACACACGTACGTGGATCTAAAATACACGTATACAGATCTAAAACACACATACTTGGATTTATAACACACGTATACGGATCTAAAACACATGTACTTAGATCAAAAACACACGTATGTGAATCTAAAATACACGTATACGGATCTAAGACACACGTACGCGGATCTAAAATACACGTACACGGATCTAAAACACACGTACGTGGATCTAAAACACACATATACAGATCTAAAACACACGTACGTGGATCTAAAACACACGTATACGGATCTAAAACACACGTACGTGGATCTAAAACACACGTATACGGATCTAAAACACATGTACGTAGATCTAAAACACGTACGCGGATCTAAAATACACGTATACGGATCTAAAACATGTACGTGGATCTAAAATACAGGCATATGGATCTAAAACACACGTACGCGGATCTAAATTACACGTATACGAATCTAAAACATGTACGTGGATCTAAAATACACGTATACGGATCTAAAATACACGTATATAAATCTAAAACACACGTATGCGGATCTAAAATACACGTATACGGATCTAAAACACATGTACGTGGATCGAAAACACACGTACGCGCATATCTAAAACAGACGTACGCGGATCTAAAATACACGTATACGGATCTAAAACACATGTACGTGGATCTCAAACACACGTACGCGGATCTAAAACACACGTGTACGGATCTAAAATACACGTACGTGGACCTAAAACACACGCATACGAATCTCAAACACACGTACGTGGATCTAAAATACACGTATACGGAACTAAAACACACGTACGCGGATCTAAAACACACGTATACGGATCTCAAACACACGTACGTGGATCTAAAATACACGTATACGGATCCAAAGCACACGTACGCGGATCTAAAATACACGTATACGGATCTGAAACACGTACGCGGATCTTAAAATACACGTATACGGATCTAAAACACATGTACGTGTATTTTAGATCCACATACGTGGATCTAAAACACACGTACGTGGATCTAGAACACACGTACGTGGATCTAATATACACATATACGGATCTAAAATACACATACTTAGATCTATAACACACATATATGGATCTAAAACACGTACATGGACCTAAAACACACGTATACGGATCTAAAAAACACGTACGTGGATCTAAAACACACGTATACGAATCTAAAACACACATACGTGGATCTAAAATACACGTATACAAATCTAAAACACACATACGTGGATCTAAAATACACGTACGTGAATCTAAAATACACGTATACAGATCCAAAACACACGTATGTGGATCTAAAACACACGTATACGGATCTAAAACACACGTATGTGGATCTAAAATACACGTATACGGATCTAAAACACATGTACATAGATCTAAAACACACGTACGTGAATCTAAAATACACATATACGGATCTAAAACACACGTATGTGGATCTAAAATACACGTATACGGATATAAAACACATGTACATAGATCTAAAACACACGTACGTGAATCTAAAATACACGTATACGGATCTAAGACACACATACGCGAATCTAAAATACACGTATACGGATCTAAAACACACGTACGCGGACCTAAAACACACGTACGCGGCTCTAAAACACACGTACGTGGATCTAAAATACACGTATACGGATCTAAAACACACATACTTGGATCCATAACACACGTATACGGATCTAAAAGACATGTACATGGATCTAAAATACACGAATACAGATCTAAAACACACGTACGCGGATTTAAAATACACGTATACGGATCTAAAACACACATACTTGGATCCATAACACACGTATACGGATCTAAAACACATGTACATGGATCTAAAATACACGAATACAGAGCTAAAACACACCTACACGGATCTAAAACACACGTATGCGGGTCTAGAACAAACGTACGTGGATCTGTACGCGGATCTAAAACACACGTACGCGGACCTGAATACACACACTCGGATTGATATACAGACACACAAACTGGTAAACACACGCACGTGAATTAGATTACACGATTCCCCGTTTTAAACGATTTTGCGACAATGATACTTCCATTACCAACTATTAATAGAATTTGTGTACGTAAGACGATCTATGAATGGGCTTTGACCACTTATGTCGATATACGTCGGATAGTCGAACATCGGACTCAGGAGGAACAGTGTGGTTTTCGTCCTTGTCGTGGAACTGTGGACCAGCTCTATACTCTCGGCAGGGTCCTTGAGGGTGCATGGGAGTTTGCTCAACCAGTGGAGAAGGCATTCGACCGTGTCCCTCGGGAAGTCCTGTAGGGAGTGCTCAACGAGTACGGAGTATCGGACTGTCTGATTGTGGCGCTCCGCTCCCTGTACGATCAGTGTCAGAGATTGGTCCGCATTGCCGGCAGTAAGTCGGACACGTTTCCAGTGAGGGTTGGACTCCACCAAGGCTGCCCTTTGTCACCCATTCTGTTCATAACTTTTATGGACAGAATTTCTAGGCGCGGTCAAGGCGTTGAGGGGATCCGGTTTGGTGGCTGCAGGATTAGGTCTCTGCTTTTTGCAGATGATATATGGCTTCATCTGGCCAGGATCTTCAGCTCTCACTGGATCGGTTCGCAGCCGAGTGTGAAGCGACTGGGATGGGAATCGGCACCTCCAAGTCCGAGTCCACGGGAAAGAGTGGAGTGCCATCTCCGGGTTGGGGAGGACACACTGCCCCAAGTGGAGGAGTTTAAGTACCTCGGAGTCTTGTTCAGAGAGTGAGGGAAGAGTGGATCGTGAGATCGACAGGCGGATCGGTGCGGCGTCTTCAGTAATGCGGACGCTGTATCGATCCGTTGTGGTGAAGAAGGAGCTGAGCCGGAAGGCAAAGCTCTCAATTTACCGGTCGATCTACGTTCCCATCCTCACCTATGGTCATGAGCTTTGGGGTTATGACCGAAAGGACAAGATCACGGGTACAAGCGGCCGAAATGAGTTTCCTCCGCCGGGTGGCAGGGCTCTCCCTTAGAGATAGGGTGAGAAGCTCTGTCATCCGGGGGGAGCTCAAAGTAAAGCCGCTGCTCCTCCACATCGAGAGGGGCCAGATGAGGTGGTTCGGGCATCTGGTCAGGATGCCACCCGAACGCCTCCCTAGGAAGGTGTTTAGGGCACGTCCAACCGGTAGGAGGTCACGGGGAAGACCCAGGACACGTTGGGAAGACTATGTCTCCCGGCTGGCCTGGGAACGCCTCGGGATACCCCGGGTAGAGCTGGACGAAGTGTCTGGAGAGAGGGAAGTCTGGGATTCCCTGCTTAGGCCCCTGCGACCCGACCTCGGATAAGCGGAAGAAGATGGATGGATGGCACTTATGTCCACTGTGATAAGTTTTTCGACCTTGCAACATCTGATGTATAAGCAGCAACTTATATATAAATGATTGATATCGCCGACTTAAGAGGTGTATTTTTCCATTGAGGGCACAACGAACACCATTTCCGAATAAGATCATATATCACGTGGTCTTGTTTGGCTCCTTTTCGGTGTGACTCGGGTTTACTGACATTTAGTGACGTCCTGTTGAGATCTATGAAAGGTCGGTTCCCAGCCTCGCCCCGTTCAGTTGGAAACAAAGTCTGTGGGCTTTCTGTAATTACACGACGGATCCTAGACTATATATTCTCCAAATTCCTGGCATTTTTGCGAGGAGAATGATGTTTGTGAGCAGTCAAGATTATTTGTTGTAAAGTGGTCGTTCACTGAATGATCACTTTGAATATGTCGCTACATAATCAGTGCGCTCTGTGTTTATTTGGGCTTTCTGCAGCATTCCAACTTTTCCACAGACAGGAATCAGGATGCGTATGTGCCACATGTGTTCTCTCGCCACTCTTCCCCTTTTTCTTCCTGTCTGGCCCTCTTTTATCTCATCCGCCCTCTAACCAAGTCCACGTTTCTGCCTCCCTTCCCTCGTCTGGCGAGAGACAACAATGGCAACATGTCTCCCCAGATCAACAATATCTGCACTGAAAGAAAGCCTCAGGCTCTCTCATGTGTATTTGTACACGATACACTACCCAGCAGGCACAGGACATGGATACAACGTTGATTATACGTACGCGTCCTTTAAAACGGACTTTGAAACAACGTGGCAAAATATTTAATTGAGACAACGTTGATGTCTAACATTGGATCCACGTTGTTGGTTGCAAATTTCAATGGTCAAATCAACGTCAGAACCCAAAATTGATTAAACGTTGTCAAAAAGCACGTTGTTTCAACGTTGTATTTGTGTTGTAGAATATTGGTTGGGAAATTACCCAGAAATCAACGGTCTAATCAATGTCAAAACCCAACATTGATTAAACGTTGTATTTGTGTTGTACAATATTGGTTGGGAAATTATCAAAATTCAAGGGTCAAATTAATGTCAGAACCCAACATTGATTAAACGTCGCCAAAAAGCATGTTGTTTCAACGTTGTATTTGTGTCGTAGAATATTGGTTGGAAGATGTTCTAAATTTCAAAGGTCAAATCAACGTCACAACCTGACATTGAATAAACGTTGTCAAAAAGAATGTTGTTTCAACGTTGTATTTGTGTTGTAGAATATTGGTTGGGAAATGACTCAAAATTCAACAGCCAAATATATGTCAGAAACCAACATTGATTAAACGTTGTCAAAAAGCATGTTGTTTTAATGTTGTATTTGTTTTGTTGAATATTGGTTGGAAGATAATCTAAATTTCAATGATCAAATCAACGTCAGAACCTGGCATTGATTAAATGTCGTTAAAAAGTATGTTGTTTCAACGTTGTATTTGTGTTGCAGGACATTGGTTGGGAAACGACCCAAAATTCAATGGTCAAATCAACGTCAGAACCCAACATTGATTAAACGTCGACCAAAAAAACATAGTGTTTTAATGTTGTAAAATATTGGTTGAAAAAACACCCAAAATTCAATGGTCAAATCAACGTCAGAACCCGGCATTGATTAAACGTTGTCAAAAAGCATGTTGTTTCAACGTTGTATTTGTGTTGTAGAATATTGGTTGGGAAATGACCCAAAATTCAGCGGTCAAATCAACGTCAGAACCCAACATTTATTAATGTTGGGTTCTGACGTTGATTTGACAACGTTGAAACAACATGCTTTTTGACAACGTTTAATCAATGTTGGTTTCTGACATACATTTGACTGTTGAATTTTGGGTCATTTCCCAAACAATATTCTACAACACAAAATCCAACGTTGAAACAACATGCTTTTTGGTGACCTTTATTCAATGTTGGATTCTGACGTAGATTTGATCGTACAATTTTGGGTCATTTCCCAACCAATATTCTACAACACAAATACAACGTTGAAACAACATACATTTTGACGATGTTAAATCAATGTTGGGTTCTGACCATTGAATTTTGATAATTTCCCAACCAATATTCTACAACACAAATACAACATTGAAACAACATGCACGTTGAATCAATGTTGGGTTCTGACGTTGATTTGACCATTGAAATTTGGTCATTTCCTAACCAATATTCTACAACACAAACACAACGTTGAAACAACATGTTTTTTGGCTACCTTTATTCAGTGTCAGGTTCTGACGTTGATTTGACCATTGAATTTGGGGTAATTTTCCAACCAATCTTCTACAACACAAATATGTTGAAACAACATGCTTTTTGGCGACGTTTAATCAATGTTGGGTTCTGACGTAGATTTGACAGTTGAATTTTGGGTCATTTCCCAACCAATATTCTACAACACAATGTTGAAACAACATACTTTTTGGCGACGTTTAATCAATGTTGGGTTCTGGCGTTGATTTGACCATTGAATTTTGGATCATTTCCTAACCAATATTCTACAACACAAATACAACGTTGAAACAAGATGCTTTTTAACGACATTTAATCAATGCCAGGTTCTGATGTAGATTTGACCATTGAAATTTAGATAATCTTCCAACCAATATTCAACAAAACAAATACAACGTTGAAACAACATGCTTTTTGATGACGTTAAATCAATGTTGGGTCCTGACGTAGATTGGACCTTTGAGTGGGTCATTTTCCAACCAGTATTCTACAACACAAATACGTATTGGCGACATTTGATTAAACGTCGCCAATACGTAGTGTTTTAATGTTGTAAAATATTGGTTGGAAAACGACCCAAAATTCAATGGTCAAATTAACGTCAGAACCCAACATTAGTAAATGTTGGGTTCTGACATTGTTTCAACGTTGTATTTGTGTTGTAGAATATTGGTCGGGAAATTATCTAAAATTCAATGGTCAGAACCCAACATTGATTAAACATTGTCAAAAAGCATGTTGTTTCAACGTTGTATTTGTGTTGTAGAATATTGGTTGGGAAAGCACCCAAATTTCAATGGTCAAATCAATGTCAGAACCTGACATTGATTAAATGTCGTCAAAAGCATGTTGTTTCAACTTTGTATTTGTGTTGTAGAATATTGGTTGAAAAATTACCCCAAATTCAACGGTCAAATCAAAGTCAAAACCCAACATTAATTAAACGTCGTCAAAAAGCATGTTGTTTCAATGTTGTATTTGTGTTGTAGAATATCGGTTGAGAAATGACCCAAAATTCAACGGTCAAATCTATGTCAGAAACCAACATTGATTAAAACAATGTCAAAAAGCATGTTGTTTTCACGTTGTATTTGTTTTCTTGAATATTGGTTGGAAGATGATCTAAATTTCAATGGTCAAATCTACGTCAGAACCTGGCATTGATTAAATGTCGTTAAAAAGCATGTTGTTTCAACGTTGTATTTGTGTTGCAGAATATTGGTTGGGAAACGACCCAAAATTCAATGGTCAAACCTACGTCAGAACCCAACATTGATTAAACGTCGCCAAAAAGCACGTTGTTTCAACGTTGTATTTGTGTTGTAGAATATTGATTGGGAAATTATCCAAAATTCAACGGTCAAATCTATGTCAGAACCCGACATTGAATAAAGGTCGCCAAAAAGCATGTTGTTTCAACGTTGTATTTGTGTTGTAGAATATTGGTTGGGAAATGGACCGAACCCAACATTGATTGAACATCGTCAAAAAGCATGTTGTTTCGATGTTGTATTGGTGTTGTAGAATATTGGTTGGGAAATGACCGAAAATTCAACAGTCAAATCTATGTCAGAAACCAACATTGATTAAACGTTGTCAAAAAGCATTTTGTTTCAACATTGTATTTGTGTTGTAGAATATTGGTTGGGAAATGACCAAAATTCAATGGTCAAATCAACGTCACAACCCAACATTGATTAAACGTCGCCAAAAAACATGTTGTTTCAACGTTGTATTTGTGTTGTAAAATATTGGTTGGAAAACGACGCACAATTCAATGGTCAAATCAACGTCAGAACCCAACATTTATTAATGTTGGGTTCTGACGTTGATTTGACAACGTTGAAACAACATACTTTTTGACAACGTTTAATCCATGTTGGTTTCTGACATACATTTGATTGTTGAAATTTGGGTCATTTCCCAACCAATATTCTACAACACAAAATCCAACGTTGAAACAACATGCTTTTTGATGACCTTTATTCAATTTTGGGTTCTGACGTAGATATGACCGTACAATTTTGGGTCATTTCCCAACCAATATTCTACAACATAAAAACAACGGTGAAACAACATACTTTTTGACGATGTTATTAAATCAATGTTGGGTTCTGACCATTGAATTTTATATCATTTCCCAACCAATATTCTACAACACAAATACAACGTTGAAACAACATGCTTTTTGACAACGTTTATTAAATGTCAGGTTGTGACATTGTTTTGACCATTGAATTTTGATAATTTTCCAACCAAAATTCTACAACACAAATACAACGTTGAAACAACATGCTTTTTGACGACTTTTAATCAATGTTGGGTTCTGACGTTGATTTGACGGTTGAATTTTGTGTAATTATCCAACCAAATTTCTACAACACAAATACAACGTTGAAACAACATGCTTTTGGCGACGTTTAATCAATGTTGGGTTCTGGCGTTGATTTGACCGTTGAATTTTGGATCATTTCCTAACCAATATTTTGCAACACAAATACAACATTGAAACAACATGGTTTTTAACAACATTTAATCAATGCCGGGTTCTGACGTAGATTTGACAATTGAAGTTTAGATCATCTTCCAACTTATATTCAACAAAACAAATACAACGTTAAAACAACATGCTTTTTGATGACGTTAAATCAATGTTGGTTCCTGACGTACATTTGACCATTGAGTGGGTCATTTTCCAACCAGTATTCTACAACACAAATACAACGTTGAAACAACGTGCTTTTTGGCGACGTTTAATCAAACGTAGTGTTTTAATGTTGTAAAATATTGGTTGGAAAACGACCCGAAATTCAATGGTCAAATTAACGTCAGAACCCAACATTAATAAATGTTGGGTTCTGACATTGTTTCAACGTTGTATTTGTGTTGTAGAATATTGGTTTAAAAATGACCCAAAATTCAACCGTCAAATCAATGTCAGAACCCAACATTGATTAAACGTTGTCAAAAAGCATGTTGTTTCAACGTTGTATTTGTGTTGTAGAATATTGGTTGGGAAATGACCCAAAATTCAACAGTCAAATCTATGTCAGAAACCATCATTGATTAAACGTTGTCAAAAAGCATGTTGTTTCAATGTTGTATTTGTGTTGTAGAATATTGGTTGGGAAATTATCTCAAATTCAATAGTCAGAACCCAACATTGATTGAACATCGTCAAAAAGTATGTTGTTTCAACGTTGTATTTGTGTTGTAGAATATTGGTTGGGAAATGACCCACAATTCAATGGTCAAATCTACGTCAGAACCCAACATTGATTAAACGTCGTCAAAAAAAATGTTGTTTCAACGTTGTGTTGTAGAATATTGGTTGGGAAATTATCTAAAATTCAATAGTCAGAACCCAACATTGATTGAACATCATCAAAAAGTATTTTGTTTCAACGTTGTATTTGTGTTGTAGAATATTGGTTGGGAAATGACCCAAAATTCAATGGTCAAATCAACGTCAGAACCCAACATTGATTAAACGTCGTCAAAAAGCATTTTGTTTCAACGTTGTATTTTGTGTTGCAGAATATTGGTTGGGAAATTTTGTCAGTACTTGTGTTTGTACTTTGTCAGTATTTGTGTTGTAGAATATTGGTTGGGAAATGACCCAAAATTCAATGGTCAAATCAACGTCAGAACCCAACATTGATTAAACATCGTCATAAAGTATGTTGTTTCAACGTTGTGTTTTGTGTTGTAGAATATTAGTCAGGAAATGATCGAAAATTCAATGGTCAGAACCCAACATTGATTGAACATCGTCAAAAAGAATGTTGTTTCAACGTTGTATTTGTGTTGTAGAATATTGGTTGGGGAAATGATCAAAATTCAATGGTCAGAACCCAACATTAATTGAACATCGTCAAAAAGTATGTTGTTTCAACGTTGTGTTGTAGAATATTGGTTGGGAAATTATCTAAAATTCAATAGTCAGAACCCAACATTAATTAAACATCGTCAAAAAGTATGTTGTTTCAACATTGTATTTGTGTTGTAGAATATTGGTTGGGAAATGACCCACAATTCAATGGTCAAATCTACGTCAGAACCCAACATTGATTAAACGTCGTCAAAAAGCATGTTGTTTCAACGTTGTGTTGTAGAATATTGGTTGGGAAATTATCTAAAATTCAATAGTCAGAACCCAACATTGATTGAACATCGTCAAAAAGTATGTTGTTTCAACGTTGTATTTGTGTTGTAGAATATTGGTTGGGAAATGATCAAAATTCAATTGTCAGAACCCAACATTGATTAAACATCGTCAAAAAGTATGTTGTTTCAACGTTGTGTTTTGTGTTGTAGAATATTAGTCAGGAAATGATCGAAAATTCAATGGTCAGAACCCAACATTGATTAAACATCGTCAAAAAGCATGTTGTTTCAACGTTGTGTTTTGTGTTGTAGAATATTGCTTGGGAAATGATCGAAAATTCAATGGTCAGAACCCAACATTAATTGAACATTGTCAAAAAGTATGTTGTTTCAACGTTGTGTTTTGTGTTGTAGAATATTGGTTGGGAAATGACCCACAATTCAATGGTCAAATCTACGTCAGAACCCAACATTGATTAAACGTCGTCAAAAAGCATGTTGTTTCAACGTTGTGTTGTAGAATATTGGTTGGGAAATTATCTAAAATTCAATAGTCAGAACCCAACATTGATTGAACATCGTCAAAAAGTATGCTGTTTCAATGTTGTATTTGTGTTGTAGAATATTGGTTGGGAAAAGACCCAAAATTCAACGGTCAAATCCACGTCAGAACCCAACATTGATTAAACGTCGTCAAAAAGCATGTTGTTTCAACGTTGTATTTTGTGTTGCAGAATATTGGTTGGGAAATGATCTAAAATTCAATGGTCAGAACCCAACATTGATTAAACATCGTCAAAAAGTATGTTGTTTCAACGTTGTGTTTTGTGTTGTTGAATATTAGTCAGGAAATGATAGAAAATTCAATGGTCAGAACCCAACATTGATTGAACATCGTCAAAAAATATGTTGTTTCAACGTTGTATTTGTGTTGTAGAATATTAGTTGGGAAATGGCCCACAATTCAATGGTCAAATCAACGTCAGAAACCCAACATTGATTAAACGTCGTCAAAAAGCATGTTGTTTCAACGTTGTGTTGTAGAATATTGGTTGGGAAATTATCTAAAATTCAATAGTCAGAACCCAACATTGATTGAACATCATCAAAAAGTATGTTGTTTCAACATTGTATTTGTGTTGTAGAATATTGGTTGGGAAAAGACCCAAAATTCAACGGTCAAATCCACGTCAGAACCCAACATTGATTAAACGTCGTCAAAAAGCATGTTGTTCCAACGTCAGGTTTAAGTCGGTCAGGACCTTTGAAATAAACTAATCTATTACTATTACCTAATTCAACAATTTCTCAACGTTGTTTCATTGTCTTGTTCTTATTAGGGTTGTTCTGTGATATCCTCCTGTGATATCGACAAATGTCAAACGTGCGTCCCAGAACACACCCTGTATGTGCGAACTGACTCCCAGTAGTGGGCGCTCAAGGCCTTCTTGCAGGCCTAAACACTACCAGAAGAAGCACTGACCTACATTTACAACTTCCACTCTAGTATTTTATTAATTTCCAACAGTCTATTATCTTTATTTTGTCCAGTTCCTCTTGGCTGCTTTACCTCCAGTAAGTTTTTATATTGTTTGTCCAATCAGATTTCAGCTTCTAAGTAATCTGCCCAGAGTCTGCAGACTCTGGAGTGCAGACCTAAGTCGTGTTAGCACCGGGACTGTATCTTTAACCAATCAGATTTCAGAGTAGCCTAACAAGAGCCTGCTAGTAGGAACAATAACAACTGTATTCAACACAACAATAGTTCAATAGTTTTAGTTCATGTGTCGTATTGGAGTCTGTGATGCCTTGAACTGAGGTCACGCACGGCTCAACCTGTGCTTCGTGCAAAATAGTTTGAGTTACGGTTTTGTCAATACAAAAGTCCATAGAGTTAACTGCGGATTTAGCAATGGTTTAATTTGAATTTGAATTCAAATTAAACCAATTCATGGCCATATTTCTTAGGGTTGGGAATCTTTGGGCACCACACGATTCCATTGGATTCTTAGGGGGTAACGGTCAATCAATCAAGGTTTATTTATATAGCCCTTAATCACAAGTGTCTCAAAGGGCTGCACAAGCCACGATGACATCCTCGGCTCAGATCCCACATCAGGGCAAGAACAAACTCAACCCAATGGGATACAATGAGAAACCTTGGAGCGGACCCCCCCAGCTGAGGGACCGGTGCAATGGACGTGGAGTGGATCTAGTTAATAGTGTGAGAGGCACTGAGGCACAGATGTGTGGTCCACCCCGGGTCCCGACTTTGAACAGCTAGCGCGTCATCAGTGTCGAATCGGTTTTCGATTCAGAATCAGTACTTTTTTAGTAACATCGGGTGCCAGTTCGTCCGTAAAATAGAAAAACAGCTCTGAGAAATGTATATATTACTTAAAAGTTTGATAAAATTATACGCAAACATTTAATAAAGTGACTGGACGGGAAATGTTTTTTTGATTTTTTTATACATTTTTCGTTTTTTTTAAACGATTAAGAATCGTTAAAATCAAGAATCACGATTCATTCGAAAGATTTAAAAAATAATAATAATAAAAATTCAATAAATGTTCAAATTTTTTTGAACCGATTAAGAATCATTACAAATAAGAATTGTGGTTCATTCGGAAGATTAAAAAAATATATATATATTTAATAATATTTAATTATTATTTCAATTAAAGTTAATGTGAAAATAACAATATTATTAATTATATTGAAAAACAATGGTTGCCTCATTAAAAACATACTGTATATATATATATATATATATATATATATATATATATATATATATATTAATATATATATATGTTTTAATCAATTTTTAAAACATTTTGAACCGATTAAGAATCATTACAAATAAGAATCGCGATTCATTCGAAAGATTAAAAAAAAAAATAATAATAATATTTATAAATCAACCGTTCAGTTAAAGTTAATGTTAAAATAACAATATTATTAATTATATTGACGAATAATAATGGCTGCCTCATTAAAAGCATACTAAAAAAATCAAAAAATAAAATCATATTTTTTTTAATACATTTGTTTTTAAAAATTTTAACCGATTAAGAATCATTACAAATAAGAATCGCGATTTATTTGAAAGATTAAAAAAATAAAAATAATAATAATAATATTTATAAATCAACCGTTCAATTAAAGTTAATGTTAAAATAACAATATTATTAATTATATTGAAAAAATAATGGCTGCCTCATTAAAAGCATACAAAAAAATATATAAAATAAAATTATATTTTTAATTAAATTTTTTTTTTTTAACCAATTAAGAATCATTACAAATAAGGATCACGGTTCGTTCGAAAGATTAAAAATATATATATATATATATATATATATTAATAAAACAACAGTTCAATTAAAGTTAATGTTAAAATAACAATATTATTAATTATATTGAAAAATAATCACGGCCTCATTAAAAACATACAAAAAAAAAAAAATTTTTTTTTTTTTTTTCTTGAACTGATTAAGAATCATTACAAATAAGAATTGTGATTCATTCAAAAGATTAAAAATACAAAAATTAGAAAATAAATAAATAAATTATAAAACAACCGTTCAATTAATGTTAATGTTAAAATAACAATATTATTAATTCTATTGAAAAATAATGGCTGCCTCATTAAAAACGTACTGAACATTTTTTTAAAACAATTTATATTTTTTTAATCAAATTTTTTTATTTTTTTGAACTGATTAAGTTAATCATTACAAATAAGAATCACGATTCGTTCAAAAGATTAAAAATATATATACATATTTATATATATATAAATATATATATAAACATTTAAATATATAGTTAAACCTCCTCTCTGAGCTGCCACCTTACTGTGGTAGAGGAGTTTGCGTGTCCCAATGATCCTAGGAGCTATGTTGTCCGAGGCTTTATGCCCCCTGGTAGGGTCTCCCAAGACAAACTGGTCCTAGGTGAGGGATCAGACAAAGAGCAGCTCAAAGACCTCCATGAAGAATAAAAACAAAGGACCCAGATTTCCCTCGCCCGGACGCGGGTCACTGGGGCCCCCTTCTGGAGCCAGGCCCGGAGGTGGGGCACGATGGCGAGCGCCTGGTGCCCGGCCTGTCCCCATGGGGCCCGGCCGGGCACAGCCCGAAGAGGCAACGTGGGTCCCCCCTCCAGTGGGCTCACCACCCATAGCAGGGGCCAAAGAGGTCGGGTGCAGTGTGAGCTGGGCGGGAGCCAAAGGCCGGGCACTTGGCGGTCCGATCCTTGGCTACAGCAGCTAGCTCTTGGGACGTGGAACGTCACCTCGCTGGGGGGAAGGAGCCTAAGCTAGTGCGCGAGGTCGAGAAGTTCCGGCTGGATATAGTCGGACTCACTTCGACGCACAGCAAGGGCTCTGGAACCAGTTCTCTCGGAATGGGCTGGACTCTCTTTCACTCTGGCGTTGCTGGCAGTGAGAAGCGACGGGCTGGGGTAGCAATTCTTGTTGCCCCCCCGACTCAGAGCCTGCACGTTGGAGTTCAACCCGGTGGACGAGAGGGTAGCTTCCCTCCGCCTTCGGGTGGGGGGACGGGTCCTGACTGTGGTTTGCGCTTACGCACCAAATGGCAGGTCAGAGTACCCACCCTTTTTGGATTCGCTCGAGGGAGTACTTTGGAGTGCTCCCCCGGGTGATTCCCTCGTTCTACTGGGGGACTTCAACGCTCATGTTGGCAACGACAGTGAAACCTGGAGAGGCGTGATTGGGAAGAATGGCCACCCGGATCTGAACCCGAGTGGTGTTTTGTTATTGGACTTTTGTGCTCGTCACAGATTGTCAATAACAAACACCATGTTCAAACATAAGGGTGTCCATATGTGCACTTGGCACCAAGACACCCTAGGCCGCAGTTCCATGATCGACTTTGTAGTTGTGTCATCGGATTTGCGGCCTCATGTTTTGGACACTCGGGTGAAGAGAGGGGCGGAGCTTTCTACCGATCACCACCTGGTGGTGTGTTGGCTGCCGGACAGACCTGGGCTGGGAGGATGCCGGACAGACCTGGCAGGCCCAAACCCATTGTGAGGGTTTGCTGGGAACCTCTGGCAGAGTCTCCTGTCAGAGAGAGTTTCAATTCCCACCTCCGGAAGAACTTTGAACATGTCACAAGGGAGGTGCTGGACATTGAGTCCGAGTGGACCATGTTCCGCGCCTCTATTGTCGAGGCGGCTGATTGGAGCTGTGGCCGCAAGGTAGTTGGTGCCTGTCATGGCGGTTCCGGTGAGGGATGCTGTCAAGCTAAAGAAGGAGTCCTATCGGGTTCTTTTGGCTCATGGGACTCCTGAGGCAGCGGACAGGTACCGACAGGCCAAGCGGTGTGCGGCTTCAGCAGTTGCGGAGGCAAAAACTCGGACATGGGGGGAGTTCAGGGAAGCCATGGAAAACAACTTCCGGACGGCTTCAAAGCGATTCTGGACCACCATCCGCCGCCTCAGGAAGGGGAAGCAGTGCACTATCAACACCGTGTATGGTGAGGATGGTGTTCTGCTGACCTCGACTGCGGATGTTGTCGATCGGTGAAGGGAATACTTCGAAGACCTCCTCAATCCCACCAACACGTTTTCCTATGAGGAAGCAGTGCCTGGGGAGTCTGTGGTGGGCTCTTCTATTTCTGGGGCTGAGGTTGCTGACGTAGTTAAAAAGCTCCTCGGTGGCAAGGCCCCGGGGGTGGATGAGATCCGCCCGGAGTTCCTTAAGGCTCTGGATGCTGTGGGGCTGTCTTGGTTGACAAGACTCTGCAGCATCGCATGGACATCGGGGGCAGTACCTCTGGATTGGCAGACCGGGGTGGTGGTTCCTCTCTTTAAGAAGGGGAACCGGAGGGTGTGTTGCAACTATCGTGGGATCACACTCCTCAGCCTTCCCGGTAAGGTCTATTCAGGTGTACTGGAGAGGAGGCTACGCCGGAGAGTTGAACCTCGGATTCAGGAGGAACAGTGTGGTTGACGTCCTGGTCGTGGAACTGTGGACCAGCTCTATACTCTCGGCAGGGTCCTTGAGGGTGCATGGGAGTTTGCCCAACCAGTCTACATGTGCTTTGTGGACTTGGAGAAAGCATTTGACCGTGTCCCTCGAGAAGTCCTGTGGGGAGTGCTCAGAGAGTATGGGGTATCGGACTGTCTGATTGTGGCGGTCCGCTCCCTGTATGATCAGTGTCAAAGCTTGGTCCGCATTGCCGGCAGTAAGTCGGACACGTTTCCAGTGAGGGTTGGACGCCGCCAAGGCTGCCCTTTGTCACCGATTCTGTTCATAACTTTTATGGACAGAATTTCTAGGCGCAGTCAAGGCGTTGAGGGGATCCGGTTTGGTGGCTGCAGGATTAAGTCTCTGCTTTTTGCAGATGATGTGGTCCTAATGGCTTCAACTGGCCAGGATCTTCAGCTCTCACTGAATCGGTTCGCAGCTGAGTGTGAAGCGACTGGGATGAGAATCAGCACCTCCAAGTCCGAGTCCATGGTTCTCGCCCGTAAAAGGGTGGAGTGCCATCTCCGGGTTGCGGAGGAGACCCTGCCCCAAGTGGAGGAGTTCAAGTACCTCGGAGTCTTGTTCAAGAGTGAAGGAAGAAGAGATCGACAGGCGGTTCGGTGCGGCGTCTTCAATAATGCGGACACTGTATCGATCCGTTGTGGTGAAGAAGGAGCTGAGCCGGAAGGCAAAGCTCTCAATTTATCGGTCGATCTACGTTCCCATCCTCACCTATGGTCATGAGCTTTGGGTTATGACCGAAAGGACAAGATCACGGGTACAAGCGGCCGAAATTAGTTTCCACCGCCGGGTGGCGGGGCTCTCCCTTAGAGATAGGGTGAGAAGCTCTGTCATCCGAGGGGAGCTCAAAGTAAAATCGCTGCTCCTCCACATGGAGAGGAGCCAGATGAGGTGGTTCGGGCATCTGGTCAGGATGTCACCCGATCGCCTCCCTAGGGAGGTGTTTAGAGCACGTCCGACCGGTAGGAGGCCACGGGGAAGACCCAGGACACGTTGGGAAGACTATGTCTCCCGGTTGGCCTGGGAACGCCTCGGGATCCCCCGGGAGGAGCTGGACGAAGTGGCTGGGGAGAGGGAAGTCTGGGCTTCCCTGCTTAGGCTGCTGCCCCCGCGACCCGACCTCGGATAAGCGGAAGAAGATGGATAGATGGATGGATGGATATTTATAAAACAACCGTTCAATTAAAGCTCGATTGTAGCTGAGATAGGCTCCAGCCCCCCCCCCCCCCCCCGCGACCCCGAAGGGATTAAGCGGTAGAAAATGGATGGATAGATTAAAATAACAATCTTATTAATTCTTTTGAAAAATAATGGCTGCCTCATTAAAAATATACTAAAAAATGATAAAACTATTCATATTTTTTTAAGCAATTTTTTTTTTTTTAACTGATTAAGAATCATTACAAATACGAATCGCGATTCATTCGAAAGATTTAAAAAAATAAAAATAAAAATAATATTTATAAAACAACTGTTCAATTAAAGTTAATATGATTAAAAAAATATTCAGTTTAAAGCTGGACTACCGGGGAGGGGGTCTAGACTGAGACCAGGGGAGAAAAAAAAAAAACCTCAATAGCCGTAGCGCACACAAACAAGTTACAAAGAATACACAAGACTTGCAACAGAGTCAATTGGAAAAATCAATCTTTTTTTGGGAACACCCTAATTTTGATGGATTTCACCACCAGGGGGTGCAAATGAGACATTCTCTATTAGATGCATGATTTATGTCCTAACTTGTTCACCGGTCCTCATATGGACGCTACTTTTCCTTGTTGGTGTCTCAAGAAGAGAACACACACACACACACACACACACACACACACACACACACACACACACACACACACACACACACACACACACACACAAAGACGCAGGTATAAAAACGAAAGGGCGGAAAGTTGCATTTCATGCTGTTGCTTCCACAAGATGGAGGGCGTGCGAGTGCGTGTTGAGTGACATTTCACGCTCGTTTTATGGCCCATGTGACCACCTCAGCAGGAACCTTTCTGCGTGGCTCTCGGGCCTGTCGTCTTTTCCCCGCATCACCGTCATCGCTCGGGTGTTAACTCGGTCTCCAGGATGGCATATGGGTTGGAATTGAAGGTTAAATCACCAAAAATGATTCCCGGGCGCGGCACCGCTGCTGCCCACTGCTCCCTTCACCTCCCAGGGGGTGAACAAGGGGATGGGTCAAATGCAGAGGACAAATTTCACCACACCTAGTGTGTGTGTGACAATACTTTAACTTTAACACGACACACCCATTTTACAATACGGTAGGCTTAATAATTTTTGCAATGCAGTCTGCTGAAAATGATGGAAAGGGACTGACGCTGTGGTCAAAGTTGGACTTGCCACCAAACACATTTTAAAGATATTCCACACTCTACTGCCATCTGGCGGCAAAAGTGGATAGTGTCACTCTTTATGTGTCAGGTAAACCGTGACGAACCGTATGACGAGAGACTGGACTCTGACTAGAATTTGTGGGTAAGTTAGTCCTGAGAACTGTATCTATACCTTTTTTTCCCCCATTTAAAACACATTTTTAGTGCCTAAACATATATTATCATTCTATACATTTAGCTTATTGACTTCCTTCGCACCAACCGAAGAGAGATGGGGAGAGTTTTGGATTTACTATACCCAAAACCAGTGAAGTTGGCACGTTGTGTAAATGGTAAATAAAAATAGAAAACAATGAAAGAAACGGCAGATCAACTGGTCTAAAAAGGGGGTCTATTTAAAGGCCAGGGTATACAAATGAGTTTTAAGATGGGACTTAAATGCTTCTAAGCACAACCAGATTTATACAAACCCCGTTTCCATATGAGTTGGGAAATTGTGTTAGATGTAAATATAAACGGAATACAATGATTTGCAAATCATTTTCAACCCATATTCAGTTGAATGCACTACAAAGACAAGATATTTGCAATTATTTTTTGCAAATAATAATTAACTTAGAATTTTATAGCTGCAACACATGCCAAGTAGTTGGGAAAGGGCATGTTCACCACTGTGTTACATCACCTTTCCTTTTAACAACACTCAATAAACGATTGGGAACTGAGGAAACTAATTGTTGAAGCTTTGAAAGTGGAATTATTTCCCATTCTTGTTTTGTGTAGAGCTTCAGTCGTTCAACAGTCCGGGGTCTCCGCTGTCGTATTTTACGCTTCATAATGTGCCACACATTTTCAATGGGAGACAGGTCTGGACTGCAGGCGGGCCAGGAAAGTAGCCGCACTCTTTTTTTTACGAAGCCACGCTGTTGTAACACGTGCTGAATGTGGCTTAGCATTGTCTTGCTGAAATAAGCAGGGGCGTCCATGAAAAAGACGGCGCTTCAAAACCTGTATGTACCTTTCAGCATTAATGGTGCCTTCACAGATGTGTAAGTTACCCATGCCTTGGGCAATAATGCACCCCCATACCATCACAGATGCTGGCTTTTCAACTTTGCGTCGATAACAGTCTGGATGGTTCGCTTCCCCTTTTGGTCCGGATGACACGATGTCGAATATTTCCAAAAACAATTTGAAATGTGGACTTGTCAGACCACAGAACACTTTTCCACTTTGCATGAGTCCATCTTAGATGATCTCGGGCCCAGAGAAGCCGGCGGCGTTTCTGGGTGTTGTTGATAAATGGCTTTCGTTTTGCATAGTAGAGCTTTAACTTGCACTTACAGATGTAGCGACCAACTGTATTTAGTGACAGTGGTTTTCTGAAGTGTTCCTGAGCCCATGTGGTGATATCCTTTAGAGATTGATGTCGGTTTTTGATACAGTGCCGTCTGAGGGATCGATGTTGATGTTGGTTTCTGGCCATGCCGCTTACGTGGAGGGATTTCTTCAGATTCTCTGAACCTTTTGATGATATTACGGACCGTAGATGTTGAAATCCCTAAATTTCTTGCAATTGCACTTTGAGAAACGTTGTTCTTAAACTGTTTGACTATTTGCTCACACAGTTGTGGACAAAGGGGTGTACCTCGCCCCATCCTTTCTTGTGAAAGACTGAGCATTTTTTTGGGAAGCTGTTTTTATACCCAACCAACACACCAAATCCTTGGAGTCCCAGAAGCTGATTTTCCTTGCCGCAGAGTCACGGTATTAATCTCTTGTATGCCTCAAACCCACGGGAGAAAATGCCCACGGCAAAACTGTGTTCGCTCAAAGCATTGTCCACACGTTTAAGTCAGGACTTTGGGAATGCCCTTCATTCTAGCCTGATTTAGCCATTCCTTTACCACTTTTGATGTAATTGTCCTGTTGGAACACCCAACTGCACCCAAGACCCAACCTCCGGGCTGATGATTTTAGCTTGTCCTGAAGAATTTGGAGGTAATCCTCCTATTTACTCTCTGTAAAGCACCAGTTCCATTGGCAGCAAAACAGGCCCAGAGCATAATACTACCACCACCATGCTTAGCGGTAGGGATGGTGTTTCTGGGATTGAAGGCCTCATCTTTTCTCCTCCAAACATATTGCTGGGTATTGTGGCCAAACAGCTACATTTTTTGGAAAAAGGTAAGACCTTCTTGAGGAAAGTTCTGTGGTCAGATGAAACAAAAATTTGTCACGACGTGGTTTTCGCTTACTGCGGGGTCATTCTCCCAGGAAGGCAAACGGACGACTCCGGACAGGACTTGCAGGTAGGAACATGGTTTCATTTTAAGAAACAATCAACGATATACAAAACAGAAAACAACCCGAAGGCAAGCGTGCCTTTCGCAAAGGCAAAAAGTTAGGATGTGAAGCTATAGACATGAACCTCACGAAACTGTGGCATGAAACAAACACGAAACTGTGGCATGAAACAATTAGCATTAACTATGGCATAGAACAAACACGAAACTGTGGCATGAAACAACTAAGACTTACGTAGTCCAGGCATGAGGAAAACAACTAATGACGCCAGGACGACTTCCTGGCAAAGGCAGGCTTAAATAGTCCTCTGATTAGCAGCAGGTGCGCGTCCCGAACACCAGAGGCAGGTGAAAATCATTAGTAGCCATGTCAACCAAAACAAACTCAGGTGTCAAACAGGAAATAAAAGAGTCCAAAACTAACAGAACATAACAAAAACTAGCTGTTTGGCCACAATAGCCAGCAATAGGTTTGGAGGAGAAAAGGTGAGGCCTTTAATCCCAGGAACACCATACCTACCGCCAAGCATGGTGGTGGTAGTATTATGCTCTGGGCCTGTTTTGCTGCCAATGGAACTGCTGCTTTACAGAGAGTAAATGGGACAATGAAAAAGGAAGATTACCTCCAAATTCTTCAGGACAACCGAGGAGGTTGGGTCTTGGGCGCAGTTGTGTGTTCCAACAGGACAATGACCCCAAACATGTCACGGAATGCGCCCTCATCCTTGCGCTCTTCTTATCGCGCCTCGGGACACGCCCACGGCAGCGCACTTCCAGCCGCCAACTGCAATCATTTACCGGCAATCAGCACACCTGCCTGTAATGAAGGATCTGCCTTCATAAGCTTGGACAACCTGGCATGCCGGCGCCGGAATATAGTCTTCTGTTGGCGTTCATACCCTCCGTCGCCTGGAAAGTGAGCTGTGCGTCTCACTGTTCCCCGTATCTCTCTCTGGACTCTGACTGCCTCTCTCGATCCTTGACTTCCTTGGCTTTGGACTCTGACTTAGACTTCTCTCTCCCCTGGACTTCCTCGTATCTCGTTCAACATTTACGGTAACACTCAACAGCTAATCTACAACACGTAGAAGTGCGCGGCTGTGGGCGTGTCCCGAGGCGCGACAAGAAGAGCGCAAGGATGAGGGATGCGCCCTGGCCGTGACATGTTTGGGGTCATTGTCCTGTTGGAACACACAACTGTGCCTAAGACCCAAACTCCTCGGCAGCAAAACAGGCCCAGAACATAATACTACCACCACCATGCTTGGCGGTAGGTATGGTGTTCCTGAGATTAAAGGCCTCATCTTTTCTCCTCCAAACATATTGCTGGGTATTGTGGCCAAACAGCTAGTTTTTGTTATGTTCTGTTAGTTTTGAACTCTTTTAGTTCCCGTTTGACACCTTAGTTTGTTTTGGTTACCATGGCTACTTACGATTTTCACCTGCCTCTGGTGTTCGGGACGCGCACCTGCTGCTAATCAGAGGACTATTTAAGCCTGCCTTTGAAAGTCAGTCGTCCTGGCGTCATTAGTTGTTTGCCTCATGCCTGGACTATGTAAGTCTTAGTTGTTTCATGCCACAGTTTCGTGTTTGTTTCATGCCACAGTTTCGTGAGGTTCACGTCTATAGTTTCACGTCCTAAGTGTTTGCCTTAGCTTACGCATCCGATAGGCACGCTTGCCTTCGGGTTGTTTTCTGTTTTGTATATCGGTGATTGTTTCTTAAAATGAAACCATGTTCCTACCCGCAAGTCCTGTCCGGAGTCGTCCGTTTGCCTTCCTGGGAGAACGACCTCGCAGTAAGCGAAAACCACGTCGTGATAAATTTTTTGTTTCATCTGACCACAGAACCTTCCTCAAGAAGGTCTTATCTCTTTCCGGAGGTTGGGTCTTGGGCGCAGTTGGGTGTTCCAACAGGACAATGACCCTAAACACACGTCAAAAGTGGTAAAGGAATGGCTAAATCGGGCTAGAATTAAGGTTTTAGAACGGCCTTCCCAAAGTCCTGACTTAATTGTGTGGACAATGCTGAAGAAATAAGTCCATGTCAGAAAACCAACAAATTTGCACCAATTTTGTCAAGAGGAGTGGTCAAAAATTCAAGCAGAAGCTTGTGGATGGCTACCAAAAGCGCCTTATTGCAGTGAAACTTGCCAAGGGACATGTAAGCAAATATTAACATTGCTGTATGTATACTTTTGACCTTGATACTTTTAAGTTTGACCAACAAGTATGTGCTCCAATCACTCTATCACAAAAAAATAAGAGTTGTAGAAATGATTGGAAACTCAAGACAGCCATGACATTATGTTCTTTACAAGTGTATGTAAACTTTTGACCACGACTGTATATATAAATGTCATAACAACACTCCAATAAAATAAACATTAGAAAGGTGAGGTAGTTCGAAGATTTGTTATGTTCACTTTTTTTTTGTGTGTTGGTTGTAGTTACAGTTAAAATGCTTTTTTTATGTGCCGCCCCTGCTGATATAGCGAATAAACAATATTATCACTTGTTATGTGAAGAGTCGAGCTGCAACGTAAGGATGCCGCCAAGAGAGAGAGAGAGAGAGCGTGTGCAGACTGTGTGCCTGTGGCTGTTTGTTCCACATAAACACATTTATGTCGGTCACGGCTCCTCAGCCAGCCTTACAAACCGAGCGATAGTCAAGCAGAGAATACGGCGTGTCCTTGAGCGGTACACGCCATGACCGTGCGTACATGCTGCAATAACACCATTTAGGCTGATCACGTTTGGGAATCTGACCTTTTGGCTCCGGAAAAAAAAAAAAGCTGATGTGAGAAGAAAGTGACTATGCATGCTTCGTATAGGAGCATGCCTTTTCATTATTACCTTGCTGCATTACAAGTCTCTGTTCATGTTCTTCATATACAGTTGTGGTCAAAAGTTGACATATACTTTTGACCCAGCTAATTTGGTCACATTTTCAGTAGACCCATATCTGCCGATTCCTGGAGTCACACTGCAAACAACACCTGACACAATCCTTTCCAAAATAGGTTGGGTTATCGAATTTGAATATATTATTTCACGACAGGGAAAGGGAATGAGCACACCAAACACAAAACAAAAACAAAATAGGATATTAGTACGATAAAAAAAATTATGGTAGCACCTGTCATGAAGATATGAAGTCATATTAATGGCCCTGCTGCAGGCATGACAGTAAGCAGTAGGAGAGTGATGGAAGAGAAGCTCTGTAAAGTGTGTCAAACACAGGAATGAGGAGTCAATACTTGGATTGGTGATGCATGCTTCCCATTAGAGCTGCCCTCCTAAAAGGAGCTCTATCCTTTTTTTTTTTTTTTTTTTACAGCTTTTCAGAAGGATTTATGTTTAAAATGTTGTGCTCTTATCCTACATGAGGTGGAAGCGCCAAATCATGACATCGGTATGTTTTTTGGCTTATCCCGGCTTTCATCTATAATGGTTGGGAATCAGAACCTTCATTTTTTTCACGTAGCAACTTTGTATGACAACAAACCATTTATCGTATTTTCCGGACTATATAGCGCACGGCATATAAGTCGCACCCAATAAATAATAACAAAAAATCCAAATATTAGACGCACCGGACTATAGGCCGCAGACATTATTTGAACTTTGAACTGTTTTGTAACAAAGGTGATGGCTGTTTACGACCCCCATCCCTTAGAAACAGCTGTTGCCATGTAATCAGGGAGAGTCCAAATAAAAGAGGAGGCGTACAATCTTTCATCGGAGCGTGGAACACCTGTGCAAGGGGTACAGGTGTACGCGTTACTCCTCATTGAGCCAAATTTCATTCTGTCTCTGTTTAATTGTGCCTGTAGCATGGCAGTAAAACGGCTGAAGAAACAAAACAGAAGTCATCGTCATGGACCCACTCGCTCTCCAATCAGACTCTACTCGCTATTTTATGCTGCCCTTTTTTTGCTGCAGCTGTTACATGTATTGTAATGTTGTGCATGGTAATTGGGATTTGTTATACATTGTATATATTATATAAAAATACAATGTAATATATTATATACTGTACATACAATATGTAAATATTACATACATGTTATATTTTATATTGCTACTATGGTACATTTTTTGTCTACTTTATACCTGCATTATCCTTTCCATTCTTTGTAACTGAGCTACTGTGTGGAACAATTTCCCTGGTGGATCAATAAAGTTCGTCTAAGTCCAAGTCTAACTCCACGGCGACGTCTTAGTGAATTGACGAAACTGAAGACAATACCAAAAGAATGCCATTGTAAGTTAATACCAACACAGACCCTTGTAAATGCGTTAGCATATTAGTCATTGCTAACCATGCTAGCTTCGGCACGTACAAATATGCATGAAAACACTATCAGTACAAATTTATAGCATTTTTTTTAAAGAGAAAGATTAACAGATTGTGATTATACTAGTGATAACACTTGGTGTCGGAATAACATCACGTGTTACACCGTATTTTCCGAACTGTAGAGTGCACCGGTATATAAGCCGCACTCACTAAATCTTAAGAAAACATATTTTTCCATATATTAGCTGCATCTGTCTATAATTTGCAGGTGTATATATGTTGTGTAAGGGGTTATTTACATATAAATATTTACTAAACGTTTATTTACATATTGTTTCTGTCAGGTTCAAACACTGATGACATCTATTAAACAAGACAGGTAGCAAGGAATTAAACAGAGACAGAATTGTACAGTGTTCCACGCTCTGACGAAAGATTGTACGCCTCCTCGTTTATTTGGACTTTCCCTGATTACATGGCAACAGCTGTTTCTAAGGGAGGGGGGGTCGTAAACAGCCATGCCTTTGTTACAAAACTTTTTTTACAGCGATCATCGCTAGCAAGCTGGGCATAAGATTTGTTATAAGGCACGTTTGGTTTTCAAACTTAGTACCACCTCAGAAAACACCTGGCTCTCCAAGTACGCCCCATAACGATCAACATTAAAATACTGTAGCGTAATATGCCTACGTATGCATTAAAAACGAGAAAGAGGTTTTATGTAACAAGTATATACTGTACATAGTTAACCTAGGCTTCATCTCGACACCTCTCCTCACCATCCAAACCAAGTCAGGGATTATGTGTTAGGGATGGGTACTATTCACAGCTAGCTTAGTATAATATTATCCATTTTATTTTTGTTTATATCACCTTGTTGTGTGATTAAGATACTCTTTAAGACTCTCTGGTGTTTTTTGGGATCTACCCGAGAGTAAATCCAAACTCCCTTCAAAGAGCCATAGATCTCATCTCAACAGATAGTCTGCTGAATCCAAGAGTTTGGGCCAAAACGGGATAAAGCAGATTACACAATTTGGTGTGGGGGGGGGGGGGGGGACGTGGCCTGCGGACCTGCAGCGAAGCGGGGTGTGCCAGGACCGGCTTCGAGATGAGCGACAGGTGCGTAGATGGCCCACCTGGGCGTGCTTATCTAATCATCTGTCAGCCGGGAAGGAGAGGGCGTCGGAAGGCGAGCAAGAGTAAGAGAGCGAACATATTGCTGGGTATTGTGGCCAAACAGCTCAATTTTTGGAAAAAGATAAGACCTTCTGGAGGAAAGTTCTGTGGTCAAATGAAACAAAATTTGAGCTCCATTTTTTTCATCTGACCTAAGAACTTTCCTCCAGAAGGTCTTGTCTCTGTCCATGTGATGTCAGATGAAACAAAAATTTAGGTCCATTTTTGTTTCATCTGACCACAGAACTTTCCTCCAGAAGGTCTTCTTTGTCCATGTGATGTAAGATGAAACAAAAATTGAGATGAAACAAAAATTTAGCTCCATTTTTATTTCATCTGACCACAGAACTTTCCTCCAGAAGGTCTTATCTTTGTCCATGTGATGTCAGATGAAACAAAAATTGAGATGAAACACAAACTGAGCTCCATTTTTGTTTCATCTGACCACAGAACGTTCCTCCAGAATGTCTTATCTTTGTCCATGTGATGTCAGATGAAACAAAAATTGATATGAAACAAAAATGCTGCTCCATTTTTGTTTCAACAAAAATGCTGCTCCATTTTTGTTTCATCTCAATTTTTGTTTCATCTGACATCACATGGACAAAGATAAGACTTTCTGGAGGAACGTTCTGTGGTCAGATGAAACAAAATTTGAGCTCCATTTGTGTTCCATCTGACCAAAGAACTTTCCTCCAGAAGGTCTTATCTTTGTCCATGTGATGTCAGATGAAACAAAAATTGAGTTGAAACAAAATTTGAGCTCCATTTTTGTTTCATCTGACCACAGAACTTTCCTCCAGAAGGTCTTATCTTTGTCCATGTGATGTCAGATGAAACAAAAATTTAGATGAAACAAAAACTGAGCTCTATTTTTGTTTCATCTGACCACAGAACGTTCCTCCAGAAGGTCTTATCTTTGTCCATGTGATGTCAGATGAAACAAAAATTGAGATGAAACAAAATTTGAGCTCCATTTGTGTTCCATCTGACCAAAGAACTTTCCTCCAGAAGGTCTTATCTTTGTCCATGTGATGTCAGATGAAACAAAAATTGAGTTGAAACAAAATTTGAGCTCCATTTTTGTTTCATCTGACTACAGAACTTTCCTCCAGAAGGTCTTATATTTGTCCATGTGATGTCAGATGAAACAAAAATTGAGATGAAACACAAACTGAGCTCCATTTTTGTTTCATCTGACCACAGAACATTCCTCCAGAAAGTCTTATCTTTGTCCATGTGATGTCAGATGAAACAAAAATTGAGATGAAACAAAAATGGAGCAAAATTTTTGTTTCATCTCAATTTTTGTTTCATCTGACATCACATGGACAAAGATAAGACTTTCTGGAGGAACGTTCTGTGGTCAGATGAAACAAAATTTGAGCTCCATTTGTGTTCCATCTGACCAAAAAACTTTCCTCCAGAAGGTCTTATCTTTGTCCATGTGATGTCAGATGAAACAAAAATTGAGTTGAAACAAAATTTGAGCTACATTTTTGTTTCATCTGACTACAGAACTTTCCTCCAGAAGGTCTTGTCTTTGTCCATGTGATGTCAGATGAAACAAAAATTGAGATGAAACACAAACTGAGCTCCATTTTTGTTTCATCTGACCACAGAATGTTCCTCCAGAAGGTCTTATCTTTGTCCATGTGATGTCAGATGAAACAAAAATTGAGATGAAACAGAAATTTAGCTCCATTTTTGTTTCATCTGACCACAGAACTTTCCTCCAGAAGGTCCTATCTTTGTCCATGTGATGTCAGATGAAGCAAAAATTGAGATGAAACACAAACTGAGGTTCATTTTTGTTTCATCTGACCACAGAACTTTCCTCCAGGTCTTATCTTTGTCCATGTGATGTCAGATGAAACAAATATTGAGATGAAACAAAAATTTAGCTCCATTTTTGTTTCATCTGACCACAGAACTTTCCTCCAGAAAGTCTTATCTTTGTCCATGTGATGTCAGATGAAGCAACAATTGAGATGAAACAAAAACTGAGCTCCATTTTTGTTTCATCTGACCACAGAACTTTCCTCCAGAAGGTCTTATCTTTGTCCATGTGATGTCAGATGAAACAAAAATTGAAATGAAACAAAAATTGAGCTCCATTTTTGTTTCATCTGACCACAGAACTTTCCTCCAGAAGGTCTTATCTTTGTTTATGTGATGTCAGATGAAACAAAAATTGAGATGAAACAAAATTTGAGCTCCATTTTTGTTTCATCTGACTACAGAACTTTCCTCCAGAAGGTCTTATCTTTGTCCATGTGATGTCAGATGAAACAAAAATAAAAACAAATATAAATGTTATGGCAAACGGAAAAAATATTTGATTATAATTTAATTTAATTATGCACCAGCTGTTTGATTGCAACGTGCATCTTAGTTGTAGCGTTCATTAACTAATTCTTGCAATCGCCATGGAAAATCGCTAATGCTAATCAGTAGCATGTCAATAGCCAATCCAAAGGATTTTAGCCTCGAGCTAGCACATATTTGGGAAATTTGGAGCCTTACTTAACTTAGGTTGGAGCGTTTTTTTGAGTTGTTTGCATTGAATATTGCAACGTTACCCAGACGTAGCACGCTCTCAGTGCTGCTGGAGTGATCGCCAAGTGCAAAACCCGGGGCGTGACGTCACACGCAACCCAGGTACCGTTGAATTTTACCATGAATCCGTGCCCACTGGGACGTTTCGGGATGTGGAACACTGCCTGAAAAATGAATCTCGGTGGATCTTTTGCGTCGTAGGATTCATCGGTTTTGTTCACGTGCGAGTCCGACCTTCTCTGGTTTGCGTCAAACGGCACCTGCGGAGAGAAAATCTGCAACAAGAGCAGGCTTGTTCCCTTCAGCACATTACTGTGTGATTTGAGGTCTTCGGTAGACATGTGACTCTTGTTAGTCGTAAGGTTCTACTTGTACACAGGACTGTTAATCAATGTTTTAGTGACCTTTTACCCACAGCCGTCAGTACACCAAGCAAGGGGTGGATACGGTTTTAAGGATCACTTCGAAGTCATTGCCTTGAACTTTACTAGTCTAGCTCGGGGATTCTCACACCGTGGGCAATGTAGTCACTCAATTCAAGTGACGTGTTTTATTTCCCTATATTCAAACACAGTGTTACTGTTCAAACTTGGGTGGTACGGTATACCGGTACTGGTATGGTATCGCGGTACTAATGAATCAAAAACAGTACTGACAAATTACCCGTTCCAGGGTGTGTGATGTCACGTCGTGACATTGCTGGTTTTTATGAGCAGAGGAGCATGTTCGGCAGCGCGCAAGCACTGAGTACTTACAAGCAGACACAGTGTTTAGATAGAAAAGGGAGAACGTATCTCTTATGTGTGACTGCCATCATATTGCAGTCTACACGTATCTCTTATGTGTGACTGCCATCATATTGCAGTCTACACGTATCTCTTGTGTGTGACTGCCATCATATTGCAGTCTACACGTATCTCTTGTGTGTGACTGCCATCATAGTGCAGTCTACGCAAATCTTTTATGTGTAACTGCCATCATATTGCAGTCTACGCGAATCTCTTATGTGTGACTGCCATCATATCGCATTCTACACGTATCTCTTATGTGTGACTGCCATCATATCGCATTCTACACGTATCTCATATGTGTGACTGCCATCATATTGCAGTCTACACGCAACTCTTATGTGGGACTGCCATCATATTGCATACGTGTAGACTGCAATATGATGGCAGTCACACATAAGAGATACGTGTAGACTGCAATATGATGGCAGTCACACATAAGAGATTTGTGTAGACTGCAATATGATGGCATTTACACATAAGAGATACATGTAGACTGCCATATGATGGCAGTCACACATAAGATATACATGTAGACTGCAATATGATGGCAGTCACACAAGAGATACGCGTAGACTGCAATATGATGGCAGTCACACATAAGAGATATGTGTCGACTGCAATATGATGGCAGTCACACAAAAAAGACGCGTGTCGACTGCAATATGATGGCAGTCACACATAAGAAATACGTGTAGACTGCAATATGATGGCAGTCACACATAAGAAATACGTGTAGACTGCAATATGATGGCAGTCACACATAAGAGATACGTGTAGACTGCAAAATGTTGGCAGTCACACATAAGAGATGTGTGTAGACTGCAATATGATGGCAGTCACACATAAGAGATACGTGTATACTGCAAAATGTTGGCAGTCACACATAAGAGATGTGTGTAGACTGCAATATGATGGCAGTCACACATAAGATATACGCGTAGACTGCAATATGATGGCAGTCCTACATAAGAGATGTGTGTAGACTGCAATTTCCCTCCAACTCCTCAGCTCTCTTCCCCATTTGTTCCCTGCTCTTTTCCCTACTTGTTGTCTAACAGGGCAAACAAGGACATCCTAACTCTCAGGATGAAAAAACACACAGTCTGTTTGAACATAATTACGTTCCTAAACCCAGACCAGACGTTTTTACAAACTTTATTCCATTAGCAAGTCTGAGAAGCAAGAAAAACAAGAAGTCACTTATTACCGACACGCGTCCCCAGTATCACATGAAAGCGCCATAACCACTGAGCTAAAGTCATTTGAAGAGGGAAAAGCATTTAATTACATCACACGGATAAGATGAATACAAAAACATGCACAAACGTGTACAATTGTTTATGTTAGTTGGTTGTTGGAAAACAAAATTTACTGTATATGGTTAATATACATTTTGGAAGTAGATAATTCATGAAATGTAATAAATAAGTCAGTTTGCAGTTAGTCTGACATTGTAGTTTACAGTATTACTAAAAAGTTAAAGTACCCATCACCCTTGAGGGAGGTGAGGGGAGTAGTGAGCAGCAGCGGTGGCCACGCCCGGGAATACATTTTTTGGTGATTTAACCCCCAATTCCAACCCTTGATGCTGAGTGCCAAGCAAGGGAGGTAATGGCTCCCATTTTTATAGTCTTTGGTATGACTAGGCCGGGGTTTGAACTCATGACCTACCGATCTCAGGGCGGGCACTCTAACCACTAGGCCACTGTGTTAGCTAGCTTGTATGACAGCTATATTAAAATATAAACAACATTCTAAACATTGTGAGTGTACATTATGAAAGTAGATTAGCGGTCTAATCATTCATCAAATGTAGTAAATTGTAGTAAAGGCAGTTTGCTGGTAGTTTGACATCGTAGTTTGCTACAATAGCTAAAGCTGCGTTAGCTATCTTGTACGCTAAGGGATTTCAAAATGAAAAAATGTTGTTTACATGGTTAATATAAATTCCAAAAGTAGGTTAGCTATCTAATCATTCATGAAATTTAGTAAATAGTGAAGTCAGTTTGCTGGTAGTTTGACATTGTAGTTGATTACAGTTGCTAAAGCCGCATTAGCTAGCTTGTATGTTGAGTGATTTAAAAAGAAATTAAAAAACACATTCTTTACATGGTTAATACATTCAGAAAGTAGATTAGCTGTCTAATCATTCATCAAATGTAGTAAAGGCAGTTTGCTGGTAGTTTGACATCGTAGTTTGTTACAATAGCTAAAGCTGTGTTAGCTACCTTGTATGCTAAGGGATTTTAAAATTGAAAAACGTTGCTTACATGGTTAATATAAATTCCAAAAGTAGGTTAGCTATCTAATCATTCATGGAATTTAGTAAATAGTGAAGTCAGTTTGCTGGTAGTTTGACATTGTAGTTGATTACAGTTGCTAAAGCCGCATTAGCTAGCTTGTTTGTTGAGTGATTTTAATATAAACAAAAAACACATTCTTTACATGGTTAATACATTCAGAAAGTATGTTAGCTGTCTAATCATTCATCAAATGAAGTAAATTGTAGTAAAAGCAGTTTGCTGGTAGTTTGACATCGTAGTTTGTTACAGTAGCTAAAGCTGCGTTTGCTAGCTTGTATGCTAAGGGATTTTAAAATTGAAAAACGTTTACATGGTTAATGTAAATTCCAAAAGTAGGTTAGCTATCTAATCGTTCATGAAATTTAGTAAATAGTGAAGTCAGTTTGCTGGTAGTTTGACATTGTAGTTGATTACAGTTGCTATAGCTGCATTAGCTAGCTTGTATGTTGAGTGATAAAAAAAAAAAATTAAAACACATTCTTTACATGGTTAATACATTCAGAAAGTATGTTAGCTGTCTAATCATTCATCAAATGTGGTTAAATTGTAGTAAAAGCAGTTTGCTGGTAGTTTGACATCGTAGTTTGTTACAATAGCTAAAGCTGCGTTAGCTACCTTGTATGCTAAGGGATTTTAAAATTGAAAAACGTTGTTTACATGGTTAATATAAATTCCAAAAGTAGGTTAGCTATCTAATCGTTCATGGAATTTAGTAAATAGTGAAGTCAGTTTGCTGGTAGTTTGACATTGTAGTTGATTACAGTTGCTAAATCCGCATTAGCTAGCTTGTTTGTTGAGTGATTTAAAAAATATTAAAAAACACTTTCTTTACATGGTTAATACATTCAGAAAGTATGTTAGCGGTCTAATCATTCATCAAATGTAGTAAAGGCAGTTTGGTGGTAGTTTGACATCGTAGTTTGCTACAATAGCTAAAGCTGCGTTAGCTAGCTTGTATGCTAAGGGATTTTAAAATTGAAAAACATTATTTACATGGTTAATATAAATTCTAAAAGTAGGTTAGCTATCTAATCGTTCATGGAATTTAGTAAATTGAAGTCAGTTTGCTGGTAGTTTGACGTTGTAGTTGATTACAGTTGCGAAAGCCGCATTAGCTACCTTGTATGTTGAGTGATTTAAAAAAAAAAAAAAAAACACATTCTTTACATACATTCAGAAAGTAGATTAGCTGTCTAATCATTCATGGAATGTAGTAAATTGTAGTAAAGGCAGTTTGCTGGTAGTTTGACATCGTAGTTGGCTACAATAGCTAAAGCTGCGTTAGCTAACTTGTACGCTAAGGGATTTTAAAATTAAAAAACATTATTTACATGGTTAATATAAATTCTAAAAGTAAGTTAGCTATCTAATCATTCATGGGATTTAGTAAATAGTGAAGTCAGTTTGCTGGTAGTTTGACATCGTAGTTGGCTACAATAGCTAAAGCTGCGTTAGCTAACTTGTATGCTAAGGGATTTTAAAATTAAAAAACATTATTTACATGGTTAATATAAATTCTAAAAGTAAGTTAGCTATCTAATCATTCATGGAATTTAGTAAATAGTGAAGTCAGTTTGCTGGTAGTTTGACATTGTAGTTGATTACAGTTGCTAAAGCTGCATTAGCTAGCTTGTATGTTGAGTGATTTAAAAAAACAACAAAAAAAAACACATTCTTTACATGGTTAATACATTCAGAAAGTATGTTAGCTGTCTAATCATTCATCAAATGTAGTTAAATTGTAGTAAAAGCAGTTTGCTGGTAGTTTGACATCGTAGTTTGCTACAATAGCTAAAGCTGCGTTAGCTATCTTGTATGCTAAGGGATTTCAAAATGAAAAAATGTTGTTTACATGGTTAATATAAATTCGAAAAGTAGGTTAGCTATCTAATCATTCATGGAATTTAGTAAATAGTGAAGTCAGTTTGCTGGTAGTTTGACATTGTAGTTGATTACAGTTGCTAAAGCCGCATTAGCTAGCTTGTATGTTGAGTGATTTAAAACATTTTTAAAAAAACACATTCTTTACATGGTTAATACATTCAGAAAGTATGTTAGCTGTCTAATCATTCATCAAATGTAGTAAATTGTAGTAAAAGCAGTTTGCTGGTAGTTTGACATCGTAGTTTGTTACAGTAGCTAAAGCTGCGTTAGCTAGCTTGTATGCTAAGGGATTTTAAAATTGAAAAACATTATTTACATGGTTAATATAAATTCTAAAAGTTAGCTATCTAATCGTTCATGGAATTTAGTAAATAGTGAAGTCAGTTTGCTGCTAGTCCGACATCATAGTTTGTTATAGTGGCTAAAGCCGCATTAGCTAGCTTGTATGTTGAGTGATTTTAATATATATAAAAAAACCACATTCTTTACATGGTTAATACATTCAGAAAGTATGCTAGCTGTCTAATCATTCATGGAATATAGTAAATTGTAGTAAAGGCAGTTTGCTGGTAGTTTGACATCGTAGTTTGCTACAATAGCTAAAGCTGTGTTAGCTAGCTTGTATGCTAAGGGATTTTAAAATTAAAAAAACATTATTTAAATGGTTATTATAAATTCTAAAAGTAGGTTAGCTATCTAATCATTCATGGAATTTAGTAAATAGTGAAGTCAGTTTGCTGGTAGTTTGACATTGTAGTTGATTACAGTTGCTAAATCCGCATTAGCTAGCTTGTATGTTGAGTGATTTAAAAAAAAATTAAAAAACACATTCTTTACATACATTCAGAAAGTAGATTAGCTGTCTAATCATTCATGGAATGTAGTAAATTGTAGTAAAAGCAGTTTGCTGGTAGTTTGACATTGTAGTTTGCTACAATAGTTAAAACTGTGTTAGCTAGCTTGTATGCTAAGGGATTTTAAATTTAAAAAACGTTGTTTACATGGTTAATATAAATTCCAAAAGTAGGTTAGCTATCTAATCGTTCATGGAATTTAGTAAATAGTGAAGTCAGTTTGCTGGTAGTTTGACATTGTAGTTGATTACAGTTGCTAAAGCCGCATTAGCTAGCTTGTATGTTGAGTGATTTAAAAAAAAATTAAAACACATTCTTTACATGGTTAATACATTCAGAAAGTAGATTAGCTGTCTAATCATTCATCAAATGTAGTAAATTGTAGTAAAGGCAGTTTGCTGGTAGTTTGACATCGTAGTTTGCTACAATAGCTAAAGCTGCGTTAGCTAGCTTGTATGCTAAGGGATTTTAAAATTTAAAAACGTTGTTTACATGGTTAATATAAATTCCAAAAGTAGGTTAGCTATCTAATGTTCTAAAACTTCTGCATAAGTCCTGAAAATTTGCTGTAAAGTTCTTAGTAAAGTTCTGTCAGTAAACTCGCCATGAAAGCGCTAAAACATACCGGTGTAGTGAGTTACATTATTCACCCAAGGTACTTTAGTTATTAGAGAGTTTCGGTCGGACGGTTTTTCACGGGACACATTTCCGGCGTTGTTGTTGTTGTTGTTGTTTCCGAATGAGAAGATGCTGCTCATTGTCGGTTTAAGTAAAGTCTGAATGTCATTGTGGAGGGGGGCGTGGCCTGTTAAAAGGAAAGGCCATGTAACACAGTGGTAAAAATGCCCCTGTGTGACAACTTTTTTGCATTGTGTTGCTGCCATTAAATTCTAAGTTAGTGATTATTTGCAACACAAAAATGAAGTTTCTCAGTTGGAACATGAAATATCTTGTCTTTGCGGTCTATTTAATTGAATATAAGTTGAAAAGGATTTGCAAATCATTGTTTTTATTTACCATTTAGGTGCCAAATTCAATGGTTTTGGGTTTTGCATCTATTGGTTACTCAAAACCTAATTAAAATGATGGGAAATAAATACATTTAATCTGGGTGCTGAATTATTGTGCAATAGGTGTGCTATTTTTTAAAAGTTAGATATATTTCAAGGTATTTCTTTTCAAATGAACTGTCACTATCCAATAAGATACATTTTTTTTACTCATGCACCTCTCGCGCCCCCCCCCCCCATCCTGCCTGGTTTTGAATGTGTGCTGTTCCAGTTCTCTCCTAATGGAGGTCATCATTCATGTGTTTGAAGATAAACACACAAAAAGAGGCTTGTATCAAAGAAAGCACAACACTCATTTGCACTCACGCAATTGAACAGTGCATGAGTTTTATCTAATTTTTTTTTTTTAAAGTCTGAAAATTATATTTCTTTGATGTTTGTTTTTCACTGTGGTGTTTTTCAAGGTGCATGTGCAAGGATCAGGGTCTGCTTTTCATAATATAAAAAACACCCAAGGCCCGAGTCGTGGGCGGCTGAAATCTATTGGCGCTTTAAGTCGGAATCCTCTGAGAAGGATGGTTCTGTCATTTTTACCACGTACAGTGAGGTCGTGACTCGCACATTTTTGTGTTTGCAGAGCAGGAAAGTGTGGCGACTCAAAAAGACCTCAGCTGCATTCCAGACACGCGAAAAGTCAGACTTTTTCGTGAATGATGCTGTATAATAGACTGTATTTATATTATTCACATGTGAATGATGCTGTATAATAGACTGTATTTATGTTATTCACATGTGAATGATGCTGTATAATAGACTGTATTTATATTATTCACATGTGAATAATGCTGTATAATAGACTGTATTTATGTTATTCACATGTGAATGATGCTGTATAATAGACTGTATTTATATTATTCACATGTGAATAATGCTGTATAATAGACATATTTATATTATTCACATGTGTATAATGCCGTATAATAGACTGTATTTATATTATTCACATGTAAATAATGCTGTATAATAGACTGTATTTATATTATTCACATGTAAATAATGCTGTATAATAGACTGTATTTATATTATTCACATGTGAATAATGCTGTATAATACTGTATTTATATTATTCACATGTGAATGATGCTGTATAATAGACTGTATTTATGTTATTCACATGTGAATAATGCTGTATAATACTGTTTTTATATTATTCACATGTGAATGATGCTGTATAATAGACTGTATTTATATTATTCACATGTGAATGATGCTGTATAATAGACTGTATTTATATTATTCACATGTGAATGATGCTGTATAATAGACTGTATTTATGTTATTCACATGTGAATAATGTTGTATAATAGACTGTATTTATATTATTCACATGTGAATAATGCTGTATAATAGACATATTTATATTATTCACATGTGTATAATGCCGTATAATAGACTGTATTTATATTATTCACATGTAAATAATGCTGTATAATAGACTGTATTTATATTATTCACATGTAAATAATGCTGTATAATAGACTGTATTTATATTATTCACATGTGAATAATGCTGTATAATACTGTATTTATATTATTCACATGTGAATGATGCTGTATAATAGACTGTATTTATGTTATTCACATGTGAATAATGCTGTATAATACTGTTTTTATATTATTCACATGTAATAGATAGATAATAGACTGTATTTATATTATTCACATGTGAATGATGCTGTATAATAGACTGTATTTATATTATTCACATGTGAATGATGCTGTATAATAGACTGTATTTATGTTATTCACATGTGAATAATGCTGTATAATAGACTGTATTTATATTATTCACATGTGAATGATGCTGTATAATAGACTGTATTTATATTATTCACATGTGAAAAATGCTGTTTATAGACTGTATTTATATTATTCACATGTGAATGATGCTGTATAATAGACTGTATTTATATTATTCACATGTGAATAATGCTGTATAATAGACTGTATTTATATTATTCACATGTGAATAATGCTGTATAATAGACTATGTATATTATTCACATGTGAATGATGCTGTATAATAGACTGTATTTATGTTATTTACATGTGAATGAGGCTGTATAATAGACTGTATTTATATTATTCACATGTGAATAATGCTGTATAATAGACTGTATTAAAATTATTCACAAGTGAATGATGCTGTATAATAGACTATATTTATGTTATTCACATGTGAATAATGCTGTATAATACTGTATTTATATTATTCACATGTGAATGATGCTGTATAATAGACTGTATTTATATTATTCACATGTGAATGATGCTGTATAATAGACTGTATTTATATTATTCACATGTGAATAATGCTGTATAATAGACTGTATTTATAGTATTCACATGTGAATAATGCTGTATAATATACATATTTATATTATTCACATGTGAATAATGCTGCATAATAGACTGTATTTATGTTATTCACATGTGAATAATGCTGTATAATAGACTGTATTTATATTATTCACATGTGAATAATGCTGTATAATAGACTGTTATTCACACGTGAATAATGCTATATAATAAACTGTATGTATATTATTCACATGTGAATGATGCGGTATAATAGACCGGATTTATATTATTCACATGTGAATAATGCTGTTTAATAGACTGTATGTATATTATTCACATGTGAATGATGCTGTATAATAGACTGTATTTATATTATTCAATAAAGTACTTTCTATTCTATTCTATACTTGTCATTAAAATGATCCGAGTATTAAGACGTTACGTCATTGACTGTATGTTGTTATGCCTTGTATTATTATTTTCCTTAGTTTTTGTATGGTTTGTTGTCGAGCGCTCTTATTTTTGTTTCCCTCCGCCACGTCTCTTGGCTGAGTGCTGCCTCCCTCACCTAATTGGCAATAAAAGACACACCTGTCCCCGGTTGCCAATCAGGATGCTTTTAGTGCACCTCCCCATTGTGCTATTTCTCATTTTCGTTAACAAACACACCTTACCTGCCGTCTCTGCAACCATGGTTTTTTTTTATTGGAGAATGAAAATAATAATAATAATAATAATAATAATAATAATAATAATAATAAACCTCTGGCTTTTTATTAATATTATTGATGTTTTAAACTGTATTAACACTATCAATATTGGTCATTTATAGAACAACTAATTACACAGTATTCATTATGTCATCTCTACATTAATCTGTAATATATAAAATATATAAATAAATTGTTTAAGGCTGGAAAAAAAGACTTAACAGTGAAATAGTTTCTCCCCTAATCAAAACAATTTGCACCTTATTAAGGTCGTCAGCCATCGTTATAGTTTCTGTTCACCTGTAGCATTTTGAAGCGTGACTATTCCCACGGTCTCAAATGCAGCATTAATTAGAATACGAGCATATAAGCCGTGTCTTCTTCTTTTTGATCTACCAGTCTTTTTCTTGACCTCGGCCTCCGGGCCGAAGAGTGCATAAAAAGTAGCTCGCCGGTGACGGCACGGCGCATTTGATCCCCGTCCCACTCCCACACACCTCGCCATATTCCACTCATTTTTCCCACTGTACCTAAACCATCCTCCATTCCGCTTGTTCTTTTTTTTTTTTTTTTTTTTTTTTTTTAAAAAGGAGCGAGCGCCACAGATGTAAGAGCTGGAACTTCATTAGTCCGCACCTGGGAGGGCTCCCGTGTACGAGCCCGCCCACACGGGCGCCGCCGACATCAGTCGCCATCTGCATCGGGCTGGGACTCGGCACATTTACCGCCTATCAGAGACGGCGTTACTAATAAGGGAGCTGTAATACAGCACATGATGTAAAGAGAGACCAGATTGCTGTGTGGGGGGGGGGGGGGGGGGGGGGCAAACAGATGCTCGCTTGTCATGTCTGAGTGGCGAGAAGGCACATGAACTCCTTGGGAGTTACGTAAAAACTTGTCTGACTAGGGGGATTGTGCAGAAGTTGATGTTTTTCTTTGCTCGCCACGCATTTTGCAACACAGCTGGGACTTGCAAAAACAAGCCGCCCGACTGACAATCGGATGAATAACGACTCGCGTGTAAAAATCTCCGATACAAGTGTGGACTTGTGCAAAGATGGACAGTCCAATAAGCACACAAAGTTGGTCTTCTCTTCTGTTTTAGTCAAAAGGTAAACATTAGAGATGTCCGATGATATCGGACTGCCGATATAATCGGCCGATAAATGCTTTAAAATGCAGGCCCGCAGGCCACGCCCCCCTCCACAGTGCCGTTGTTGAGTGTCGGTGCTGTCTGGAGCTCGGCACAGTAACCGTGTAATACTCTTCCATATCAGTAGGTGGCAGCAGGTAGTTAATTGCGCTGTAGATGTTTGTCCTGATCACAATATGCAGACGACAGCGGGAGGCAAAGTGCAGGTAAAAAAGGTATCTAACGCTTTAACCAAAAATAGACAAAAGGCGAGTGCCGCTAAGAAAAGGCATTGAAGCATCGGGATGGCGATGCAAAATTCAACTAAAACTGAACTTGCTGCAAAGTAAACAAAAACAGAATGCTGGACGACAGCAAAGACTTACAGTGGAGCAGACGGCGTCCACAAAGTACATCCGTACATGACATGACAATCGACAATTTCCCCACGAAGAAGGATAAAAACAAAGTAGAGGCGGGAAATATCGCTCAAAGGAAGACATGAAACTGCTACAGGAAAATACCAAAAAAAATAGAAAAAGCCACCAAAATAGGATAAGACCAGAACTAAAACACTACACACAGGAAAACAGCAAAAAAACCTAAAAGCAAGTCAGGGTGTGATGTGACAGGTGGTGACAGTACACATATTTTGAGACAAGAGCTATATTGATGCATGCTTAGTTATGGTTTAAAGCAGGCCCGGCCCTCACCAATCTGGCGCCCTAGGCAAGATTTTAGGTGGCGCCCCCCCACATCGGCAGTGAAGTGTATATAATCACAAGAAACGGAATAGCTTTGTCTTTGACCTTTTTTTTTTACTTACAACTATACCTAATATATAAAGGGATGGAAAAGTGACTATTACCTGCAGGGCAAACATTAGCTAACCAGAAGGCAATAACAATGTAAACAAAAAACACCTGCTTAAAAGATCTAATACAAATGTCCCTGAGGAATGTAAGGTGGGAGTACTGTAATTACCTAACGTTACATTATTATTGTCCATAACAATTTAGCCCCCTCCACAATATTAACCCGACGTTAAAACAGAACTAGCTATTTATTGATTAGCAATTGCCGAATCATGTAACATTAGCTTAATGCTAAAAAGCCAGGTTACTATCACATTCTGTAACAGACAAATAATTTCATGTAGGCTAACGTTACCTACCTGCTACCTCTGTCTTTTCTCGTTTCTCCTCCTCTTCTTTTCTCTTTTTTCTTCCCTGGGCACCTGACAGTTTTGGCCGTTTTGACATCTTGTGTTGATTTTTTGATGTGGTGACGTCCAAAAAGAGTCATGATACGGGAAGGGAGGGGGCGCACCATGCGGGGGGAGGGGGGTGGGGGGGCGTAATGTTGTAACAAATAATATTTCTATTAAATAGGCTTTACTTTGCATTTTAATTAACGTGGGATTATTTGTTGTATTTAGAAATAATAGTACCAGCTTTTTTTTTTTTTTTTCTCCAACATTTGTGGCACTGGCGTGGCGCCCCCTAATGGACGGCACCCTTAGCATTTGCCTATACGGCCTATGCCACGGGCCGGCCCTGGTTTAAAGTCATATCCAACAATTGCGACAACGACTTTTTACTGTCAACTGAGTTTCGTTTTTTAATGAGCGTGCAGGTAAAAAGGTGTCTAACGCTTTAACCAAAAATAGACAAAAGGCGAGTGCCGCTAAGAAAAGGCATTGAAGCATAGGGATGGCGATGCAAAATTCAACTAAAACTGAACTTGCTGCAAAGTAAACAAAAACAGAATGCTGGACGACAGCAAAGACTTACAGTGGAGCAGACGGCGTCCACAAAGTACATCCGTACATGACATGACAATCAAAATTGTCCCCACAAAGAAGGATAGCGTCCGCACAACTAAAATAGTCTTGATTGTCAAGGAAGACACGAAATTGCTACAGGAAAATACCAGGAAGGGTTAGGGTTAGGGTAGGAAGAGACACCGAAATAGGAGCGCAAGACAAGAACTAAAACACTACACACAGAAAAAACGTCAAAAACCTCAAAATACGTCACAGAGTGATGTGACAGGTCGTGACAGCACACCTACTTTGAGACAAGAGCTATAGTGAAGCATGGTTGTTATGGTTTGAATTAGAGATTTCTGATAATATCGGACTGCCGATATTATCGGCCAATAAATGCTTTAAAATGTAATATCGGAAATTAACAATCAACAATGTCCCCACAAAGAAGGACAGCTTCCGCACAACTTAAATAGTTTTAATTGCCAAAACATAGCGTTCAAGGAAGACATGAAACTGCTACAAGAAAATAACCACAAAACAGGAAAAGCCACCGAAACAGGAGCGCAAGACAAGAACTAAAACACGATACAGAAAAAAACGTCAAAAACCTCAAAATAAGTCATGGCGTGATGTGACAGGTCGTGACAGCACACCTACTTTGAGACATTGTGAGGCATTGTTGTTATGGTTTGAATTAGAGATGTCCGAAAATATCGGACTGCCGATATTATCGGCCAATAAATGCTTTAAAATGTAATATCTGAAATTATCGGTATCGGTTTCAAAAAGTAAAATTAATGACTTTTTAAAACGCCGCTGTACGGAGCGGTACATGTCCGGTAAAATACGGACGTAAGGCATACTTGCCAACCCTCCTGATTTTCCCGGGAGACTCCCGAATTTCAGTGCCCCTCCCGAAAATCTCCCGGGGCAACCATTCTCCCGAATTTCTCCCGATTTCCACCCAGACAACAATATTTGCGGGCATGCCTTAAAAGGCACCGCCTTTGCGTGCCGGCCCAGTCACATAATATCTACGGCTTTTCACACGCACACAAGTGAATGCAAGCATACTTGGTCACCAGCCATACAGGTCACACTGAGGGTGGCCGTATAAACAACTTTAACACTGTTACAAATATGCGCCACACTGTGAACCCACACCAAACAAGAATGACAAACACACATTTCGGGAGAACATCCGCACCGTAACACAACATAAACACAACAGAACAAATACCCAGAACCCCTTGCAGCACTAACTCTTCTGGGACGCTACAATATACACCCCCTAAACCCCGCCCACCTCAACCTCCTCATGCTCTCTCAGGGAAAGCATGTCCAAAATTCCAAGCTGCTGTTTTGAGGCATGTTAAAAAAAATAATGCACTTTGTGACTTCAATAATAAATATGGCAGTGCCATGTTGGCATTTTTTTCCATAACTTGAGTTGATTTATTTTGGAAAACCTTGTTACATTGTTTAATGCATCCAGCGGGGCATCACAACAAAATTAGGCATAATAATGTGTTAATTCCACGACTGTATATATCGGTATCGGTTGATATCGGAATCGGTAATTTAGAGTTGGACAATATCGGAATATCAGATATCGGCAAAAAAGCCATTATCGGACATCTCTAATCGAAATACATTTTGGTATTGGGACGACCCCAGTATCTAGTAACAAATGCGTCCACATCCTTCAGCTTAAGTCTCCAAAAAAAAACATTACCACTCCACTTTAACTTTCAGACAGTTAATAAATAGGTTAGTGTTGGTTTGGTGGCTGCAGGTTTAGGTCTCTGCTTTTTGCAGACGATGTGGTCCTGATGGCTTCATCTGGCCAAGATCTTCAGGTTCGCAGCCGAGTGTGAAGCGACTGGGATGGGAATCGGCACCTCCAAATCAGAGTCCATGGTTCTCGCCCGGAAAAGGGTGGAGTGCCATCTCCGGGTTGGGGAGGCGATCTTGCCCCAGGTGGAGGAGTTCAAGTACCTCGGAGTCTTGTTCACGAGTGAGGGAAGAGTGGATCGTGAGATCGACAGGCGGATCGGTGCGGCGTCTTCAGTAATGCGGACGCTGTATCGATCCATTGTGGTGAAGAAGGAGCTGAGCCGGAAGGCAAAGTTCTCAATTTACCAGTCGACATACGTTCCCATCCTCACCTATGGTCAGATGAGGTGGTTCGGGCATCTGGTCAGGATGCCACCCGAACGCCTCCTTAGGGAGGTGTTTCGGGCACGTCCGACCGGTAGGAGGCCACGGGGAAGACCCAGGACATGTTGGGAAGACTATCTCTCCCGGCTGGCCTGGGTACACCTCGGGAATTGAGGCTGCATCGATCCGTTGTGGTGAAGAAGGAGCTGAGCCGGAAGGAAAAGCTCTCAATTTACCCGTCGATCTACGTTCCCGTCCTCACCTATGGTCATTGGTCATGAGCTTTCGGTTATGACCGAAAGGACAAGATCACGGGTACAAGCGGCCGAAATAAGTTTCCGGCGCCGGGTGGCGGGGCTCTCCCTTAGAGATAGGGTGAGAAGCTCTGTCATCCGGGGGGAGCTCAAAGTAAAGCCGCTGCTCCTCCACATGGAGAGGAGCCAGATGAGGTGGTTCGGGCATTTGGTCATGATGCCACCCGAACGCCTCCCTAGGGAGGTGTTTAGGGCACGTCCGACAGGTAGGAGGCCACAGGGAAGACTATCTCTCCCGGCTGGCCTGGGTACGCCTCGGGATCCGAGGCTGTATTGATCCGTTGTGGTGAAGAAGGTGCTTAGCCGGAAGGCAAAGCTCTCAATTTACCGGTTGACCTACGTTCCCATCCTCATCTTTGGTCATGAGCTTTGGGTTATGACCGAAAGGACAAGATCACGGGTACAAGCGGCCGAAATGAGTTTCCTGGTCTCTCCCTTAAGAGATAGGGTGAGAAGCTCTGCCATCCGGGAGGGGCTCAAAGTAAAGTCGCTGCTCCTCCACATGGAGAGGAGCCAGATGAAGTGGTTCGGGCATCTGGTCAGGATGCCACCCGAACGCCTCCCTAGGGAGGTGTTTCGGGCACGTCCGACCGGTAGGAGGCGACGGGGAAGACCCAGGACACGTTGGGAAGGTCTGGCCTGGGTACGCCTCGGGATCCGAGGCTGTATCGATCCATTGTAGTGAAGAAGGTGCTGAGCCGGAAGGCAAAGCTCTCAATTAACCGGTCGATCTACGTTCCATCCTCACTTACGGTCATGAGCTTTGGGTTATGACCGAAAGGACAAGATCACGGGTACAAGCGGCCGAAATGAGTTTCCTGCGCCGGGTAGCGGGTCTCTTTCTTAGAGATAGGGTGAAAAGCTCTGCCATCCGGGAGGGTCTCAAAGTAAAGCCGCTGCTCCTCTACATGGAGAGGAGCCAGATGAGGTGGTTCGGGCATCTGGTCGGGATGCCTCCCGAACGCCTCCCTCGGGAGGTGTTTCGGGCACGTCCGACCGGTAGGAGGCGATGGGGAAGACCCAGGACACGTTGGGAAGACTATCTCTCCCGGCTGGCCTGGGTACGCCTCGGGATCCGAGGCTGTATGGATCCATTTTGGTGAAGAAGGAGCTGAGCCGGAAGGCAAAGCTCTCAATTTACCGGTCGATCTACGTTCCCATCCTCACCTATGGTCATGAGCTTTGGGTTAAGACCGAAAGGACAAGATCACGGGTACAAGCAGCCGAAATTAGTTTCCTGGACTCTCCCTTATAGGTAGGGTGAGAAGCTCTGTCATCCGGGAAGAGCTCAAAGTAAAGCCGCTGCTCCTCCACATGGAGAGGAGCCAGATGAGGTGGTTCGGGCATCTGGTCAGGATGCCACCCGAGCGCCTCCCTAGGGAGATGTTTCGGGCACGTCCGACCGGTAGGAGGCCACGGGGCAGACCCAGGACACGTTGGGAAGACTATCTCTCCCGGCTGGCCAGGGAACGCCTCGGGATCCCCCGGGAGGGGCTGGACGAAGTGGCTGGGGAGAGGGAAGTCTGGGCTTCCCTGCTTAGGCTGCTGCCCCCGCGACCCGACCTCGGATAAGCGGAAGAAGATGGATGGATGGATGATTGAGGTGCGTGTTTCTCATACCCACTATTGGGATTTGACTTGATAAAAGTCTTTGAAAACATTCCACATAACAAAAATAACGCACGCATGATTTCTGCTGATATGGTATCGCATCAATATCGGTGGCTGTATTGCCGTGTCGCCGGTGAGTGAAAACACTCAACATCCTTTTGTAAGCAGCGTGTCTAATGTCTGCGGCTCAGCTCGGGTCCAAGAAAGCTTTGCTTTTATCAGCGTGAGGACAAAGGACAGCCGTGACACAAAGTTTGCCTGATTCTCGGCGTCTCCGCGATGAAAGGCGGCGAGTAAAAAAATCTGCTCTCACGTTATCTCCTTAAACAGTCGCCGCGTTGGCCTCTTTCCGTCTTGACGGAACAATCGGAGCGGTATTACCGGCGGCTCATCCTTGTGATCCTGTCCCCCCTGGGGTCCACTTCCCCCTTCTGCTGGAGCGCGAATGTAGGTCGAGCAGAAGTTTGTTTGTTTGCAAATCTTGGTCAAGATGCGTCGTCGATAATACTGCTTGTTTACAGTATATATTGTTTACAGTATATATTGTTTACAGTATATACCACAGTCTTAAAGGCCTATTAAAGTAATATATTACCAGTTTTTGGGGGTATGGCATGCGTTTCGTGTTGTTGCGCCGACCGAATCCGATTCACGTAAGATACAGTGCGATGTTACGGTACCTGGGTTGTGTCTGACGGCACGCCTCGTCGCCGACTTTTTACACTTCACTCCAGCAACACTGAGAGCGGGATCCTACTCAGTGGCCTAGTGCAGTGTTTTTTCAACCTTTTTGGAGCCAAGGCACATTTTTTTTTCCATTGAAAAAAATGCGGAGGCACATTACCAGCGGAAATCATTATAAAATGAAACTCGGCAGCTGATATTGACAGTAAAAAGTCATGGTCACAATTGTTGGGGTATGACTTTAAAGCATAACCAAGCATGCGTCACTATAGCTCTTGTCTCAAAGTAGGTGCACTGTCACCATCTGTCACATCACGCCCTGACTTATTTGGAGTTCTTTGCTGTTTTCCTGTGTGTAGTGTTTTACTTCTTGTCTTGCGCTCCTATTTTGGTGGCTTTTTCTCTTTATTTGGTAGCAGTTTCATGTCTTCCTTGACCGCTATTCCCCACACCTGCTTTGATTTAGCAATCAAGAATATTTCAGTTGTTTTTAATCCTTCTTTGTGGGGACATTGTTGATTGTCATGTCATGTTCGGATGTACTTTGTGGACGCCGTCTTTGCTCCACAGTAAGTCTTTGCTGTCGTCCAGCATTCTGTTTTTGTTTACTTTGTAGCCAGTTCAGTTTTAGTTTCGTTCTGCATAGCCTTCCTACTCTTAGGGGCACTCACCTCTTGTTTATTTTTGGTGTAAGCATTAGACACCTTTTTGCCTGCACACTGCCTCCCGCTGTTTTTCCGACATCTACAAAGCAATTAGCTACCGGCTGCCACCTACTGATATGGAAGAGTATTACACGGTTACTCTGCCGATCTCCAGACAGTACAGACACTCAACAACGGAACATTATTTGCGGATTATAATTACTGGTTTGCAGGAAATATTTTTTACCCAAAATAGGTGAAATTAGATCATCTCCCACGGCCATACTTGCCAACATTACTCCCGAATTTCTCCCGAGGCAAACATTCTACAGAATTTCTCCCGATTTCCACCCGGACAACAATATTGGGGGCACTGCCTTTAGCGTCCTTTCTGACCTGAAAAGGAGACTATTTTATATGGCTCTGTTATGACAACCATGATTATTATGGTCACAATAACTGATATGAAACGTTCATGTTGTTCCATCCCTACTTACCTTGAATGCAACTTCTGGTTCTTCACTGTTTTGCAGATGGCTTTGTAGTCTGCTCGATCCCTTTACCACTTTTGACGTGTGTTTGGGGGTCATTGTCCTGTTGGAACACCTAACTGCGCCCAAGACCCAACCTCCGGGCTGATGATTTTAGGTTGTCCTGGGGTAACCCTACTTGTGGATGGCTACCAAAAGCGCCTTATTGCGGTGAAACTTGCCAAGGGACATGTAAGCAAATATTAACATTGCTGTATGTATACTTTTGACACAGCACATTTGCTCACATAATAAATTCATAAAAGAACCAAACTTCATGAATGTTTTTTTTTGTGACCAACAAGTATGTGTTCCAATCACTCTATCACAAAAAAATAAGAGTTGTAGAAATGATTGGAAACTCAAGACAGCCATGACATTCATTATGTTCTTTACAAGTGTATGTCAACTTTTGACCAAGTTGAAAAGGATTTGCAAATCATAGTACCGTATTTTCGGACTATAAGTCGCAGTTTTTTTCATAGTTTGGCCGAGCTCCAGTGCGACTTATATGTTTTTTTCCTTCTTTATAATGCATTTTCGGCAGGTGCGACTTATATTCCGGTGCGACTTATACTCCGAAAAATGCGGTATTTTGTTTTTATTTACCATTTACTAGGGATGTCCCGATCCAGGTTTTTGCACTTCCGATCCGATACCGATATTGTTTTTGCATTTCCGATCCGACACCGATACTGACCGATACCGATACTGACTGATACTGGCCTATCCGAGCATGTATTAAAGTTTAAAGTTATTTAGCCTACTTAGTTGTCAGAATCATGTTGAAAAGGGTTTTAGTACTCTTGATAACAACTAGCCAGCTGAATTAGGGGAGTTTGAATAATACACAATGGTTGGTAACAAGAAACTGAGCTGTTTATTCAAGGATAAACACAAAATAGACAAAATTATACATGACAAACAGAAATGGCATCATTGAAACTAGGGCTGGGCGATATGGCCTTTTTTTAATATTGCGATATTTTAAGGCCATATTGCGATACACAATATATATCTCGATATTTTGCCTTAGCCTTGAATGAACACTTGATGCATATAATCACAGCAGTATGATGATTCTGTGTGTTTTGATTGATTGATTGAGACTTTTATTAGTAGGTTGCACAGTGAAGTACATATTCCGTACAATTGACCACTAAATGGTAACACCCCAATAAGTTTTTCAACTTGTTTAAGTCGGGGTCCACTTAAATTGATTCATGATACAGATATATACTATCAGATATATACTATCATCATAATACAGTCATCACACAAGATAATCACATTGAATTATTTACATTATTTATAATCCAGGGTGTGGAGGGGGGCGCTGGATGTAAGTGTCAAAAAGACAGCCAAAAGAGTTTGATATGAGAATAAATCTAAAGTTAAAATATAGGGTAGAAATGCACCCATTTGCAGGAAATGTAGTCTTGATTTTCAAAATTTTCTTTCAAGGCTTGCATGTCTACATTAAAACATTCTTCTTCATACTGCATTAATATATGCTACTTTTAAACTTTCATGCAGAGAAGGAAATCACAACTAAAAAAATCACTAATTTTTTCATACGGTGTTGATGTGGAAATGTTTGCCTCGGCATTTTGATGGTGTGGGCGTGTGGCACCGAATGGAGATAAGCGTCTCGACAGACGTCACAATATTTGAACAATGATGACGAAAACTGTTTTCTCTGTCGTGTCCGTGTGTCGAAAATTGTTATGCGCTTATTTTTTTATTTGATTTTGTGCGTGGCATAGATTTGCTATGCGCAGAGGACGCTTAAACAGTGCGCAATTGCACAGGCGCGCACCTTAGAGGGAGCGTTGCCCGCACGGCTGCGCTAGCATCACAGCTAACGTTAGCCATGCTGCTACCTCTCTGCTCGGGGAGGACGTATACGTATGTGACGTATGACGTGACAGTATGTGACGTATGACGTGACAGTATGTGACGTGTGTAAGAAGGTGCGCTTGCTATCTGTGAGAGGGAGACACAGGAAAGAGTGAGAAGAGCCTGTCGTGTAATGCCAGCAGCTAAAAGCAACTGCGTGAGAATCCACAGACCTGTGGATGTGTTGAAGGTGTGCTGGAAAATGCGGAACGGAAATTAGGGAGCAGCAGAAAAGTGGAATGTATTATTTAAATAGGTGCGTTTTTTTTTTTAATTGATCTGGATCGGCATTTTCCCATGCCTAGCCGATACGCAATTTTTGTCAAATATCGGCAGCCGATCCGATCCAAATATCGGATCGGGACATCCCTACCATTTACACAACGTGCCAACTTCACTGGTTTTGGGTTTTGTAAAATAGTTAAGCTGAGCTGAGGAAAAAAAAAACAGTTCTGGCTGTAATTTAAGCCCGGTAATGAGAGGAAGAAATTTAATTTTCGGCATTGTGTAGCCCAGAAACACTGCAGTCCTTCCAAATGGAGCAGCAGAATCCCGATAGATTTTTCCCCTTGTCCAAATTCCCCGTTTGTTTGGCCATTTATTCCCCGAGTGTGTCGGAGCGTGCGGCTGAAAAAACAAGAACTAAAAAAAAAAAAGGGACAGAAGGGGTTGAGGGGGTTTTGGAGCGCAGCATATAGCCTTATCCCTCCCGACACAAAAGCTCGCTCTGATCCCTGGAACACAATAGTGCCAGCCCCCCCTTCCCCACGCACCCTTGGGCCAGGCAGCAAATACAAGCCACAATGCAGCATGGCCGTGACTGCCGGAATCCCTTCTGGCCAAACTTGTTCAGCTTATGGAGGACGCCACGCCAACGGGTTGTCGGAGGCCAAATCCTGAACACTTGTTTGTGTTTTGCACCAGACTTACCGAGCGTGGGTCAGGCGGTTCGGTAATTGGACAAACATCAGTCCCTCCGGGAACTTGCGAGGTTGCGACCGCGCCAATTCATGCAAATTCAACAAATACTTATGAATTATGCGCCACAGTGCAACTTTGTTCGATCAGGATAATCAAAACTTAGTTTTGGTTCTTGTGTAGACGAAGACGGAGCGACGTTTAACAATATATCAATTCTTTACGAACAAACTGCACGATTGTCGTTTTCTAAGCTTTCTGGGTAGGGTAGACATTGTGTTAGATGTAAATATAAACAGAATACAATGATTTGCAAATCATTTTCAACCCATATTCAGTTGAATATGCTACAAAGACAACATATTTGATGTTCAAACTGATAAACATTTTTGGTTTTTTTGCAAATAATCATTAACTTTAGAATTTGATGCCAGCAACACGTGACAAAGAAGTTGGGAAAAGTGGCAATAAATACTGATAAAGTTGAGGAATGCTCATCAAACACTTATTTGGAACGTCCCACAGGTGTGCAGGCTAATTGGGAACAGGTGGGCGCCATGATTGGGTATAAAAACAGCTTCCCAAAAAATGCTCAGTCTTTCACAAGAAAGGACGGGGCGAGGTACACCCCTTTGTCCACAACTGCGTGAGCAAATAGTCAAACAGTTTAAGAACAACGTTTCTCAAAGTGCAATTGCAAGAAATTTAGGGATTTCAACATCTACAGTCCATAATATCATCAAAAGGTTCAGAGAATCTGGAGAAATCACTCCACGTAAGCGGCATGGCCGGAAACCAACATTGAATGACCGTGACCTTCGATCCCTCAGACGGCACTGTATCAAAAACCGACATCAATCTCTAAAGGATATCACCACATGGGCTCAGGAACACTTCAGAAAACCACTGTCACTAAATACAGATTGTCGCTACATCTGTAAGTGCAAGTTAAAGCTCTACAATGCAAAGCGAAAGTCATTTATCAACAACACCCAGAAACGCCGCCGGCTTCTCTGGGCCTGAGCTCATCTAAGATGGACTCATGCAAAGTGGAAAAGTGTTCTGTGGTCTGACGAGTCCACATTTCAAATTGTTTTTGGAAATATTCAACATCGTGTCCTCCGGACCAAAGGGGAAGCGAACCATCCAGACTGTTATCGACGCAAAGTGTAAAAGCCAGCATCTGTGATGGTATGGGGGTGCATTAGTGCCCAAGACATGGGTAACTTACACATCTGTGAAGGCACCATTAATGCTGAAAGGTACATACAGGTTTTGGAACAACATATGCTGCCATCTAAGCGCCGTCTTTTTCATGGACGCCCCTGCTTATTTCAGCAAGACAATGCCAAGCCACATTCAGCACGTTATTACAACAGCGTGGCTTCGTAAAAAAAGAGTGCGGGTGCTTTCCTGGCCCGCCTGCAGTCCAGACCTGTCTCTCATCGAAAATGTGTGGCGCATTATGAAGCGTAAAATATGACAGCGGAGACCCCGGACTGAAGCTCTACATAAAACAAGAATGGGAAAGAATTCCACTTAAAAGAAAAGGTGATGTAACACAGTGGTGAACATGCTCTTTCCCAACTACTTTGGCACGTGTTGCAGCCATGACATTCTAAGTTAATTATTATTTGCATTATTTGAGTTTGAACATCAAATATCTTGTCTTTGTAGTGCATTCAATTGAATATGGGTTGAAAAGGATTTGCAAATCATTGTATTCCGTTTATATTTACATCTAACACAAATTCCCAACTCATATGAAAACGGGGTTTGTAGTATAGTATTGCGGTACTAATGAATCAAAAACGGTACTATACTCTGTTTGAAAAGTACCGGCTCCCGGGCATGACGTTGCTGGTTTTACGAGCAGAGGAGCATGTTCGGCAGTGCACAGACACAGAGTACTTACAAGCAGACACGGTGCGTAGACAAAAAAGGGGGAACAGACGCATTTTGGCTTAAAAACTAACGATAAAGGTGAAGCTATAACACTGAAACGCCCTCAGGAAGAGGTGCTTTAAAAAACATGGCTAGCTAGCTAGCGGCTAACATCCATCCACAGTGTTTTAGCTACTTCTAAATCACTAATCCTCGCCTAAATGGCGACGAATAGAGTACGTTTCTTACAAGTATCAGGAATAGCTAAGCATGCTTCACTACACACCGTAGCTCACCGGCGTCACAATGTAAACAAACGCCACGCTACACCTGACATCCACTGTAATGATACTGTCAGAACAATTGTATCCAAATTATCACAAAACTTTGTGTTACATTGAGTTCAGCTCGCCCAATCAAAAGGCTTGTAAAACTCCACTGTGTAGGATGGGAAGCGACATGAAGGTGTCGGTTTCTTTCTTCTATTGTAATCCACAGGACGATTTTGTCGTGACCCGAGATCTACAAAGCGGAGAGGAAGCAGGGCCCGACTCCCCTCCAGGCACATTTTCTTTGAACTGTTTTGTAACCAAAGGCAGCGGCTGTTTACGACCCCCTTCCTTTAGAAACGGCTGTTGCCGTGTAATCAGGAGAAAGTCCAAATAAAAGAGCGGGGCATCACAACAAAATTAGGCATAATAATGTGTTAATTCCACGACTGTATATATCGGTATCGGTTGATATCGGAATCGGTAATTAAGAGTTGGACAATATCGGCAAAAAAGCCATTATCTCTAATTAGAAACAATAAATTAAAATAGTACGGTAATTTGACCATTAGCTACTTTAAATCCTGTGTAGTATAAAGAGTAAAACATCATTACAGTATTTGTTTTCCAATTTTTGTTAAAATCCTGCACTATAGGAGGTTAGGAAACAAAAAAAACAAAAAAATCACAATAATTCAAAAAAATAAGTCTCAAAATATCACAACTTTTAACGCAATCTTCTTAAACCACTGCCGCGAATTCAGGCATTTTCGTTCGCCATGATCAGGGAAAAAAAAGCCCGCCAAATCCTGGAGGGATGAAAACATCGCAGGCTGCCGAACCCCATCCGGCAAAATATGCACATATGCTATGGAAATCAATGGTAAAGCAAAGCAGCAGTCACACAGAAGTGCAACTTGTGGTGCCTCGGTCCAAGTTTCCAACATTATTCGCAAGTAATAATAAGTCCCACGGTGGCACTCCCAAAAATAAAAAGAACAAGGCACACAAACACGCCACGCAGACGAGAGTTCACCGCCATGTTTCTCGCTGTGCTCCCTTGAGCTGCCCGGCATCTAAACAGCTCTGATGAGGGAAAACTGGGAATTTACCCACCGAAACAAGAACAATTACATGTTAGCCGCCCCCTGAATAATTCATAGGTGGATGTTTTGAGAGAAGCCCGGCAATCCCTCAGAAGCAACTGTGCTAGATCTGTGGCCTCAAAGATGAGGGCTGAGGGGGGGGATTGAAGTGGTTCCAGAGCGGGCTGGAAGCACCACAGCGCCACACTGTGGTGAAAGCACGCAACGTCAACAGTTTTTTTTTTGTTTTTTTTAATATTCACCCAGCAGCAGCCATCACAACATTAAAATACAAAAATGCAGCATCTCAGACTGAAAAGCCAGGCGATATACAAACCCCGTTTCCATATGAGTTGGGAAATTGTGTTGGATGTAAATATAAATGGAATACAATGATTTGGAAATCATTTTCAACCCACATTCAGTTGAATGCACTACAAAGACAAGATATTTGATGTTCAAACTCATAAACTTTATTTTATTTTTTTGCAAATAATAATTAACTTGGAATTTCATGGCTGCAACACGTGCCAAAGTAGTTGGGAAAGGGCATGTTCACCACTGTGTTACATGGCCTTTCCTTTTAACAACACTCAGTAAACGTTTGGGAACTGAGGAGACACATTTTTGCAGCTTCTCAGGTGGAATTCTTTCCCATTCTTGCTTGATGTACAGCTTAAGTTGTTCAACAGTCCGGGGGTCTCCGTTGTGCTATTTTAGGCTTCATAATGCGCCACACATTTTCAATGGGAGACAGGTCTGCACTACAGGCAGGCCAGTCTAGTACCCGCACTCTTTTACTATGACGCCACGTTGATGTAACACGTGGCTTGGCATTGTCTTGCTGAAATAAGCAGGGGCGTCCATGATAGCGTTGCTTTGATGGCAACATATGTTGCTCCAAAACCTGTATGTACCTTTCAGCTTTAATGGTGCCTTCACAGATGTGTAAGTTACCCATGTCTTGGGCACTAATACACCCCCATACATCACAGATGCTGGCTTTTCAACTTTGCGTTTATGACAATCTGAATGATTCTTTTCCTCTTTGGTCCGGAGGACATGACGTCCACAGTATCCAAAAACAATTTGAAATGTGGACTCGTCAGACCACAGAACACTTTTCCACTTTGTATCAGTCCATCTTAGATGAGCTCAGGCCCAGCGAAGCCGACGGCGTTTCTGGGTGTTGTTGATAAACGGTTTTTGCCTTGCATAGGAGAGTTTTAACTTGCACTTACAGATGTAGCGACCAACTGTAGTTACTGACAGTGGGTTTCTGAAGTGTTCCTGAGCCCATGTGGTGATATCCTTTACACACCGATGTCGCTTGTTGATGCAGTACAGCCTGAGGGATCGAAGGTCACGGGCTTAGCTGCTTAAGTGCAGTGATTTCTCCAGATTCTCTGAACCCTTTGATGATATTACGGACCGTAGATGGTGAAATCCCTAAATTCCTTGCAATAGCTGGTTGAGAAAGGTTTTTCTTAAACTGTTCAACAATTTGCTCACGCATTTGTTGACAAAGTGGTGACCCTCGCCCCGTCCTTGTTTGTGAATGACTGAGCATTTTATGGAATTTACTTTTATACCCAATCATGGCACCCACCTGTTCCCAATTTGCCTGTTCACCTGTGGGATGTTCCAAATAAGTGTTTGATGAGCATTCCTCAACTTTATCAGTATTTATTGCCACCTTTCCCAACTTCTTTGTCACGTGTTGCTGGCATCAAATTCTAAAGTTAATGATTATTTGCAAAAATAAAAATGCTAATCAGTTTGAACATCAAATATGTTGTCTTTGTAGCATATTCAACTGAATATGGGTTGAAAATTATTTGCAAATCATTGTGTTCCGTTTATATTTACATCTAACACAATTTCTCAAATCATATGGAAACGGGGTTTGTATCAAATAGATGCACACAGCTGTAGTGCAAACAAGCAGTAAACATGACAGATATCCACCCTATTATAATAATTCAGGGTATACCAAAGTTTCCTCGCGTAAATATCCCCCAATTTAGAATTTTTTTTTTTTTTTTTAAACGCACTCACCAAAGCCTTTTTGAAGTGTGTGGACTCACCCTCACCAGCACACTAACTCAGAGGGGAATGGCTGCAGTGATTGTCAGCTGCTCTCACTGTGGTGAAAGCACGGAACGTCAACAGTTTTTTTTTTTAAAGTTTTTTTAATATTTATCTAGCAGCAGCCATCACAACATTAAAATACAAAAATGCAGCATCTTAGACTGAAAAGCCAGGCGATATATTAAATAGATGCACACAGCTGTACTGCAAACAGGCAGTAAACATGACAGATATCCACCCTATTATAATAATTCAGGGTATACCATAGTTTCCTCGCGTAAATATCCCCCAATTTAGAATTTTTTTTTTTTTTAAACGCACTCACCAAAGCCTTTTTGAAGTGTGTGGACTCACCCTCACCAGCTCGCTAACTCAGAGGGGAATGGCTGCAGTGATTGTCAGCTGCTCTCACTGTGGTGAAAGCACGGAACGTCAACAGTTTTTTTTTTTGTTTTTGTTTTTAATATTCGTCCAGCAGCAGCCATTACAACATTAAAATACAAAATGCAGCTTCTCGGACTGAAAAGCCAGGCGATATATTAAATAGACAATGGCAATAATGCACACAGCTGTACTGCAAACAAGCAGTAAACATGACAGATATAAACCCTATTATAATAATTCAGGGTATACCAAAGTTTCCCCGCGTAAATATCCCCAAATTTAGAAAGATTTAAAAAAAAAAACACACTCACCAAAGCCTTTTTGAAGTGTGTGGACTCACCCTCACCAGCTCGCTAACTCAGAGGGGAATCGCTGCAGTCATCGTCAGCTGCTCTCACTGTGGTGAAAGCACGGAACGTCAACAGTTTTTTTTTTTTTTGTTTTTTTTTTTTAATATTCATCCAGCAGCAGCCATTACAACATTAAAATACAAAAATGCAACATCTCCGACTGAAAAGCCAGGCGATATATTAAATAGATGCACACAGCTGGAGTGCAAACAAGCAGTAAACATGACATATATCCACCCTATTATAATAATTCAGGGTATACCAAAGTTTCCTCGCCTAAATATCCCCTAATTTAGAAAGATTTTTTTTTTAAAACGCACACAACAAAGCCTTTTTGAAGTGTGTGGACTCACCCTCACCAGCTTGCTAACTCAGAGGGGAATGGCTGCAGTGATTGTCAGCTGCTCTCCAACTCGCGCAACATCCTTGACTGGCAAACTTTTTTTAAGGCACTCAATTTAGACGCCGCTTTGAAGCGGAGGCCTGGCAAACGAGCCGACGTTATTCCGCAGACATTAAAGCCTGGAACGTGAACGGGGGGCCAGGGCGGCGGTCCCAGAGCGGGGTGCGTGGATCTGTCAGCCGACTCGAAAAAGAAAAGTTGGGCAAAAAGAAGCGTATCTGTCTCAGGCCGTTTTCGCGAAAGCTGCAGCAGGCTTGAGGAAACACGTAGTCCACACAAGACCCCCCCGACCCACGTGGGTGTCCATTAAACCTTGTTGACCCAGTGGTTCCATTAAGGCTCCCCTCACAGTCCGAGACAGTCTTGGCCCTCTCGTCTCGGAACCTGTGCTCCTCTTTAACGTTTAAGTACGCTCCCGTACCGCCACTCAGACGTCGATCTTCTTGAGCTGCTCATACGTGAGGAAGAACTGAAGGTGGAGTCAAGGAATGATATCTTTCAGTACTTCAGCTCAAACACCCCTTGTGGCCCCCAATGTGACCTCGGCGTCACTTGCGTGCGCAGTTCATTAATTAAAAAGTATAAATATATATATATATATACATACTGTATATATATATATATGTCTTAATTAGATTATCCAAAAAATAGTGCTCGATACCGTGGTGGAGCGCAATATATGTATGTGTGGGAAAAAAAATCACAAGACTACTTCATCTCTACAGGCCTGTTTCATGAGGGCCCTCATGAAACAGGCCTGTCGATTATTACTATATACATATATATATATATATATAAATATATATATATATACTGTATATATATGTATATGTATATATATATGTATCTATATATATATATATATATATATATATATATATGTGTATATATATATACGACACCAGCAGATGACATGGCACCCCAAACCATCACTGATGGTGGAAACTTTACACTAGACTTCAGGCAACGTGGATCCTGTGCCTCTCCTGTCTTCCTCCAGACTCTGGGACCTCGATTTCCAAAGGAAATGCAAAATTTGCATGGTTGGGTGATGGTTTGGGGTGCCATGTCATCTGCTGGTGTCGGTCCACTCTGTTTCCTGAGATCCAGGGTCAACGCAGCCGTCTACCAGCAAGTTTTAGAGCACTTCATGCTTCCTGCTGCTGACCTGCTCTATGGAGATGGAGATTTCAAGTTCCAACAGGACTTGGCGCCTGCACACAGCGCAAAATCTACCCGTGCCTGGTTTACGGACCATGGTATTTCTGTTCTAAATTGGCCCGCCAACTCCCCTGACCTTAGCCCCATAGAAAATCTGTGGGGTATTGTGAAAAGGAAGATGCAGAATGCCAGACCCAAAAACGCAGAAGAGTTGAAGGCCACTATCAGAGCAACCTGGGCTCTCATAACACCTGAGCAGTGCCAGAAACTCACCGACTCCATGCCACGCTGCATTAACGCAGTAATTGAGGCAAAAGGAGCTCCAACCAAGTATTGAGTATTGTACATGCTCATATTTTTCATTTTCATACTTTTCAGTTGGCCAACATTTCTAAAAATCCCTTTTTTGTGTTAGCCTTAAGTAATATTCTAATTTTGTGACACACGGAATTTTGGATTTTCATTTGTTGCCACTTCAAATCATCAAAATTAAATGAAATAAACATTTGAATGCATCAGTCTGTGTGCAATGAATAAATATAATGTACAAGTTACACCTTTTGAATGCAATTACTGAAATAAATCAAGTTTTTAAAAATATTCTAATTTACTGGCTTTTACCTGTATATTATATATATATGTATATGTGTATGTATGTGTATGTATATATATATATATATATATATATATATATATATATATATATATACACACACACACACACACACACACACACATATATATATATGTATGTATATTTACATATATATATATATGTGTATATGTATATATATATATATATATATATATATATATATATATATATATACACACAAACATACACATATATATATATAAATATGACAATCATGTCATTTACAACCAACATCTGCCACAAATCGATGGCGGTCCTGTGGCAATCACTGCTACCGAAGCAGTAGATGACCCATGCAGTAGTTTACCAAGGTTATGTAACGCATTCAATCGCATTAAACACAAGCACATGGCTACACATTAGCACGTTGCGTCACCAAATACTTGA